>NC_063344.1:33783928-33816398 GCF_021869965.1 Rhincodon typus
CGTTAACTCTGTTTTCTCCTCCACAGATGCTGCCAGACCTGCTGAGCTTTTCCAGCAACTTTGTTTTTGTTCCTGATTTACAGCATCCGCAGTTCTTTTGGTTTTTATTTAACATAACAGATGGAATGTAATGTAAGTGTGTGAAGTGATCCAACTGGTCAAAAAAATATCTTTGAAGAAGTATCAAAAGGGGAAATGTTGCTAATTAGTGAGATCTAGGTATACAGCAATCACAGAAAATTAACACGCAGATGGTGTCAGCTTGCCTCCAACAGGGTATTTTACTTGATGTGACAATGCTTATGTTCTCTCCAATAACACAAGAAACTAGGCATAGATATCATAGCATTGAAGACTCCAGCAGACATTTATTGTAACTAACTATTATGTACAAACATTTCATTCCTTCAGTACATTAGTGTTTGGGCTAAATTAAGCTATTTTCATACAACAGAGGAGCAATCATACGGTAGAGTGTTATGCTTTAAATGATCGGAGGTAAAATGGAATACGAGATCTTTATATCTTTAGGTCACGTATTATGATATACTGATTATATCACAAGCATGTCTCTCAAAGGCATACTGACATATTGACTGGAAGACATAACAGAGGATACAGCAAGCAATAAAATGGTATTTCATCTTTACTAAAAAGGGATGAGGGAATAAGGGTAGAGGAGAATTACTATTATTCTTCAAGTCTTTAACGAGATTACACTAGGACTATATAGACAGCTTTGTTTCCTTACCGAAGAAAAAACATACTCGCCTTACTGAGAATGCAACATAGTTTAACCAGACTAATTCCTGGGATGAGTGTCATGATGTGGAGGTGCCAGCATTTGACTGGGGTGGACAAGATCAGAAGTCACAGGACACCAGGTTATAGTCCAACAGGTTTGTTTGAAATCACAGGTTTTCAGAGCATTGTGCCTTTGTCACCTTCACCTGCTGAAGGAGCAGCGCTCAGAGCTTGTGACTTCAAATAAACCTGTTGCCTATAACTGGTGTGCGATTTCTGACCTGGGATGAGTGGAGTAACCTAGAAGAGATCAAGTAACTAAATCAATAATCTCTGCAGTTTGGAATGATAATCTGCAAAAAAAGAGAGCCAGCATGAAGATGTAAAAGGCATTTAGAGCTTAACCATCTTGATTGGAGTGCAGGAACAGACAAACCAGGGGAGTATTTGTGCACAATTTGTTGAAAGTGGCAGGGCAGGTTAAGAAAATTGTCTAAAAAAAAATCAGATCCTTGGATTTTTAAATAAAAGGCAAAGAGTACAGAAACTAGGAAGGTATGATTAATCCTTAGGAAACACTTTGAGCATCAACTAGAACACTGTGTCCAATTCTCAGCACCTCACTTTAGGAATTGAAATCTTGAAACAGAATGCACAAAAAAAATTTCCAACGAATCTGCAACTCGTGGATTATTGAGGATGAGGCCCACTTTGGTTTTCCTACCACACTCCAGCAGCTGTGTCCTCCAGGACTCAACCTGCTCACAGAATGGTGTTGCTTCTGAGCCACTCTTGGTAATGGATATTGAACTCCCTCACGGAGTGTAGACCATGCATGCTTGCTTCCCTTGGTGCTTCTTCCAAATGCTGTTCAATATGGAAACAACCTAATTCAAACTGAGGGGTGAAGCACATAGTAACCAGAATAATATTTTGCTGTGCACACTTCACTGATATTGTAAATTTCATTAAATTGGGGTTAAGGGTGAGAAATCCCGAGGTTACTCCCTCCTGATTGTACAACCTCTGTCCATCCTCCTGGTGGACAGGATCATATCATAGGATGGTGATGTCTGGTTGGAGTACCTATTGAGGTCATGCGAGTACCTGGCGTGGTCAAGCAACCATCAGTCCAAAATTGGCCATTCTAAATTGACCCACAGCTGGAGAACTGTAATTGGGCCTGCCAAAAAACTGGCCAAACTAAACAGCAGCCAGCAGCTACTGGCTACAGAGAACAGTAAAAACCATGGACAAAGAGGTTACAAAAAGTTCAAGGGGAACATGTTACAATCAGCCTGAGCGGTTGTGTATTGGAGAAGTATCAATCAGACTTTCTAGCCCCTTGACTGCCTGAGCATGTACACTTTATACCTCCCAGTATGGCAACAGTGAAGGGTGTTGGACAGCCCCATTGGATGATTTGAACCCAAATCATGACCCTATTTGGCCAAAGGCCACAGAACATTCTGGAAGGTTCAGGTGCAGTTGGGGGGGGGGCAGGTGCCCAGGGGGAATAATACCTGCACACACCTGGAAACGAAGACATGCAGCAAGACCCGTGACAGGTGACTGTGCACAACCCAGGAGAAGATCTATTCTGCGAGACCTACCTTTACAGGAGAAAGCCAACCCTACTTTGGACAGAGATAGTAGGAACTGCAGATGCTGGAGAATCCGAGACAACAAGGTGCAGGGCTGGATGAACGCTGCTTGGCCTGCTGTGTTCATCCAGCCCTGCACCTACTTTGGACAGATAGGGGATTCCAATGACCCGGGTAATATTCTCTCTCAGATAGACACAGCTAGGTAGAGAGTAAATATCGTGGGAATTTGGGAAATGCTCACATGGTGTTTTAATAACAAATATCTGGTTAATAAAACAAAGTTGAACCACAAACCAAATTCTGTATTCCTTTGTCTGCCTCATTGCAAAAAGCACTTAGGTTAAAGTATTTTTAATATATTAACTAGTGAAGTACGCAAGGCATGGACAATATTACATTGACTGCAAAGGTAACATTCTGAGAGCATGACAGTGTCAGGCTGCTATTAGACTAGCCTATGCGACTCCCAATTTTGGCACAAGTGGCCAAATGTTAATGAGGAAGACTTTGCAGGGTTGACTGGGATGCTTGAGCCTTTGTTACGTCCAGTGTCTAATGTCAAAGCCAGTAGTCATCGATTTTAATTCCCAATATAAACGTTTACATATTTTGTTCCAAATGAGTGGCTTATTTCAGAGGGCGGTTAAGAACCAACAACATCCATCAGAATTTGCAAAGGATCAGAACTGAAAAAATAATATTTGGGAGCCAGCTTCAGTTGCATGATACACCAAATATTTCAGAAGTAAGCACTCGTTTCCAAAATTGCACTTTGTTTTATTTAGTATAACAGCACTCAATAAATACATGACTCCTCACTAGTTACATCAAGCATAGCCTGGACACTTGCAAAGAAAATTCACAAACTATGATCATCTTTTTTCATTTATGTAAGTACATGCACAAATTCTGAGGAATCTGCTACACAACTATAGACCCAATATCGAAGGATCCAAATGGAAACCACACTGGATATGACTTTCATTGTACTCCAGACAAAATTTGTCTGATGCGAATTTTAACTTTGCATTTTATTTCTCTTCACTGAAATGCAGTTTTTTTCTTCTGAATTAATAAATGCAACCCAGTGCACTTATGAGGTGGATGAGAGAAATAGACTATATAATGCCCAATGAATGCAAATTTAGACAGCTGTTCTTTATTTCATATTGGACTGGATATGAGAGAAACAATTAAAATATTTGCACCAAAAAGTGTTACATTTAGCAAAACAGTTCATCAGCTCTGTTACACAACAGCGCTTAATCTTGTTTTGGGCACTTAAACAATCAACATTTTAATGTGTTTGAGGAGGCTGCATATTACAATAGAAAACTTGATTAGCTGAAGCTTTTGTGACTGAATTATTATAAAAATGCAAGTAAAACATTGCTCACGTATTCTCAGCTCAAAGAGTAGAATGCATGGAGAACCTAAATGCTCTTCCAATTTTAAACAATTTTAACACAAATTGTGAAGTGATGTCTTCTGAGGTGTGTTTAATCGTACTTTTGAGTCTTTCTGTAGCACTTCAAATAGTGGTTCCTGATTCAAGCAACATCTTATGACACAAAACTCCATGTCAGAGGCTGAACTAATCATACGAAGGAAAAAAAAATTAGCTTTAATTACATCAATTCAAGTTTTAATTGAGGAAACAAATCCTTAAAATGGTTCCAAAAGTGCAGAAAAAAGTTAAACATTTTCAAAATACTAACAGAACATTTATTTGTAAGTAGAGATTGGCATTAAAACAAACTGTTTTTCTGAAATAATTTTACATTTATTCTTTATGAAAAAGCAATAGGAAATTAATAATCACATTATTCACAATAGATTTAACAGAATATTTAACTGCAAGGCAACAAAAGATATATTTCCCAGATCAAAATACTCAAAAATATGGTCAATAAAAACAACTAATCTGCCAATAATATTCAATGTGAGCTTCTATTTTGATAATACAACACCGTGGAAGATTTCTCCTAAGATATCATATTCTTAACTTACACTTTACAAATCATAACTCCTTTAAAATGTACACCTGTGCACTGGAATACTATGTACTTTTATGGTTATGCTAATAAGCTGTATCTGTGATATGAATATAGATGAAGTGTGCCAACAATATTCAGAAATTTGTCAGGAGTCTAGTTTATCACATGGAAATAACAGCTAATTGCATTCCATGAACAAGTGTAAAAAACAGATTTAGTATTCCCAGTTGTTCTGCTGTTTAAAGCAGTGGGCAGGCTCCATACTGGATCCCAGTCCATTCTAAATTAGCTCATCTAAGCCTTATCACTACTCCTGGCTATCACAATTGGGATCAAAGGTCTGGTTCATGGGAGGGGAAAAATTAGCTAGGTTATACTCTTGATCACGACTGAAAGCGTGGAATTCAACTGCATTGTTCCCCTGCAATTAAAGCCTGGCCGCACTCACTGTTTAAGTTCACAAAGAACAATCACTTGTTCAAAGAGCCAGGTGTATGGCACCCATGCAACAACAAAGTGTCAAACAACATTTCATGAAGGGAGGAGGAGACACAATTGATCAAAACTACAAGGGAAGATAGGAGGAAGGAGAAACATGTCTATCTTAATTATAGCTATAATTAAAATTGTACCAAACCCTTAGCTCACTGACACTAACATTAAATACCGTGTTCCCTATACAGGAGGTAAGGTCCTGCCATTGAAGATATTTGCCATGATTCACCTGCGCATGTACAATTGGAGTTGTGTTAGTCATGGCATTAGGGTAAAAGCTCTTGACAGACTTCCAAAATGTTGTAAATCACAATACATTTTAGCTGCATTTTAAGACCATAATGTCTCAAAACAGGCAAGATGTGAGACTTCTGTACCATTACTATTGGCACCTAAAGGAAAACTGACCATCGTAAGCAGCTGTTCTTGGATTCTCAAATTTGTCACAAATGCAGATTATAAGGTTGATCTGGAGCATGCATTATACAAGTTGGTGTTTAGAAAATACTTGTAATACAGCATGCTCACCCAAACCACTAAGAAATTAATACATTTGTGAATTACTTAAATAAAGCTGGATTAGGTCTAATACAGTAATTTGAATGCAAATATACAGCACATTTAACTCAAAGTTTTTCTCAACCATTTTTCTTCTCACTAAGTACGCCTGTCAGTTGATCTCACAAACATCCTTTTCTGGGTGTGTTAACACTGCAGTGGCTCATGAAGAATTCTGATGGGAAATAGAAGGAGTCCCTGGGGAGGTAGAAGTGAAGGGAAGAATCAGGCCAACAAGCTGATGCTCATCCAGTGAACATGTCTGTGCACTTTGACAGTGATCAGCAGATAGTACTTAGGAATAGAAAGTATGATTAATATTTTGTCATGATACAAGCCCAATTGTGGTGCTCATCCATCCTGTAGGGATCCAGATAGGGCCTTCTTTTGTCAGCAAGGCTCAGCTACTTGGGTATTTCTTTAGAAACCAGGGGAGCTCCTAAAATGTTTCTGTAAATAATGTTTGATAAATTTAAGCTAAATCCATTTTATTTGATGAGACACATACATACAGAGACATTGCTATTTTTCTTGATGTAGCGCTTCAATGAATGCTTCTAACTTTTCTTGAATCTCACGAACTCTTTCTGAAATATAAAAAGTTTGACAATTACTCCACTCTCTACTAAAACATTAATAAATAATAATAAATATTGATAAATGAAGGAAACAACAATTGAAGAACTTTGGCTTCTCACAGACTTGCAACTAAGTTTTGAGAAACAATATGCTCACCTTAATTACATTAAGTATGCTGTAAAGTTTATTCTGAACTTAATACTTGCTACAATGGACAAGTCAAAGCTTGCTTGTTTCAACTAAAATACAAGAGAATGTACAATTAGGAACATGAGTAGCCCCCTCCACCCTGCTCTGTCATTCAATATGATCAAGACTGATATGATTACTCAGCATTCCCACCTACCCTAGTAACCCTTCACTCTCTCGTTAATCAAGAATCTGTCTACCTCCACCTTAAAAAATGGCTCTTCCCATCACAATTTGAGGAAGACTGTCCCGAAGACACTCGATCCTGTGAGAAAATAATTCCTCTTCATCTGTCTTTAATGTGCAACCCTTTATTTTAAAACCATAACCTCTAGTTCTAGATTCTCCCGCAAGAGGAAACAACCTTTCCACATCCATATGTCCAGACATTTCAAGTTCTTATGTTTCAATCAAGTTGCCACTTACTCATCTAATCTCCAGGGAACACAAGTCTAGCCTGTCCAACCTTCCACATAACACAACCCATTCAGTTCAAATATCAGTCAGGTAAAGGTGCCATCGTGCAACTGGACCACATGGCTGCTCTCTCATTAGTGAGGCATAACTGGTGGTAGTTTAGCTCAAGAGTCACCATGTCTCATGTGAGGGGAGAGGTTAAAAAGGAGAGTCCTTCATGGTAATCTCAGTTTGTGCAGGAATTGAACCCATGCTGTTGGCATCATTGTGCATCACAAACCAGCCATAAATTTGCTCTGAACTGTTTCCAATACATTGACATCATTCTTTACAGAAGACGACCAATACTGTACACGTTACTCCAGATGTGGTCTCTCACATGCATTTTATGATGAAGCACTGTCTTCCTACATTTGTACTAAATTCCACTTGCAATAAGTAGTAGGTCTTACCCCTCCTAATTACTCGCTGTACCTATGTACTAGCCTTGTGTGATTCATGCACAAGACACCTGAATCTCTCTGCATCTCAGAGCTCCACAATCTCTCACTATTTAGGTAATGTGCTTTTTTAAATTCCACCTGCCAAAATGGACAATTTCACATTATCGCACATTATACTCCAGATCTTTGTTCACTCACACCTCACCTATCTATCCTTCTGGAGCCTCATGTCCCCCTCTCAACTTATTTTTCTACTTGGTTTCACCAGCAAATGTGACAACCATACCTTTGATCAATTCATCCAAGTTATTTATATAAATTGTAAAAAGTGAAAGCCCCTACACTGATCCCTGTGGCACACCACTTGTTACAGCTTGCCAATGAGAAAAGGACCCAATTTACGCTCACTGTTTTCTGATAGCGAGCTGGTCTTCAATCCATGTCATCAGTATGTTACCCTCTACCCTGTGAGCTTTTAATTTCAGCAATAACCTTAGATACATGCAGGACCTTATCAAATGCCTTCTGGAAATCTAAGGATACTAGTTCCCCTTTATCCATAGTGAGTTACTTCTTCAAATTTTAAACACAATCTCTCTTTCACAATACCATGTTGACTCTGCTGGATTACCTTGAACTTGTCTAAGTGCCCAGCTATAAAGTCTATAATACTAGCTTTGAACATTTCCCTTATGACAGATTTTAAGCTAACAAGCCTGTAGTTTCCTGCTTTCTGTGTTCATTCCTTTTTCAAAAGGAGTTACATTCACTAATTCCAAACTTAGGAAACTTCCCACAAATCTAAGAAATTTTGGAAAATTAGAACCAATGTATCAACTATCTGAATTGCCACTTCTTTCAAGATCCTAAGATGAAGCCAATTGGGATAAATATTTATTGCAGTGAGGAAGGAGGCCATTTGGCCCAAAATAAATTCCCTGGCCTTATTATCTGGCACCGGGTAATAGAACCAGACTAATCTGCTACCTTTTCACCAACTTTCTTTCATGCCATTACTATCCAAAAGTAAAATCCAATGCCCTCTTGAATCCCTCAAGTGATCCTCCCTCCATCACACTTCTAGGCAATGCACTTCATAGCCTAACAACCCACTGTGAGAACAGTTTTTTTCTCACATTACTCGTGCTTCGTTTGCACATCACTTTAAATCTATGCTCTTTTGTTCTCATTTCTTTTGCAAGCTGAAACACCCTACTGCCCTAGCGACATTGTCCAGCCCTCTCATGATTTTGAATACTTCTGTCAGATCGCTGCACAGCCCTTCTCTCTTTAGGGAAAACAGTCTCAACTTCTTCAATCTATCCTCATAGATGAAGTTTCCCCTACCTGGAACCATTCTGGTAAATCAATTCTTCACACTCTCCAATGCATTCATACCTTTCCTATAACATGGCTCCCACAACTGTACACAATGCTTCAGCTGAGATCTAATAAGTACCTTAAACAAATTCAACAGCACCTTCTTGCTCTTGTACTCTATGCCCCTATTATTAAAACCAAGAATGCTGTGTTAAATAAGGGGTAGAGATGGATGAACACAGCAGGCCAAGCAGCATCAGAGGAGCAGGAAAGTTGACGTTTCGGGTCTGGACCCTTCTTCAGAAATGGGGGAGGGGAAGGGGACTCTGAAATAAACAGAGAGAGGGGGAGGCGATGATGGAAGCTGGATAGAGGAGCAGATAGGTGGAGAGAAGACGGACAGGTCAAGGAGACGGGGACGGAGCCAGTAAAGGTGAGTGTAGGTAGGGAGTTGGGGGGAGGGGGGGGGGGGGAGGTGGGGGGGAAGACGGACAGGTCAAGGAGGCAGGGATGAGGCTAGTAGATAGGAAGTAGGGGTGGGGATTGGTCAGTGAGGTAGGCGGAGCGGATAGGTGGGAGAAAAGGAGGACAGGTCAAGGAGGCGTGGACGAACTGGGCTGGTCTTGGGTTGAGGTTGGGGGTGGGGAGATATTGAAGCTTGTGAAGTCCACATTGAGACCATTGGGCTGCAGGGTTCCCAAGCGAAATATGAGGTGTTGTTCCTGCAACCTTCAGGTGGCATCGTTGTGGCACTGGAGGCGGCCTAGGATGGACGTGTTGCCCAAAGAGTGGGAGGGGGGAGTTGAAATGGTTTGCAACTGGGAGGTGTAGTTGTTTGTCACGAACCGAGCGTAGGTGCTCCACAACGCGGTCTCTAAGCCTCCGCTTGGTTTCCCCGATGTTGAGGAGGCCACAACCAGGAACAGCGGATACAATATACCACACGATACCAAGAATGCTGTGTGCTTTGTTTACTGTGCTCGCCACCTGTCTTACCACCTTCAATGATAGACACTGGATGCTCCTGCATTGCCTTTAGAATTGTATGCCCTATTTAATTGATGGCCATAGGTCTGTGAAATTTGGATCAACAATCTAACCTTCTGACTGTTGTTTCTCAAATCAAGGTACAAAGCCAAATTAAATGACACTTTAGCTTCTTAGTTTCTGAATGGAAATTTAGCTACAGCAGAATCTTTTATCTGTTATGTAACATTTATGTAAATTCTCTTAAATTGTAAGGATCCTGTTGCAAACTGATGCAATTCAGACTCTGAATTATGAGATGACTGCCTAATTGAACAAACCGGTGTATTACTTGGTTCTTTCTGTCTTCTTTTGGTTGTGTCGTTACTATTTCCTTGGATGGCAAAATCTGGTTAAGTACATGGACATGGACAGATCTATAATTTAATGAAATTCAACAGAATGCAAATATTGTAGATTAACATTAAGTCATATAAATTCCTACTTTCTTTCAATCAATTATAATTCCTCATTCATTTTTAAAATTAATGTCCAATAAGGCCATATGAAGATATGATCAACAATAATGTAAACACTTTGCTGCAACACAACTGAATTTCACTAATACTTTATTACTACCATCTTGTAACTTAAAACATTTCTTAAAATCAATACACAAACAGGTCATTTACACACTGCTTTTATTAAACTTGGAGTTAGACATTTATCAAAACGAATTGCTTGATGCTGACATTAAATAATAATTCTTTGAGACAGGTTATCAAGCACGTCAAGTAGAAAGTCCATTTCTGATTTTTTTTTGTAATATTTAAAATGCAAAAAGTTGTGTCATGATGAAGTTCAATTGATTATAAATACTTCTGCACTGTTTAAGCTGATAGGAATGCTTTGTGTACTTTATATAGTGAGAACATGTAAAGATTTTAGCCTGTGCGGGCTGAAAAGGTTATTTACATTCCACCTGAAGTTCTTTGACAAGCTGCATGGGTCTTTGGTCAGATCCTGAAATGTATCTTGTACACTCCAAGCATTAACTCATTCACTGCATAGGCCATTGTTACCACTTGCTATAGCTCACTTCCATTCTGCACAGCTGAAATAACAATGCCATCTGGCATTTTCACAGAATCGCAAATTAAACTAGAGATTATGTCCATGCTGCTTCTAGTAGTATACAAAATAAAGTTTGAACAAATTGATCAACTTGTTCCTAACTAGTTCAAAATCAAAACAATTGTAACCAATGATGCCTTAACACTAATAATTCTTCCAGTCAATTTAAAGGTCACAGAATTTATAAATTTGAACTGTTTATACAACTTTTTTTCAACAAATTTTCCAATGAATGAATTTTACTTCTTTCTCCCCCTGCATACAGCGATAGAATGCCATTTAGAAATTCAGCTTTTACTTGTGCGAGTGACAAATTATGTACAGTTGTCAGTTTTAAACTACTTTTCTGACTATCGCACTCTTATGCTTTAATCATATATATTTTGTTACAAAATCTGATGTCAAGCTAACCTGTGACTTGCATATGGAACCAAGATTACTAGCTTAAAATTAGAGCTTCTAAAAAAATTGATTTATTTTTTATACAACCTTTGGGAATGAAGCAAGCCAAACTGTTATAAATTTACAAAGAAGTGTTTGAGAAAACTTGAAGGCACCTTGTATAAAGGCAACAAATGAAACTTCATAACAACCTTCACATATCCAAACATTAAACTATGAACCATACAAACCCCTAACTAACCCTTGACCCTACTTTCCTTAATACTATTCTGGCAGTCTTTTGAAGTGTGTTTGCTTAAGAGATGAGCTATTCCATGTCCTAATTCATTATTTTTCTGATCTTGCCATGAATATTCTCCTAATCCCCTAACCCATACAGCAGAATCTCCTTCATGCATATTATGCATACATGATTGCTTTCAAATATTGAGGAAATGTGATTCAATGCCATTCTCCTCATCTTCATTTGTTACTAAATTTTATCACTTCATCCCTAATCTTCTGGTACTCGGCTCAAGGTGGTTGGAAGGTATCCAAGTGGTCTGTAATTAGAGTTGGGAAATACCTTCAGCAGCATTAAACTACAATACATTGAAGAGGTTAATGACGACTCTCAAAAGGAACAGAGTGATAAAAATGAAAATGTACTTTCATATGTTGGTACAAATGAACAAAGGTTAAGTCATACGTTTTAAAAGAATACATAATTTACAGCTATATAAATACAAGATTAGCTAGTGATGAAAATTACGTAAAAATAATTATTGCAGCACATACTTGCCTTGCTAGCTCCTTTCTCTAAACCATTGTTAACCAGCATGATTATGACCCCTCTACAATTATCAACTTCAACTTCCTCTTCCATTGTCTTGTCGACATTTTTACTTTCTGGCTTTCTACATTGCTCCAAATTATTCAATACAAATTTCAAGAACAGTAGGAGCAACTTTCCAACATGACGCTTCCAATGGGAAACAAAGCCCGCCAAGGTGGAATTAGAAATTTGGTATACAAATTGTCAAGATCATGATCAAGTTATGGGGTCATAAAGTTATTCCTGAATTATTATCTCACCTTCTTCAGGCCTCTAGTCTCAATATTCATTTTAACTGTTTCTCCATCTTTCTGCAAGTTTCTCTCATTCACACACTATTCTCTTCCAGTTTGTTGCGACTGTATTAATCTTTACTCTGAAAAACCTTTGGATTTTGATCTTTTTCCAGCTTTATTTTAAAGTGTAATGGCTTTTTAAATCTATTAGATGCCTCTGCAATTAAAGTTAATTCTACTTGCTCTCAGTCTTGCATTTCATTTACGGTATAATCATTATTAAACTCTGAACTTATCTGATACCAAATTAAGGTATGTAAATACCTGAGAGATTTTGTGCTGAGTTTATACCTGTTATTAGAATTTGTTATCGTAAACAATTTTGCATTCTATCAAGATGTCCCAAAAATAATTAATTCAATTAAGGAGGAGAATTAACTTTTTTTCTACTTTAACATTTAGTTAATTTGCAAGAATTAACATATTCTCATTTAACAGAGATATGTGATTTGCATTTGTACTTTAGGGAATTGTCACGGTCACAACTTTGTGCACTTAAAGAATTAGGTTTTCTTCTGAACATATATTTGACTCACAAATAGAAAAATCAAAGCTATAAGCTGCCTTTAACTGCTTTAAGCAGTCTTCAAGTATCTAATCTGGTCTCTATTCTGGAACTGTTGGTGAGCTAACCTCTTGAACTTCTATAGTTGATAGGGAATAGGTACACCCACAATTTGCGCAGGAAGGGGTTCCAGGTTAGAAAATCTATTTTAAGTCCTCATTTTAACTTTCTCAACACCTTCTACAAAATAGGAGCAGTACACCATTTTGCCCCTCAAGCCTGCTCCATTATTCAATTAGACCACGTTTGTGATTTGAATTCAATATTCCCGTCTAATTTCAATAGCATTTGATTTCTTTGCCATCAAGAATCGATCTCTGCCTTAAAAATATTTAATAATCTTGCTTCAACAGCCTTATGGAGCAGAGAGTTCCAAACAATGTTCCTTACAGAAAAAATTACCATCTCTGTCTCAAAGGATGACCCCTGATTTTGAAACTGTGCGCCCTTAGTTCTGGACTGATCTGCAAGCAGGAGTATCCTTCCCACATCTATTTCTAAACTCCAGTGGGTAGAAAGCCAGACTGTCCAACTTTTCCTCTTGAGACAAACCATTCATTCCAGGTATCAATCTAATAAACTACCTGCAATGAATTTATGTCATTTCTTAAATAAGGAGATCAAAACTGCAACAGTATTCAAGATGTGGTCTCACCATTGGCTTGTATCATTGAAACATAACATCCTTGTTTTTATGTTCAATTCTTCTCATAATAAAGGATAGCTTTCCATTTTACTTCTATTTTCCAGGTTCAGCATTTTTCCAACTATCACAAGAAATCACAGCAGTTTCCAAATCAGAGGACAAGTTGGGGATGGATTGGTGGCTCACTCAGTTAGCTAGATGACTAGCGGGTGGATCAGATTAAGGCTAACAGCACCAGCTTCAAGCCTTGGACAGCCAAGTTGGACTCAGGGTCTGCCTTACTCTCCTCACAGAAAAATAATCATGGTATTTCACTGCTGTTACACAAATTATCGATGAGGAATAATCTTCAGTCAGGAAATTCAAGAAAAATGATAAAATATTGGACAGCCTTGAAACTTATTATTAAAGGCAAGTAATCTTTCATTTTTAACTTTGTGGTTTTTACAAACTATTGACAGGATCTTAAATTTTCTCTGGAATAGTGTGATTTTGATAAAAGCTTGTTAGAAAATTTAGTCAATATTCAGTTAAGATTCTTTTGCATAGGTGGAGCATCAAATAATTTTCAATGTCCTCAAAGCTAGTTTCACAACCAGTAGGTTAGTCCAACTGTTAAATGTCAATCACTGTTAGCCTACATCTGCTTGTAGAGACAATTACTCAATGTAATTGAAAGAAATTGCAATGTTACTACAGCTACTAAAGATAATTCGCATTTGCAGATGTCGTTCAGCGCACTCAGTATAGATTTTAATGGGGGCCATGGTCAATGGCCCTCACATTACTAGATCAGGTACTGAATGAATGCCTTTTCTAACTTTACCTGTAACTGTCCCATCCTTTCCAGGAAACAGTCCTGTGACAATCCTTGGTCAAATCTCTAACTATACTTAAAACAGCCCTGACAAACTTAATTGCTATCCAAAATAAGGATAAATCTGAAATTTTGCAGAGAGACATCACATGCACAGTAAAACTGTTGTAATAAGTGGAAGCTTCAAGACTCAGTAGACAGATTTCAGGAAATGGCAAAAGAAGCTACACTGTCATGAGGAAATACTCTTTCATATAGCGTGTGCTTAGGATCTGGAATGCACTGCTCAAGAGTGTGGTGTAGACAGGGTCAACTGAGATACACAAAGGGCAATGGGTTATTCTTTGAAAAGGAAAGATTGCAGGTCTCCATGGGGGGATAGGCAAGGGAGTGGTATTGGTGAATCGCTTGTATAGGGCCTGCACAGACATGAGGGGAGTGGCCTCTATGTACTGAAACCATTCTTTTATTCTGAGAACATATCCATTTGTTTCTCATGAAACATTTTAGAAATTGACTTTTACTGGACATGACTGGAGCTGATGAGCCAAAAGGTAGCATCCAATTTAAGGGAGATTTCCTACCACCTGCAAGGTTTGCTTTGCACCAAATGAGAAAGGCTCATGTTCATTGTCAAAATTGATCTGAGGTTGTTGTTAAAGTCATAGAGATTGTACAGCACGGAAATAGGCTCTTCGGTTCAAACTGCCCATGCTGGCCAGATATCCTAAATAAATCTAGTCCCATTTTCCAGTATTTGGCCCATTTCCCTCTAAATCCTTCCTAGAACATAGAACATTACAGCGCAGTACAGGCCCTTCGGCCCTCGATGTTGCGCCGACCTGTGAAACCAATCTGAAGCCCATCTAACCTAAACTATTCCATTATCATCCATATGTTTATCCAATGACCATTTAAATGCCCTTAAAGTGGGCGAGTCTACTATTTTTGCAGGCAGGGCATTCCACACCCTTACTACTCTCTGAGTAAAGAACCTACCTCTGACATCTGTCCTATATCTATCACCCCTCAATTTAAAGCTATGTCCCCTCGTGCTAGCCATCACCATCCGAGGAAAAAGGCTCCCACTGTCCACCCTATCTAATCCTCTGATCATCTTGTATGTCTCTATCAAGTCACCTCTTAACCTTCTTCTCTCTAACGAAAACAGCCTCAAAACCCTCAGCCTTTCCTCATAAGACCTTCCCTCCATACCAGGCAACATCCTGGTAAATCTCCTCTGCACCCTTTCCAATGCTTCCACATCCTTCCTATAATGCGGTGACCAGAACTGTACGCAATACTCCAAGTGCGGCCGCACCAGAGTTTTGTACAGCTGCAACATGACCTCATGGCTCTGAAACTCAATCCCTCTACCAATAAAACCTAACATACTGTACGCCTTCTTAACAACGCTATCAACCTGGGTGGCAACTTTCAGTGATCTATGCACATGGACACCGAGATCTTTCTGCTCATCCACACTACCAAGAATCTTACCATTAGCCCAGTACTCTGTATTCCTGTTACTCCTTCCAAAGTGAATCACCTCACACTTTTCCGCATTAAACTCCATTTGCCACCTCTCAGCCCAGATCTGCAGCTTATCTATGTCCCTCTGTAACCTACAACATCCTTCTGCACTATCCACAACTCCACCGACTTTGGTGTCATCCGCAAATTTACTAACCCATCCTTCTACGCCCTCATCCAGGTCATTTATAAAAATGACAAACAGCAGTGGCCCCAAAACAGATCCTTGAGGTACACCACTAGTAACTGAACTCCAGGATGAACATTTCCCATCAACCACCACCCTCTGTCTTCTTACAGCTAGCCAATTTCTGATCCAAACCGCTAAATCACCCTCAATCCCATGCCTCCGTATTTTCTGCAATAGCCTACCATGGGGAACCTTATCAAACGCTTTACTGAAATCCAAATACACCACATCAACCGCTTTACCCTCATCCACCTGTTTGGTCACCTTCTCGAAGAACTCAATAAGGTTTGTGAGGCATGACCTACCCTTCACAAAACCGTGTTGACTATCCCTAATCAAATTATTCCTTTCTAGATGATTATAAATCCTATCTCTTATAATCCTTTCCAACACTTTACCCACAACCGAAGTAAGGCTCACTGGTCTATAATTACCAGGGTTGTCTCTACTCCCCTTCTTGAACAAGGGGACAACATTTGCTAGTCTCCAGTCTTCTGGCACTATTCCTGAAGACAATGACGACATAAAGATCAAAGCCAAAAGCTCTGCAATCTCCTCTCGAGCGTCCCAGAGAATCCTAGGATAAATCCCATCCGGCCCAGGGGACTTATCTATTTTCACACCTTCCAGAATTGCTAACACCTCCTCATGAACCTCAATCCCGTCTAGTCTAATAGACTGTATCTCAGTATTCTCCTCAACTACATTGTCTTTTTCCTGCGTGAATACTGACGAAAAATATTCATTTAGCACCTCTCCTATCTCTTCGGACTCCACGCACAACTTCCCACTACTGTCCTTGACCGGCCCCTATCTTACTCTAGTCATTCTTTTATTCCTGACATACCTATAGAAAGCTTTAGGGTTTTCCTTGATCCTACCTGCTAAAGACTTCTCATGTCCCCTCCTGGCTCTTCTTCGCTCTCTCTTTAGGTCCTTCCTGGCTAACTTGTAACTCTCAAGCGCCCTCACTGAGCCTTCACGCCTCATCTCTACATAAGCCTCCTTCTTCCTCTTGACAAGAAATTCAATTTCTTTAGTAAACCACGGTTCCCTCGCTCGACCACTTCCTCCCTGCCTGACAGGTACATACTTCTCAAGGACACGCAGTAGCTGTTCCTTGAACAAGCTCCACATTTCAATTGTGCCCAGCCCCTGCAGTTTCCTTCTCCATCCTATGCATCCTAAATCTTGCCTCATCGCTTCAGAGTTGCCTTTCCCCCAGCTATAACTCTTGCCCTGCTTTATATACCAATCCCTTTCCATCGCTAAAGTAAACGTAACCGAATTGTGGTCACTATCACCAAAGTGCTCTCCTACCTCCAAATCTAACACCTGGCCTGGTTCATTACCCAGGACCAAATCCAATGTGGCCTCACCTCTTGTTGGCCTATCTACATACTGTGTCAGGAAACCCTCCTGCACACATTGGACAAAAACTGACCCATCTGAAGTACTCGAACTATAGCGTTTCCAGTCAATATTTGGAAAGTTAAAGTCCCCCATAACAACTATCCAGTTACTTTCGCTCCTATCCAGAATCATCTTTGCAATCTTTTCCTCGACATCTCTGGAACTTTTCGGAGGCCTATAGAAAACTCCCAACAGGGTGACCTCTCCTTTCCTGGTTCTAACCTCAGCCCATACTACCTCAGTAGACGAGTTGTCATCAAACGTCCTTTCTGCCACCGTAATACTGTCCTTGACTAACAATGCCACACATCCCCCTCTTTTACCACCTTCCCTGATCTTACTGAAACATCTAAACCCCGGAACTTGCAACAACCATTCCTGTCCCTGCTCTATCCATGTCTCCGAAATGGCCACAACATCGAAGTCCCAGGTACCAACCCATGCTGCAAGTTCACCCACCTTATTCCGGATGCTCCTGGCATTGAAGTAGACACACTTCAAACCACCTTCCTGCCTGCCGGTACACTCCTGCAACCTTGAAACCTTATTTATGACCTCACTACTCTCAACCTCCTGTACACTGGAGCTACAATTCAGGTTCCCACCCCCCTGTTGAATTAGTTTAAACCTCCCGAAGAGCATTAGCAAATTTCGCCCCCAGGATATTGGTATTCATATTCCTATTCATATACCCATCCAGATGCCTTTTAAATGTTGTAATCATACCAGCCTCCACCACTTCTTCTGGCAGCTCATTCCATAAACTCACCACCCTCTGCGTGAAAATGTTACCACTTAGGTCCCTCTTAAATCTCTCCTCTCTCACCTTAAACATACACCCTCTAGTTTTTGTCTCCCCCACTCCAGGGAAAAGGCCTTGTCTATTCACCCTATCTATGCCCCTCATGATTTTATAAATCTCTGTAAAGGTCACTCCTCAGCCTCCGACGCTCCAGGGAAAATAACTCCAGCCTATTCAGCCTCTCCCTATAGCTCAAATCTTTCAACCCTCGCAACATCCCTCTAAATAGTTCTGAACCCTTTCAAGTTTCACAACATTCTTCCTATAGCAGGGAGACAGAATTGAACACAGTATTCCAAAAGTGACCTAACCCATATCCTGTACAACCACAACATGACCAATAAAGGCAAGCATACCAAAAACCTTCTTCACTATCCTATCTACCTGTGACTCCACTTTCAATGAACAATGAACCTGCACTCCAAGGTCTCTTTGTTCAGCAACACTCCCCGGGACCTTACCATTAAGTGTATAAGTCCTGCCGGATTTGCCTTTGCCAAAATGCAGCACCTCACATTGTCTAAATTAAACTTTACCTGCCACTCCTCGGTCCTTTGACCCATCTGGTCAAGATCTTGTTGTATTCTGAGGTAACTTTCTTTGTTGTCTACTACACCACCAATTTTAGTATCTGCAAACTTACTAACCACACCTCCTATGTTTGCATCCAAATCAATTATATAAATGACAAAAGGCAATGAACCCAGCACGGATCCTTGTGGCACACCGCTGGTCATGTGCCTCCAGTCTGAAAATCAACCCTCTACCACCTTTCCCTCACCACTTTTCTTAAATAGTGGCACCACGTTAGCCAACTTCCAGTCGTCTGGCACCTCACCAGTGGCCAACGTTGATACAAATATCTCAGCAGGGTGCCCAGAAATCACTTCCCTAGCTTCCCACAGAGTTCTAGGATATACCTGATCAGGTCCCAGGGATTTATGCACCTTCATGAATTTTAAGATGTCCTGCATCACCTCCTCCGTGATATGGGCATTTTTCAGAATGTCGCTATTTATTTCCCCACATTCTCTATCTTCTATATCCTTCTCCATAGTAAATGCTGACGCAAAATACTCATTTAGTATCTTCCCTATCTCCTGCGGTTCCACACATAAGTGGCCTTGCTGATCTTTAAGGGGCCCTATTCTCTCCCGTTATCCTTCTGTCTTCTGATTTCCCTCTTAAGTACACCTCTCCAGCCTTGATACCCTTCCAGGGATTCACTCCATCCTGACCAAAACCTCAATTTCTCAAGTCGCCCAGCATTCCCCACACCTTACCAGCCTTGCCCTTCACCCGAACATGAATATATTGTCTCAGGACTCGTTATCTCATTTTTGAAGGCTTCCCCTTTTCCAGCCAGCCCTTTACTTGCAAACATCCACCTCCAATCAACTTTTGAAAGTTCTTGCCTAATACTGTCTAAACTGGCTTTCTCCAATTTAGAACTTTAACTTTTAGATCCGATCTATCCTTTTTCGTTACTATTTTAAAAGTAATACAATTATGGTCACTGGCTCCAAAGTGTTACCCGTCTGCCTTATTTCCCAAGAGTAGGTCAAGTTTTGCACCTTCTCTAATAGGTATATCCACATACGCAATCAGAAAATTTTCTTGTCCACACTTAACAAATTCATCTCCATCCAAGCCCTTAACACTATGGCAGTCCCAGTCTATGTCTGCAAAGTTAAAATCCCCTATCATAACCACCCTAATATTCTTACAGATAACTGAGATCCCTTTACAAATTTGTTTCTCAATTTTCCACTGACTATTGGGAGGTCTACAAACCCAATAAAGGTGATCATCCCTTTCTTATTTCTCAGTTCCACCCAAACAACTTCCCTGAGCGTATTCACAGGAATATCCTCCCTAAGTACAGCTGTAATGTTATCCCTAATCAAAAAGTCACTCCCCCCTCCTCTCTCACCACCCTCCCCCTTTTTCTATCCTTGCTAAGCTGCCAGTCCTGTCCATCTCTGAGCCATATCTCTGCAAATGCTTTGATATCCCAGTCCCATGTTCCCAATCATGCCCTGAGTTAATCTGCCTTACCTGTTAGGTGTCTTGCATTGAAATAAATGCAGTTTAATTTATCAGCCCTACCTCGTTCTCTGCTTTGTTCCTGCCTGCCCTGACTGTTTGACTTGCTCCTTTTCTCAACTGTACTAGTGTCACACTGATCTCTTTCCTCACTATCTCCCTGGGTTCCCCCGACCCCGCTTACTAGTTTAAATCCTCCCAGGCAGCTCTAGCAAATCTCCCCCGACAGTATATTAGTCCCCTTCCAATTCAGGTTCAATCCATCCTTCTTATACAGGTCATTTCTACCCCAGTTGAGATTCTAATAATCCAAAAATGTTAATCCTCCTCTCCTTCAAAGCTAAAATTTCATTTGAATGCCTCCAGTCAGTTATGGTGAAATATACTGCATACAGAAAAATGCTTAAAATGGGAAATTACTAATGACTTTAATGAGAAGATTTCTCACAATAATCAGGTCTGGTAGTTAAAGATCAGTTTGCCATCAGCTGCACGTGCAATTGTCATATTAAGTCTATTCAATGTCGAAAACACTCAATTACAGATTTTATACTCACAAACTTCAGTTCTGCTTGCAAAAAACTGTATAGTAAAATCAGTAAAGGTAAACTGAACTAATGAAATAGGAGTGGCACACAACATTTAAAGCTGAAGTGTATAACTTCCAATAGTGTGTTTATGCCAATACATTGAACAAATTTGAATCAAAATCAGAAATTGCTAGGAAAATTCAGCAGGTCTGGCAGCGTCTGTAGTGGGAAAACAGAATTAAATGCAGAGTAGAGTCAGTTCTGAAGAGTCACTGGACCTGAAATGTTAACTCTGCTTTCTTTCCACAGATGCTGCGAGACCTGCTGAGTTTCTTCAGCAATTTCTGCTTTTGTTTCAGACCTTCAGTATTCACAGCTCTTTGTCTCATGGCATTAAATAATTTTTGTGACAACACTGCAGCTTCTTAATTGAACTTTGAGCCAAATATTTCAGATTCACTGCAGAATGGGACATAAATCGCCAGGTATGAACATAATAACCACAAAGCATTTATTTTCTTCTATCATCTACAATTTTCAGCATTCGAAATGCAAGTCTGATATCACCCAGCATTACCTTCTGATTCATCATAGTTTCTTTTTCACTTCCTTTAACCTTGTTGCTCCCCAATGTTCCTGACTCTTTACCTCGTTTCTCATAAATCAATTCAGATGGGTGCCATTAGTTAATTGAGATAGTTCAACAGCATGCCATGTGTGTAATCTATTACCCTCTAAAATGTACCTTCTTACAGGCATTCATTAATAACAGCAGTGCCACAAAAATTTTAACCGCAGAGAAAAATGTCAGCCAGCCTTACAAGAGAGTAAGAACATTTTTCTAATTTCCCCATTATCACCAGGAAAAGAAATTTGGTGCAGATACTCAAGATATATATACTCAAGCCAGTAAGTTTGTGAATGATACCAAGATTGGTGGTATAGTGGACGGTGAAGAAGGCTATCTAAGATTACAGAGATCTTGATCAATTGTGTCAATGGGCTGAAGAGTGGCAGACGGAGTTTAATTTGGACAAATGAGGGATATTGCATTTGGGTAAAACAAACAAGGGCAGTACTCATACAATTAAAGGTAGGGCCTTAAGTAGTGTTGTAGAACAGAGACACCTAGAGGTTCAGGTACATAATTCTTTGATGTTCGCATCACATGTAGATAGGATAGTTAAGAAGGCGGTTAGCATGCTTGCCTTCATTGCTCAGACCTTTCAGTATAGGATTTGGGATGTTATGTTGAGATTGTACAGGATGTTGGTGAGACCTGTTCTCGAGTACTGTGGAACCCCACTGTCATAGGTCACCAACCTGAAAAAGAACCCTTATGCCCACGTGCTGATTCTCTATCCATGCCAAAATAAAACTTCCAACACTATGAGGTCTTAACTTATGGTTTAGCCTTTTGTGTGAGATACCTTGTAAACGCCTTCTGGAAGTCCAAATACAACACATCTACTGGCTCCCCTTTATCCACTCAGTGATGGAACAATATTATAACAGTACAGGTGGAACAGAACTTCTGTTCAGGTCAAGTCGCATGAAGGCCACTAATTCCATTTTATCTGATGGCATACATGTAGTTTGCAAAAACACCGATCAACTAATAAAAGCAAAAACATATAGCCTCAGATGATACCCCAATCACACAATCCAAATTTGTACAAACTAATTTCTATATAACAGAAATAAATCAATTCTTTTGACATGTACCTTTTTTAACATATGGCTACAGAAGTAATTTCTCTGCTGAGCTAATACAAACAGCTGATGAGTAGTGTTATGCTGTGTATTTTGTATTCTGAATAAAAATATTTTTTTTTACTTTTGGTGCCCTTCAGAACACAGTTATTGCTAGGATAACTTTTCTATGTAGAGTTTGTTCTTGTCATAAAGGTAATGCACATTTTTTTTCCTTTATATATAAAGTGAATAACAAAGCAATAGAATTGCATCTTGGATCTCTGTTGAACATTATACACGGCATTTATTTTATAATCAATTAATATTGATTTTTAAGAAAAATTTGAATAATATATTTTAGCACTGCAGCATGCAATGTTGTCTGCTAACACTTTTCTCAGTGCAGAAAATAAAACGTTCACCTTTTACTCAGCAGTTCTTCCTCTTAAATTTGTCCAATGGTTTCATTGCAAAGTGAACAAGGCTATGATTTACTGATGATGACAAAGAGTCCTTTATGAAAATAAAAGCTTATGCACAAACTCGGAGATACCCACTGTTTTCGCTCTGCTTCTAACACCTACTTCATAAGGCAGAGTTTTCAAGTAGATGTGGCCCAAAGGAAAACTAGCTAGCTTTTAAAAAGGGAAACCACCCAATGTGCTGCCCTTTAAGATCCAGAACATCATTTATCTCTAGAGAAGAAAGATTTATATCAACCCATTCCTTGTGGGCAGAAAAACAGATGGGAAGTGAATGGACAGTCAGAGGTCAAGAAAACACAAGGGAGGTGCTATTTATCTTCTGGCTGTACATTCCCAGCATATGAAAGGGGTCAAGACTACAAACACATTGCTGGAAGCTGGAAAAGCCCTTTTTCTCTCTTTGGCTGCTATAAAAGGGAACGTGGTTCCCATCCTGCTGTCAAATAGCATAAATCTCCATTTGTCAAATCTTTAATTAGAAGTGCAACTCAAAGAAATGCATTGGTAAAACTATAATAAATCAAAAGGTAACAATCACTGTTTGTAGGGAACCAAACACAAACTGTGGCATTGTTTATCAGAAGAACCTTAATATCCTGGATGGTCCCACTATTTTGGAGTTTACACTGATTGGTCTTATCAACAAACAGCTCATTTAGAGGAAGACGGAAAAGAGCAGTAAATGAACAGAGGATATCTGATTGCAAAAAGGTGTCAAATAGAAGAAATATTTTAAAACAAAACCGGGTGGTTAAAATTAAAGCAAAATAAAATTCCGAATGTAGCAAGTAAATGATCTCCATCCTTACAGCAGCAATTACTTGGAGGAGGGAAATAAAATTAAAGATAAAATTTAAGAAAAAGCAGAAATGTGACATGGAGACAACATACAGCTTGCAACTTCAGTTGTAATTAAAAGCTCAGATTGGCTTAAAATGGGAGCACAACGGGGTTGCAAGGTGCATTACTTCACAATCTAGCATTTAAAATAAGAGATATGGTTAAGTTTTCTGTGCTTCATGATGACTGTAATACTTATAAAAACAAAGTGAAGACAACTAATCCCTGAACTTTGCATTGTGAAAAAAAACTGTTAATGTTAAATCAAACCTGTTCAAGAATGCTGCAAGCTTCAGAAACTAATAATGTCAAACATAATTTGAAGCAAAGCATTGACTGATCAGTCTTTAAAGTTTGTTTGCCAAAACCCTTTAATTAGCTATGCGAATATATTAACATGCTAGGATTGTAAACCATCTCAAAGTATAAACATTACTTCAACTGACACCATCAAATCAATAACTGCGCCCATTTATTCCAGTTTTTTTTGGTACAAAACTGTTAGCACAAAATAGTTGCCTACAACCTAACAGTTGCTCCATTTTAAGAGTTGATTAGGTTCCTGATACATTTTGCAATGCTTGGATAATATATTGTATAAATATGAGGGTTTTGTTTTATTTGCTGGACCAGATCACCTTTCCATTGGTTATTTCTAATTCTGTCACTAAACTGGGCTCCCTAACTCATGTGAGTTAATATTAAGTTAGAAGATTCTGTACTATCAGAACTCTTTTTTTTAATTTACATCAGGTCAGGTCATTTGATTACTGCTCTGGTATCCGACATATCTTCTAAAATGTACAAGTAATGCATGGGGCCAAAGGCATCAAAGCTTTGGAAGCCAGTAGTCCAGGTTCAGACTAATGGTCAGTAAACAGGCTTTCAGTCATGTAACAATTCATCATTTCTTTCCATCCATGACTTTAAATAATGTGACTGGGTTCTAAAGACTGAGCCTGGCTGTGTGATGTTCTGTTTCTTGCCTGCAATTCCATGACAGACTCCTCATCAATTACTTTAAGATTTCGGCACAAGATCCTTCATCTTCAGCAACTTAAGCTGAATACACCACTGTCTGCAAGGGAAGCGGAGTGTTTTGAAGACATCAGCTGCTATGAAACACGTCATCTACAAACAAGTGTTTTCTCAAACTACAACAGACACAATTTTCCTGAAATTACAAAAGATTACTGCAACTCAATATAAGGCATTGTTGTTTCTCGACTTGATTTAACTGGCAAGAGACTGATTTCCATATTATTTTTAAAATTTTTATTGATGTGCAGTTTAATATCGAGACGAATGGGTGAGAAAATTTTAAGCAAAGGAGATGTAGTTTGAGGGGCGAAGAGGTGGGACTTGTGTTGGAGTTTAGAAAATATTTTATAGTTGGAAAAGCAGTTTATGTTTAAGAGATGTGGAATTTATATGCAAGTGTTTGAAAGGTTGTGAAATAGATGGATTCTTTTGCAGACAATCATACACTAGGCCTTGATTCTCGTCAAAGCAACTGTTTTCATTTCATAGTTGTGATAACAAACAGAAGACTGCTGCCATATGTAGTTGTTCTTTGAATATGAGACAGACCGCTATCCAAGTTATAGCTAGTTACTTTGTGATGCACTTGCTCAGAACTACTGTGGACTCAACTATAAAAGTTTAGAAATCCTAGAGGTGACTCCTTTGGTGAGAATCAGAGATTTTACAAAATTTCATGGCTGAATCTTTGGAGCTTTGTAAATTTTTTTTGTCATTTTCACCACAACTAAGGCTCTAATGATGATTAGGGTATGAGGAGTTCAGAGGAAAGCCCTTCCTAAGGGATATAATTTTGGTAGCCAAAGATTCTTCAATTTTTTTCAAAAACAAAAAAATCATTTCAAGCTTAGTGCTTTATCAATGTACAAAGATAGCAGGCTACTTTTCTGTAGGATTAAGATTTAGCACATACAGAGCATTGCAGCAAGGGGAGGAACAAGTGTGGATTCAAACAAATTGTTCCATGCACAGAAAAGGACAATCACTTGATGTGTCTGATCCAACTTCTAGTAAAACTTTCTACGATCCAAGGAAGTGGCTGAGATCAGCTACAAAGACTTGTCCCTGCTGTCCAGATAACTTAGCCTTATGTCACTAGTGTCAATGAATTACCACGTTTAGGAGAAGCTGCCCATTGTGTGAGAACACAAAGTACATCTTTAATGAGAATTCAAGGTTAAAGTGTATTCCCAAGATTCTGCTAATGCTCTTGATAAATAAAAGCATGAAAACTTACCAGGGATTAACTGAAATGTGGTGTAATCAGATCAGCTATGATCTTATTGAATAGCATAACAAACTTGAGGGGCTGAGTGGTCTACTTCTGCTCCTAACTGGTATGCTCCTAAATCACTGGAGATTCACTCTTGCAATGCATCATATAAACAGACCAACTTGCTTAAACTAACCTTGTAACTTGCTGCTCAGTATCCATTATTCAAATAAAGCTCAGAGTTCTAAATTTAATCCAGACAGCACTTATAACTCAGCAGCTGAAGTTGATCCATTTGCAGAAAAACATTTTCCGGCTTCTAGTGTCTCATTGCTAAATTTTTGATAACTTCGAAAACACAAAATGGTAAGTACTCCAAGCAATTTTAATGGCACATAAATAATTAAGAAACATTCAGATTTGATATAGACTAGTTCAAAATTCTCTATCCCAAAACACTGTTTTATCTCAGTCTTAGAAGAGTAGCTCTGTAAATGTGAACGTGGATTTAACAATTTCTTGTAAAGAAATCAGGACCATCAACTTAATATTGATTTGATTCCAAATTATCAGCAAGCTAAACAGACCTTGTTGCAACTAAAAATGAACTAAGAATCCCAATATCATTAATTTAGAGCTCCGCAGTTAACATTTTTTCTAAATGGCTTTACTTCATGTAAATCTAAAATAATCAATTTAATTTTACAATTTAAGCTATTCATCTGTGACAGGCTGTGCTTTACAAATGCTATTTCTATGATCTCAGCAGCGTAGAAACATTAAAAGCATGAGAACATTTGATCGTTTAGGTTTATAGTTATTCTCATCAACTTTGACAACATTCTAAACTAAATATCCACCCACTCCCACTTTGTTTGCAAGTCAGCTGTATAAAATCACTGAAAAAGTAAAACAAAATTCTTAAGCCACTATTTTCACCTCTTGTTATTTTACGAGTTTGTTTTTTTTCTGGAATACAGACTCCATTTCCACTTGGGACAAAATGGTCGCATTACTGATTTACTATGTAAACCATCAATTTAATTCATCACTTATGTGGAGTTTCCCACTGATTAATGCTACCTTTATTACAAATTTACAGGTGGACAGCGTTTGCTCATTGGTCCAGTAGGTCAAGAAGTTACATAGTACAGCATTGAATGAAATTGATCAAAAGGTCAGTTTTTTTTATTTGAGGCATGTTGGGCTAATATGTCTCAGTTGAAGAACAGCTGGGATATTACAATTGCAGCTGAGTGAAAAATAATTACGATGGCCTCCATTGCAAATACTAATCCTGCTGGAAAGCATGTGCATATGGGCATTGGGTGGTGATAGGACAGGATCAAGTTGAACTGCAATGTTCTGAACTGTTGAATGGCCTGCGACTATTTATTGCCTATTGATAAACAAGAATTAATATGTTTAAAATATGCTTTTTAATTAATAATCTTTTCTTGAGGAGAGTTCTTGTAGTTATACTCTATGGAGAAAACTGGTATTTAAATTCTTTAATCAAGGTGAATCCTATGTCGTCAGTGAAATATTGCCCATTTACTCCAATATACTTGTTCCTATTATGTCCAGGACTCAAAATTTGAGGTGAGTCTGCAATTTTCTGTTTGTTGAAGTGAACTGGTGTAGAGCTAGACTTCTGATCAAAGAAGTAGGAAACCTAATGCCAGTGATTCAATAACAAAAGAGCAATTTCTGTGAAGAAACTTAAGTTTCAGAATATCTGCTACTACTTTTTAGCAGAGCTTTGAATATTTTGCTTGCTACATCAGTTCCTTACAAGTTCGTTAATGTTTTAGGTATTCAAGAATGCAAGCTGGAATTCAATTCTTTATTAATAAAAAATATTTTAACTGCATATGTCATTTTCTTTGGCACAACAGTTCTTTGTAACCTGCCTTCTGTGGGAAGTTTGCGTGCTAAGCGTACAAAGAAAATTCAGTACTGTGGAAGATAACTGCCACTACACTATATTCTGGTTTCGTACATGAGCAGCCTTTCGTTAATAACCCCTCCTTTAAATCATCAACAAAAGCTGTTGCTAAGAGTCTTTGAAATCTAAACACTTCGAATAGTATCAATGGAAATGCAAGTCAAACAAAAAGAGAATGAACAAGTCTGGTCATGTTCCTTAAACTACCCAGTTAGAGAGCACCCAGTGAGGGATACAATAGAGACCGAAAAACAATTGCTGCCTGTGTGATGCAGTACAACAAACAGTAAACAAAGGTAGAGAGGCCCGACGTGCTGCTCTGCACTTCTCTGATCCTATAACAAAGGAAAACTTGGTTGCCACCTTGTGCTAGAAATCTGCTGACAAGCTGCCACCAAGTTGCAAGGAAAACTCTTATTTAAATCATTTCTTAATTTAAATAAACTATAATTTAGTGCAAAGCAAGGACTCAGGTAAATCATAAGCTCAAGAAATCAAGATTTTATTTAATGACATAAGCACAGGCTGTGTTTAATGCAGGTGTTTTGTGAAACCTTTCGTTTCAATAGCCCGGTTTTAAAACAGGATATTGTATGATGATTTTTTTTTTAAAAAAAAAGTAAAATAATTAAGAATTGCTTGTGATATATCTCAAGCAGCAATACTAGGTCACCTTTAAAAAAAAATCAAGCAATGTTAATTGGATATAACAGATTCTTTATCATAAGCACATGAACAAAAACAATCCTTTGTTCAAGCTGACTGTTCCGCCTGTGATGTGCAGTTGAATGTCTTGTGTATTTTATGTGGGTAGCAACCACTACTCAGCTATGAGATTCCAACCATCACCAAGTCCAGACATGCCAACATTATCAGCAATGAAAAAGGACAGTCATTATAATATCAACAGTGCTTACAGCAGGGCAGAAACAATTATTCCCCATTTGTTGATAAGATTAGGAAAGCACTAACTCAGCTGACGTCAAGGCAAGAGAGGTTTGATTTCTCCTTTCAGAATCATTCCCAAATCCTGTTCGTAAAATGGAGGTTTAATTTTGTTATCTTTTTACAACTTATTCTGTACAACTTAAGTGAATGAGACTTGTTGCGGCAAAGTTGCCAAGATGCAGTAACATTAATGCAGATACAAAATAGGAACGAGCCTGGACATGCAAGTCAATTTGTTAAAAATTCTTAAATCAGAGAAGTCTTTTAAAAGGCTTTATGCTTTATAGAACCGTAGCACAAGTTTCTGTTTATATCCTCTTCCATTTTTTAACCATATTAATTCTTCTACAAGGACCTTTCTTTGCAACATATTATTCTTTAAGAGATCAAGCAATCTGTTCTCAGGTTTCTCCTGCTTTAAAACATGTTAGTACAGGGAATCAGTGTATGAGTGTGATCTTAATGGAAATGCAGTGGTGGATTAATAAGGAGATATTTCAGCATATACAGAATAGATAAAATTCCAACAAGACATAAAGATTCCAAAAGGATAAACCCATCATCCTTGATTAACTAGAAATGTTCAATACAATAACAACCTTAAAGATAAAGATAAATTGTGCAAAAATTGGACAGAATATTAACAAAGAGTGATAAAAAGGGAAAATTAAAATATGAGAGAAAGCTAGTTGGAAATATGAAAATACGTACTAAATATTTCTGCAAAAATTTTAAAAAGAACAGAGTTAACAAAGTAAGATTTGGGTCCTATAGAAAGCAAGTCTAGAGAATTGACAATGAAAAATAAAGAGATGGCAGATGATTCAGTCTTCACTATACACGATATAAGTAACATCAAGAAGCAGCTATAAAATCAGGAAATGGAAGGGAGGAACTGTGGCAAATTAGGTAGGAACTGGGGCTGACAGATGCCCAGATCCTGATGGACTTCATCCTTGAGTCTTAAAAGAAGTGGCTAGTAAGGTAGTTAATGCATTGGTTTGAATTTTCTAAAACTTCCCAGATTGGGAATGTTGCTTTGGATTGAAAGATATGCAAAAAGGGAGAAATATAGAGGCAAGGAGCTATAGGTCAGTTAGCTTAACAATTGTAATAGGTAAGTCATTAGGACACAAAGTAGTGACGCAGAGTCAACCAATCTAGCAGAGTTATTTGAGGAAGTGACCTATACTGCGGATAAAGGAGAAACCGATGGATATACTGTACTTCGATGTCCAGAAGACATTTGATAAAAGTGTCACAAAGATTATTGCAAAAAATAAAAGCTCATGGTTTCAGGGTAGTATATTGGCATGGAGATAAGATTGGCTAGCAAAATAGGAAGCAGAGAGAAGGTATGCTGTGGTCTCAATGGTTTACAATTTATACAGGGCTTGGATGAAGGGATGGGAGGTATGGTTGCAACATTAGTTGATGATACAAAGTTAGGTAAGAAAATAAGTTGTGAAGAGAACATAGGGAAAGCACAAAGGGAGATAAATAGATTGTGACTGGCAAAGATTTGGCAAAAGGATTACAATGTGGAAGAATGTGAAATTTTCTGTTTTGATAGGCAAAATCAAAAAGGAAACATCATTTAAACGGTAATAGATTGCCTAGCTCTGTGATACAGAGAGATCTGGATATCTGAAAGCATGAAACACAAAGGGCTAGTACGTAGGCATAGCAAATAGTGAGGAAAGCTAACAATACTCTCATTTATTCCAAGGAGAGTTAGTAAGAAAGTAGGAAATAGTAGGAAAGCAAAGAGTGCTGGAAATCACAGTGGATTAGGCAGCATCCATGGAGACAGAGAAGCTTCGAGTTAGATGACTCTTCATCAGAGTTGACATGAAGTGTGGAGGGCTGCATTTGTCAATGGTGAAGCGGTGGAGTTCTGGGTGAGAAAGGGTATTGATAGAGTATATCAAGTGATCAGAATGTGAGAATCACAGAACAATGGTGTGTCTAACTGCCAAACTGGAAAGAACAGTCCCACTGGAGTGAGGGGAGGGGAGAGAGGACATGGTAACAAGTAACGCTAAAATAAAGGGAAGAAATGGGAATGGGTTCACAATTTAAATATTAAGTCCAGAATGTTGTAATGTGACAAGTCTGAAGATGAGATGTTGTTCCTCCAGTTTGTGCTGATTTGCTGAGAAACTGGAGGATCAATTGAAGTTTAAGCCGACTTGATTGAAACATGCAAGATTCTGAGAGGTCTTGACAATGCAGATTAGAGGCAATGTTTTTCCACTCCAGATAATCTAGAACTCAGGGCCATTGTTTAAAAATCAGGAATTGCCCTGATGAGAGAGAAAATGAGATGAATTTTTATATCACAGAGGGTCATGAGTCTTTTCAACTGTTCCTAAAAAGACAGTAGAAGTAGAGTCTTTGAATATTTTCAAGGCAGAGGTCACAATTCTTAGTAAGGGGTCAGTAAGATTCTTAGTAAGGGGAGGCGATGGTCTAGTGGTATTATCGCTGAACTTTTAATCCAGAGACCCAGATCGCATTCTGGGGACATGGGTTCAAGTCCAGCCATGGCAGATGGTGAAATTTGAATTCAATAATCTGGAATTAAGAACCTAATGATGAACATGAATCCATTGTCGATTGTCAGAAAATCCCATCTGCTTCACTAATGTCCTTTAGGGAAGGAAACTAAGATCCTTATCTGGTCTGGCCTAAACATGACTCCAGACCCACAGCAATGCGGTTGACTCTGAACTAGGCAGGAGTGTGGAATTGAGGTTATGAACAAATTAACAATGATCTTATTAAATGGCAGAGCAAACTCAAGTGGTTGAATGGCCTCCTCATGCTCGTTTATGCATTCCTAAACAACCCAGTATGAAGTAAATACAGTGAGGCAACTCTCAGAAAGATCCTCACTCTAGGGTGGGGGAGTTCAAAACTAGGGCATATTTTTAAGGTGAGAGGAGAAAGATTTAAAAAGGACATGAGTGACAACTTTTTTTTTGTTTTTTTTTTAAAACACAGAGTGGTTCATATTTGGAATGAACTGCCAGAGGAAGTGGTGGATGTAGGTACAGTGACAACATTTAAAAGTCATTTGGTTAAGTACATGAATAGGAAAGGCTTGTTGGGATAAGGGCCAAAAGCTAGCAAGTAGGACTAATTCAGTTTGGGAACATGGTCAGTACGGACAAATTGAACCAAAAGGTCTGTTTCCATGTTGTATGACTCGATGGTTCCAAGTGCTTCACCACTAATGAATTACTTTGAACTGGAATGACAATTGTTAGGCAGGTGAATTCAACAGTGAATTTGCACAGCAGCAGTTCTATAGACATCGATGAAATAAACAAACAAACAATCTGTTAATTCTTGGTGACGTTGCCAGAGGGAATAATTTTGACCACAATACCAGGAAGATATCTGAAGGAGGGTCATTAGACCCAAAACATTAATTCCGCTTTGTCTCTATGAATACTGCCAGACCAGCTGAGTTTTTCCAACAATTTCTGCTAGTGTTTCAAGAGCACTCCACATTCTTTGAAATAACACAATGGGATTTTAACAACCACCTGAAGAAACATTGTCACACTTTAAAAATCTCATCCTTGGAACAGCATCTGAAACAATGCACCACTTTCTCAAAACGGCACAGTGCCAACCCAGATTGTGCACTCAGGTCTTGTGGTAGGAAATAAAAGCACATATTAATTTGAGATAACAAGGTGTAGAGCTGGATGAACACAGCAGGCCAAGCAGCATCAGAGAAGCAGGAAGGCTGACGTTTCGGGCCTAGACCCTTCTTCAGAAAAGGT
>NC_063344.1:33816798-33818370 GCF_021869965.1 Rhincodon typus
TTTCTGAAGAAGGGTCCAAGCCCGAAACGTCAGCCTTCCTGCTCCTCTGATGCTGCTTGGCCTGTTGTGTTCATCCAGCTCTGCACCTTGTTATCTCAGATTCTCCAGCATCTGCAGTTCCTACTATCTCTGAAACATATTAATTTGATTCAGTTTTTCCTGTGTTTCTGGAAAAATGTGCCAAATAATTTACTACTTCATTGCTAATACAAGTTACCTATGACTGGTGAGAAGTAGAAACGTAAGCTTTTACAGTTCAATGGTAATTTTTGCACAGTCAGGAAGGAGAGATCACATCCAGAGTAGGACACAGCCTGTGTCAATATATGGTTAGGGGGATTTGGAGGCAGCATGGGAATTCCCTTTGTAAGTCCCTTTATAACACGGTAAATTGAAGGCCAGGATCAGGGGCTCAGCACAAAACAGTAACATCACAGGTAAACCACAAGTTCATTGTTTGGTGATGGTCAAATTGTAGCTATGTACGAGAGGTTACTTTCAGATTAAACGACAATAAGGGAACTGTTTACAGGATACAAATAACGAGTATGAAATTTTAAAAAATCTAATTAAGACTAAGAAATTAAAATAGAGATGCTGGGCCAAGAGATGTGTTGTAACTGCATGATATGAGAGCTGATAGACCTCACAGTGGTTCATAGCGCCCACATCTGTTGCAAAGTGCTGGCTGCTTGAGAAACTCCAGCTCAGAGTTGACTTACAGGAATCTGGGCTTTGAAGATTGCAACACATCAGGGAGGGAGAGAGTTACCTGGACACTATTTCAGGAGGCAGTCAAACCCCTTAGATTAACTACCTCGAATTTGGTCAGAGATCGAGGACAGGAGGACATGAATACAAGCGAGGCAGGCAGAGAGAGAGATCCAGGAGGTAGTGCTAAAGGGGCTTCAGCCCTTGAGCTTATTTAACAGGTTTGAGACTCTTGGTCCCTGTTTGGATGACAGTGGGGGCTATAGGGAGGACGAGCGAACTGACCATAGCATTGTGGTACAGGGAGCCATTAAGAAGTGGGGCAGGAAAGAGAAATGTAGTTGTAATCGGGGATAGTATAGACAGGGGAACAGACACTGTTCTGTGTCCAGGATTGAGAGCCCTGAAAGCTGCGTTGTCTGTCTGGTACCTGGGTTCAGGATATCTCATCTGGGTCGCAGAAGACTTTGGAATGAGAGGGGAAAGATCCAGTTGTCGCGGTCCACATTGGTACCGAACATATCGGGAAAAAGAGGAAAGGGGCTTTGCTGAGGGAATATGAGCAGCTCGGGGCCAAATTTAAAAGCAGAACCAAAACGGTAATAATCTTCAGATTACCACCTAAGCCACAAGCAAACTGACACAGTGTCAATGAGATTAAAGAGGTAAATGCATGGCTGAGAGATTGGTGCAGGAGAAATGGTTTTGAATTCATGGGACATTGACACCAGTACTGGGGAAGGAGGGAGCAATTCCGATGGGACAAGCGACACTTGAATCATGCTGGAACCAGAGTCATGGCAAACTGCATAATTAGGGTTGTAGGTAGAGCTTTAAACAAATGGAGGAGGTGGGGGGGTG
>NC_063344.1:33818870-33829727 GCF_021869965.1 Rhincodon typus
GGCCAGGCAGCATCAGAGGAGCGGGAAAGTTGACGTTTCAGGTCAGGACCCTTCTTCAGAAATTTCTGAAGAAGGATCCCGACCTGAAATGTCAACTTTCCTGCTCCTCCCGATGCTGCCTGGCCTGCTGTGTTCCTCCAGCTCCACACTGTATTATCTTATACTACAGTTCTGTCTGATTAGAACAAACTGCCATTTCCTATCCCAGGATTCTGCTTATTCTGCACATGGTAACTAACAAACGTGTGAAAGCTTAGCTATTCAGATGGGCATCTTTCCAACTTCCCTTGTTCTGAGGAAATACCTATTTCTTCTCAATTCTGAGAATTAGATCATAATTTGTTGAGAATAAACACATCTATCCTAGATTAAGCATCAAGACAGAGAATCACGCCATCATTAAGTGTTAGAAAACCTTATGCCTGAATCACATTATTCTGTAAATACATATATCAATAATTGCACTAGGCTGGCTCAATGCACTTGAGGCAAGAGGGGAGGAGAAATGAAGAGTTAATAAGTATTTCAGCAACTCCACTCTGGAGTGAAATCTGAGACCGTACAACACCTCTGGTACTTTGCCAGGCTGCTGCTTTTTTCTATGTTTTAAATGGGACAGCTTTGAGGACATTCTATTATTGTGTGCAGTATCTTGCTAATCCTTATGTTTTATTAGTAAATAGCATGAAGCTTTTGGTGAATGCCACTTTGTTCTGTGATTTTTAGCACTCAAGATTTCTCCAATTTTTTTAAAGATGGGTTTTACTTTGAGATTTTATGAGGAATAGTGGGAGGGTTTTTTGTTAAACAATGTGTTTTTCTTTGCAGAATTGTTTAGGAGGCTTTTCACTGTTTGGGACTTCTGTTTTGGATTACAGAAGGGGGGAAGGGCAGTTTTGGACTATGTTACTAAGGGATTAATTTTGCGCTGCAGAGCCTGCATCTCTGTGGGGAATAGGAATATGGCAATGTGATTTACACAATTTATATCAATGTGTACAGCTAACTAATTTGAGTGGAAAGGAGAGAATATTTTCTTGTCTAATATTTTTGATATATAAATGCAGGTATCTTGGGATCTCAATTTCGTAGAAATGTAAGACGGCAACCATTAACTATGCTCATTCTAAACTTTTTTGTAACAAGTAACAGTGTTATACAAACTGCATTAAGAATTATTAGAATTTTAATAAACAACGTGCTAACCTTGGTAAAATAGTATGTACCCGTATAGCTTATAAAGAAATTAATGAATAAAACTGTCACAAAAAAGTTTAAACCTTTGACCTGTCATTGCAGTTTAATGAAAGAAATTAATATTTTGACAGTTTTTGTGGTGGTGTCAAACTTTAACATGCAAGCAGGGTTCTGCAGGGTTTGGGATTGCCATTTGATTTCTGAAACAAGACCCACAGGAATGGTAAAATCATTAGCAAAACATCGCAGTTTCAGAGCACACTCTGTTTATTTTTAACCACCAGTCAAGCTCACAGCCTCCACAGGTGCTGTCACTACCTAGGTCTTGATGCAGATTGATGCTGTATGTTGTTAACATTTGGAAAGAATGTTGGTAATGGCCTAGTAATTATCCCAATGTCAGTCCCTGCATGACCCACAATTACCTGCAAATCCTAAGTGCTGCTCTGGAATTCCTTTATGTACGGTGTAAAATCTGAAAGCCGAAGACTCAATTGTAACTTAAGAATGAACGTGGAAGTTTCTTTCTTTCCATTGAAAAGAATAAGAAACATTTTCTAAGTGAGCAGACATGTACATCAAGTGATGGAGCACTGGACACCCATTCACAGGGCTCTGGTTGAACCGCAGTCCAAACCGTCATTCAACTTTGTTGTTCTGGGTGGATGATCTTCATCAATTCTCAGACAGAGAACAAGCAGAGCACCTCATGAGTACTCCTTTTCAGATAAAGAGGTTAGATTTCTAAGGAAAGGTATCCTACAGTGTTGAATATGCCTCTTATTGGTTAAAAGAGGGTGTTAATGGCAAAAATCTGTGGTCTCATAATCTTTGGTGTATTCTTGAAATGCATCGTCATGCTCAGTTCTGGTACTTCATGTTATAAGCTTCCAATCAATACTTTTAAAAATTGGACATAAACAAGCTATTAAGGTGGTTTCCACAAATCATATAACCTCTGGCATTTAGACTATAGACAGTATCAAATTTTTAGTGAATACCTAACTGAATATGGGCATAAGCGAGGGTACCTCAGATCCATCTGTGGAATTCACACATCTCATTGTTTAAAGACCAGCCATTATGCAAAGATTACATAGTTTCCAGACTGCTCGTCTCCATGTATCATACTAGACAAAAAGCGAAATCAAAACTCAACAGCCAATACTGACTCAAAAATAGAAATTGCTGGAAAGAGTCTGCACATATGGCAACATCTGTGGAGAGAAATCAAGTTAACATTTTGAATCCAGTGACCCTTCTTCAGAATTGATGGTAGGTAGGAAAAATTCAGTCTTTATGCAGAAGATAGGATTGGGGGAGGGGGTAAGGAGTAAACAACAGGTAGAGTTAGAGCCCAAAGAGAGAGAGGGACAGTTGGACAGACAAAGGCGTGGATAACAGTCAGCCCAGGAGAATGAACAGCTAATAATGAGGTCTATTCATGGCTAACGATGTGTTCTATGTAATAGCAGACCATGCAATAAGAAGGCCTGGTGTATGGGGGTTGGGGTAAGGACATGGGAGAAGGTGCCTCAAGACCTAAAGTTACTGAACTCGATATTGAGTCCAGAAGGCTATAGAGTTCCCAAGCAGAAAATGAGGTGCTGTTCTTCCAGATTGCGCTGAGCTTTGTGGGAGCGCTGCAACAAACCTGAGACAGAGATGTTGGTCAGGGAACAAAGTGGTGTGTTGAAATGGCAGGCAACTAGAAGGTCAAGGTCTTTTTTGCCAACAGAACATAGGTGTTCGGCGAAGCAGTTATCCAATCTGTGCTTCATTTCCCCAATGAAGGGAGGGTTTCAGATTCCTGGCCATTCGGACTGATTCTGAGGGAGGTGGGGTCAGTCAAAACTGGATGGATTACACCTCAGCACAACCAATACTGATGTCCTAAGTGGAGTATTTGCTAGAGTGGTTGTGGACACTCCAATCTAAAAGGCAGGGGAATGAGAAGGGGAATCAAAGACAAGAATAAAAGTAGAAAGAGGAATAAGAAAAGTGATAGGCAAAGAAATCCAGGGCCAGGATCGAACATGGTCGCAGTGAAAACTAAGGGGAATGGGACAAGTCACAGGCCTGTAATTTCCTGAATTATCCCTGTTACCCTTTTTAAACAATTGGAAAACGTTAGCTTTTCTCCAGTCCTGTGGGACCTCACCTGTGGTCAAAGAGGATACAAAGATATCTGTCAATGCTCCAGCAATTTGTTCTCTTGCCTCTCTCAATATTCTGGGATAGTTTCCATCAGGACCAGGGGACTTACCTATCGTAATATTTTTTAAATTGCACAACACCTCTTCCTTTTTAATGGCAACTTGGTTTAGAAACTCAACACTCCCTTCCCTGAGATCATTCTTCAACAATTCCTTCTCTTTGGAGAATACTGACACAAAATATTCATTTAAGATCTCACCTACCTCTTCTAGCTCCACACATACATTCCCTCCTTTGTCCCTGAGTGGGACAATACTTTCCTTGGCTACTCTCTTGCTTTTTATATATGGATAAAAAGTCTTGGGATTCTCCTTTATCCTGTTTCCTAAGGACATTTCATGACCCCTTTTAGCCCTTCTAATTCCTTATCTAAGTTCTTTTCCTACTTTCCTTACATATTTCAAGGGCTTTGTCAATTCCCATCCTCCTAGACCTAACATATGCTTCCCTTTTCTTTTTGACTAAGGTCATAACATCCCTGGTCATCCAAGGTTCATGTAACTTGCCATACCTATCTTTCATTCTCGCAGGAATGTGCTGCTACTGAACTCATACCAACTGCCATTTGAAATATTCCCACATGTCCAATGCAGATTTGTTCTCAAACAGCCATCTCCAGTCAACACTTTCCAGTCCCTTCCTAATATTGTTGTAGTTCGCCTTCCCACAGTTTAACACCTCCACCCAAGGACTGCTGTTATTCCTGTCTGTGAGTAACTTAAAACTCATGGCGTTGTAGTCACTACTCCCGAAATGCTCTCCCACTGAAACTTCACTGACTTGGCCAGGCTCATTTCCCAAAACCAGGTCTAGTATAACCCCTTCCCTAGTTGGTCTGATAACATTATGTCAAGAATCCGTCCTGAATGGTCCTTACAAATTCTACCTCATCCAAGCCCCTAGCATGTAGTGAATCCCAGTCAATATAGAGGAAGTTGAAGTCACCCACCACAACCCTCCTGCCTTTACATTTTTCTAAAATCTATCTACATAGTCTTTCCTCTGTCTCCAGCTGGCTGTTGGGAGGCCTATTGTATATTCCCAGCATTATGATTTCACCTTTCCTATTCCTGAGTTCTACCCATATTGCCTAGCTGCACAAATCCTCTGAAGTATCCTCCTTCAGTATGACTGTGAGATATTTCTTTATCAGTAATGCAACTCACCCACCCCATTCCATTCCTTTCAATCACACCTGAAACATCTAACTTCTGGGACATTCAGCTGCCAGACTTGTCCCTCTTTCAGCCAAGTCTCTGTAATCATAATAATGTCATAGTTCCAAGTTCTAACCAAGCTCTGAGTTCATCTACCTTGCCTATTATACTTCTCACATTGAAACACATGCATTTCAGACCACCTCCCCTGCTCTTTTCAGCAGCGTTTCCCTGCCTGTTCTTGTTCTCAGTAATGTTTGCCTTGGTTTCTACCTCTCCCTCAATTTCTGCATCTACCACCTTAATCCTCTGGTTGCCATATCCCTGCCACATTAGTTGAAACCCTCCCCAACCACTCTAACAACTACAACCACCCAGCCCCCATCCAATGATATCTGTCCTTTTCCAGCCCAAGTGTAACCCGTCCTATTAGAACAGTCCCACCTCCCCCAGAACTGGTCCTAATGCCCAAACGACCCTCTCCTCTCACACCATCTTTTCAGCCATGTGTTCATCCTGTATATCCTGCTGTTTCTACTCTGACTAGCTCGTGGCACTGGTAGTAATCCTGAGATAGCTACCTTTGAGGTCCTACATTTCAACTTTCTTCCCAGTTGTCTATATTCTGCTTTTAGGACCTCATCCCTTTTTTAATCTATGTCATTAGTACCAACTTGTACCATGACCACTGGCAGTTCACCCTCCCCCTCCAGAATGTCCTGCAACCGCTCCAAGACATCCCGAACCATAGCACCAGGGAGGCAACATACCATCCTGGTCTCTCGTTTGTGGCCACAGAAATGCCTATCTTTTCCTCTTATGATTGAATCTCCTATAACTACAGCATTTCAATGCTTATTTCTCCCTCCTTCTGCACCAGAGCCAACCATGGTGCCATGAATTTAGCTGTTGCTGTAATCCCCTGAGAGGTCATTCCCATCACCAGTGTCCAAAATTGCCTGTTTAACCCTCCTGCTCTACCTGATGGACACCCATTCTCTTGCCTGTGGAGTCTGAGTCTGTGATGCGACCACCTCTTTATACGTGCTATCCATGACACTCAACGCTTCGCGATTGCTCCACAATGTCCCCAGATGCCCCTCCAACTCTGAAAGTTGTGCTTCCAAGAGCTGCAGCTGGAGACACTTCTTGCACGTATGCAGGTCCTGGGCACTGGAAACGTGCCCTGCTTCCCACATCAAGATTTTGAATTGAGAGCAATAGAGAAACAAATGGTGTAGCAAGGGCAAATAATGGGTGCATTACAAAAGCACAGTAATATTTTCATATTACACTATTTTATCATAGAATTCAAAAGCATTGAGCTACTTTGAGTAAGTCAAACAGTTCAAACTGTGCACACATATGCGTAAATAGTTCATTTTGCCATCAAACATTTGAAACTGCAAAATCATATTTGAACTGAATATCCTTTGCAACTTGAAAGAAGGCATGTTTTCAATCATAAAGTGTCTGCAAAAATGATTTTCTGTGAATTTTCCAGAATCAAAGAGACAGTACAGTAATTACTGAAATAGTCGTGCATAGAACTGCTTGGGCCTGACTTTTATGGAGCTTGCATAATTTACATATGGTTGTTATATTAAATAATTCTGTTACCAATGTACTTTACGTGGTTCTGGTTGTAATTTCTACTGTCATTGCACAAAAATCCATAATATAACTGTTTAAATTCATGGGTAATAATTTAAACAGTATAACTTTGAGATAACAGATTTTATTCAAGTGTTGGTTAACTTATTTTATATTAAAGATTATTCAGGCACTTTCCTTTATATGGTAAATTTAACAAAACGCTGGGATTCCTTCCAAAGGACAAAGCTGATAGAGGGTTTTAATTCATGTCTCATTGGTTTATATTTGACCTGCCTGTTACAACATACTGAAATCTTTTCTAGATTATACAAAACCAAGGTAGAATTAGTCAGGAATAAACAAACAGAACTCCACTGTGTTCACTGGGATGATCATTTAGGCTTTTCAGGATTTACTGCTCCACTGTTGCTCTTCTCTAGGGTATTGGACTCAATGTGGGAGGCACAGAGTGACTGGCTCTCAACTTATAAATTTGATTAAATATAAATTATTGATTAAAAGCTACAGCTTCAGCAACTGATGAGGGGTAATAAATTTAGCTTTCTTCAGGCTCAAAGTATCTCTTACTGCAGAGAAAAGGACGGCACCGCCCTTTCTGGAGATATGAAGGTGTCCGACCATACTGTTCATACCTATAAGCTGTTCAGTTACTTGGCAGCCAATCACATCATTGTTGTCAGGCAGAAGACCTTTGTTATTGACAACTGGCCACCGCTCCAGAGACCAATCAGCTACTTGTTACTGGTTGAGTCTCATTTTGCATACACTCCAAACTCCAACTCACCTGCAAGTAAACCTCCCATACTGCGTGAACAAACAGCAGTGTAAACATCACTTACAATGAGTAACCTGCTTTTAAAAAGTCCAGCCATCCTTTCCACAATCCTTGGTTTTTAAAAACAGTCTTTTTTTTCCCATTTTCAGTCCGCTATCAAATATACAGAAAAATATTAAGATATGTGCTTTACACTCAGCAGATAGATTCTGTTCTTGGCCCCTCCTATATTGGAATTACTCCTTAATTTATCCTGCCAGGCCTCCTCCATTCTTTCCTTCCCTATCTTTCCTGGATATCTGGTACCCAGTAATATTTAACACCCCTTCCTTGAGACAGACCTCCTTTATAGACACATTGTATCTCTTGTAGAGAGCCAGCATGGTCAAAAAGGGTCAAAATGCCTCTTTCTGTGCTGTAATTCATGATTTGGAGAGGACAGCCTGGTTTAAGGTGAGAGGAAAAGATTTAGAAAGGACCTGAGGGGTAACTTTTTCACACAGATGGCGGAGCATGTATGGAATGCACTGCCAGAGAAAGTGGTGAAAGACAGTACAATTACAACATTTAAAAGGCATATGGATGGGTATATAAATAGGAAGGGTTTATTGGGATATAGGCCAAATGCTGGTAAATGGGACTAAGTCAGATTGGAATGTCTAGTTGGTGTGGATATGTTGGACCAAAGGGTCTGTTTCTGTGCTGTATGACTCTATGACTCTATAACTGTCATAACAGAGTCAATATTGAAGCCTGTTCCAGTTCCACTAAACTTATTTCTTCCTGTTTTAGCTCTATTTTTTCTCATCTTTTATAGTCTCTACACACATAACATCATTATTGTTCCGAAACACATAATATCTAGTTTCCCAAATCATGTCTTTCTTCAACAAGAATGTCCAATCTCTCTACCACTCCATACCCACACTATGATCATCTTACACCTCTCTATTCATTTCTTCAATAGAAGCCCAGTCAGTCCCCCTCCATCAACACTCTCATTTAGCTATCTGAACTTCTGCTCTTTAACTCCACTCAGTTTTGTGCAAGTATCACAGGCTCTGCAGAAAAGGGCAAATGCAAACTAATGAAGATCCATTGGCTATTTATGGCCAACTCAAACCCAGAACTCAATTTCATCATGCCGTTATCTTCAGTGATGCCACTTCTGCCAATGTCTCTGGAAGATATCCATCCCTTATTAGCCTTAAAAAAGTGGTGGTGAACTGCCTTCTTGAACTGCTGCAGTCCACCTGCTGTAGGTTGACCCATAATTGTCTAAGGGACAGAATTCCAGGATTTTGACCCAGCAATAGTGAAGGAACAATAATATATTTCCAAGTCAGGATGGTGAGTAGCTTGGAGGGAAACTGGCTGATGGTGGTGTCCCATATATCTGTTGCCTTTGTCCGTCTAGATGGAAATGGTTGTGGGTTTGGAAGGTGCTGTCTGAGCATCATTGGTGAATTCCTGCAGTACATCTTGTAGATAGTACACACTGTTGATACTGAGTATCGGTGTTGGAGGGAATGGATGCTTGTGGATGTGATGCCAATCAAGCGGGCTGCTTTGTCTAGATGGCACCAAGATTCTTGAGTGTTGATGGCGCTGCATCCATCCAGCAAATGCGGTGTATTCCATCACACTCCTGACTTGTGTCTTTATAGATGGTGGACAGGCTTTGGGGTGTTAGGAGGTAAGTTCCTCTCTGCAGTATTCCTAACCTCTGACATGTACTTGTAGCCATTGTATATATCTGGCAAGTCCAGGTGAGTATCGGGTTAATGGTCACCTCAAGGATGTTGATATTGGGGGATTCAATGATGGTAACACCAGTGAACATCAAAGGGCAGTGATTAGATTGTCTCTTATTGGTGATGGTCATTGCTTGGCATTTGTGTGGCGCAAACGTTACTTACCACTTGTCAGGCTAAGAAAAGATAATGAGCATTGTTTCTATATTCTCCTCTGTCACCTAAACATCTATCTCCAACACTTTGACTTTTCAGACTCCATCTCTAAGAATAGGTTATGAATCAACCTTCATGATAAGCCCAAGGATTCCCACAGCTGCCTTGACCACACCCTTGCAAGGCATATATTCCATTTGTCAGTTTCTTCATTGCCTATGAGCTGACAATACTGTACTCATTCTTCTCATATGTCTTTGTTGTTGGCAGGGCCTTCAACAGTGTTTTTTTTTTATCTCCCATAATTCTATTCTTTCTCTTCCCCTCCCTTCTTCCCTAAACCACATTTGGGTTCTCCATGTCCTCACCTTCCATCCCACCAACTTCATTATTCAATGGCTTTCTAACACCTGTCATTTTAATTCTCCACCATACTCCCTCTGACTTTTCTATCCTTGGCCTCCTCAAGTGTTTGAACAAAACTCAACATACCCTTAAGGGACAGTATTTCATTATTCAACACTTTCCAATTTTTGTAATTCAACACTGAGTTCAACAGTTTTAGAACATAAGCATTTTTATTCCTTTGCCCTCACTAGTTTTGGCTTTTCTCTCATTCTTTTCTCTTGTTTTGCTTTCATACAGCATCTAATCATTATTCTGCCATTCGTTTCATCTCTAGACTAATACTTCGTTATTTTATTCGGGACACTATCACTCCCATTGGATATGCATTGTGAACCTTTGCATCATTTCATCTCTCCTGCCTGCCACCCTACCTTAGGACTTCTCTTGTGTTCTATTTTTCTCATCTTCCCACTTTTAAATGCTTAAAATCTTTTACTTTTCTTAGTTGTGAAGGCATGTAATTGATCTGAAAAGTTAACTCTGTTTCTCTTCAAAAATGCTGCCTGATCTGCTGAACATTTGCGAGATTTTCTGATTTTATTATTAAAAATAAGCTAAAACCAATTTTGATTCCAGAGTCTGTGCTCGGGTTGATCATGTTAATGAGGAACAAAATTTCAAATGTACGTAAAAAAAATCAACCCCAATTTATTACTGCAAAGTGTGGTGAACATCATTAAACATCACAATATATATTTGCATTCTCACACATAACATAGTAAGCCAACATAGCAATTCACCCACACTTTCAATGGAGATTAGGGTGTCCATAAATGGCTCTGCAAGATTAAAACCCAGATGGCGAAGATGATAATCTTACCCCAGAGCTAATTCTCTTCACTAATCTTCCTTTATCAGTAAAAGTACAAGAATAACCTCAGTTTTGTTTGATGTTTAACAAAAAGCAATACTTTGTATAGGAGTGCTTGTTGCAATTTTATGTAGCAAAAATTACAAAACTCATAGTATTTGAAAGGCATCCTGCATATACTGTAATGTTTGCTGGAGTATTACAGTGCACTGGATGTGTAGTAAGTAAAGTTCTAGTATCTGGCCTCCTTCAGCCTTTTTTATTTGTAGTTGTTGTTGTTTAAATGAATAAAATTGCCACAGCGTTGAAAGAAAACAAAAGCACCACATGTATGTGTCAAGGTGGTGTACTTCATTGTCTTGTTCTACAGCTTTCTGAGTACTAACCTGCCCTATTTTGTGCTGCTTTTATCATAAAAATTTTCCCATGCAATGCTTTGGCTGACACAGCAGTTCAGTGAGTCAGTTTATTACTGTCTACTGCTAATTACCCAAGAGCAGCTTTGGTGTTACCTTGTCACTGCAGAGGATGCATACCATTGTAATCCTCTCATTATGTCTCCTGCTACAATCACTTAGGCCAGTCGTTGCCCTTTGACAGGCTATTTATGACAGCAGACTTCTCACCAGGGACTTTCATTAGTGGAGACTAGCAAAGTTAATCAACAGCTTTGCATAAAGCTTGAAATGTTATTAATGGAAAACAAATCACTTCCAAAAGACAACAAGGTGCAGGGCTGGATGAACACAGCAGGCCAAGCAGCAT
>NC_063344.1:33830227-33841527 GCF_021869965.1 Rhincodon typus
TCCTCCCTGGACTGACCTATCCCCTCCCTAACTCCCCACCTACACTCACCTTTACTGGCCCCATCCCCGCCTCTTCGACCTGTTTGTTTCCTCTCCACCTATCCTCTCCTCTATCCATCTTCTATCCGCCTCCCACTCTCTCCCTATTTATTTCAGAACCCCCTTCCCCTCCCCCTTTTCTGATGAAGGGTCTAGGCCCGAAACGTCAGCCTCTCTGCTCCTATGATGCTGCCTGACCTGCTGTGTTCATCCAGCCCTGCACCTTGTTATCTCGGATTCACCAGCATCTGCAGTTCCTACTATCTCTATTGAGTGGTGGCTTGCCACAGTCCTTTTAGAGTTCATTGACTAGATCACAAGCAGATTTGATTCGCCTGTCTGTAGTATGATCAGGTGTACATTTAGGTGAATGAATATTTAACAGACTTTATTGAACATAGCTATTTGCAAAGGATGTTATGAGAGGGCTTCAGTGATTCCTTCTGCTATCTGTATGTAACAAAAATGAGATAGGTTTTTTTTTATTCATTCACAGAATGAGGGAGCCGCTGGATGGCCAGCATTTATTGCCCATCCCTCATTGTCCAGAGAGCAGTTATGAGTCAACCACATTGTTGAGGGTCTGGAGTCACATGTAGGCCAGACCAGATAAGGATGGCAGATTTCCTTCCCTAAAGGACATTAGTAAACCAGATGGGTTTTTCCTGACAATCAGCAATGGATTCATGGTCATCATTAGACTCTTCATTCCAGATATTTATTAAATTCAAATTCCACCATGTGCTGTGGCAGGATTCAAACCCAGGTCCTCAGAACATTACCTGGTCTCTGGATTAACAGTTCAGCGATAATACCACATGGCCATTGCATCCCCTCTTTATACACATGTTCAGTAGCTATTCTTAGCAATTCTTCACTTTGCTCCACTGACTGCACCAAGCCCTTTGCCAGCTGCAATAGGACAACTCAGTTTGGGTGGGCCTCAACCTTGTATTAGACTCTTTACTTTTATATACAAATAATCTAACGCCTATTTCATGGAGGAAGCTCTCAATACTTTTATATCATGCATTAAAATCTGGCAGAAAATTCACTTCCAGTTTGTAATATCCATCATATAGGAAGCCTAAGCATATGCTGAGAGATTTTAAATATAGCCACAGTATCATCAAGTTTTAAGAAAAAGTTACGGGGTAACCTTTAAAGTCCAAAATCCAATGAGGGTTTGGGTGGACCAACAGTGGATTTCTCCATTGGTAACAAAGGATGGAGGTGAAGCCAAGTTCCACTGAAATTCTACTCTATGCTTTCCATTCTATGATTTTCTGTGGGAGGAAGAACCAAAAGTGACATTTCCTCTCTACCATCTCAAGGGAACATTTCTGGGCCACACCAGTATTTCTGCTTTTTACACCCTCTGCACATCTTGGTGGAATTTTCACTACTTTAATTAGAAACAATGTTCAACTCTAAAGGAACTAGTTATCTTCCACAACAGGCTTGTTTGCTCAGTTGGGTACAGAAGTACAAGTTGTTTTCAGCTCCTTGTAGGATTTCCTCTCCATTGTGGTCTTGAGTGGACGTGTTGATGCAACTAGCAAGTTAGAGTGCTGATCCTGGTAATGGTAATCTAACGATCTTGTCGCCATGATTTCAAGTAAGGCTTTAGGAAGGAGCTCGGATGTAATGGTAACTTGGGGTCCAGTTCGAAGTGTTTTAGGCACTGGGCAACTAATTACTGTTCTACTTTGTTTTATTAGCTTCTATAACTTTCCATCAGTTATTATTTGAGTGTAGATATTCAGCATTTACAATCTAAACTATAATCTGACTTCATTTAAATAATATTCTTGTGTCAATTTTAAATAGTCTCCACAATATCTTACATTTCTTTGAGGCACTTTTTTTCTTAAAGAAACAATGCAGAGCATTTTAAAAAAGGTTGGAAATTAAATGGTGACTGTCAATCAGTTCCTGTATGTTCGTGGACCCCACTGCATCTAAGTTCTGTCATCCACAAGGAGAGTTTCCTCCTCCCAGTATCTTCATCCTTCTCCTGCTCTTGTTCTCCCAGTTTCTCAGCATCACCTTGTTGTCTGCTCCAATTGTACAGAACACAGTACACCAGGATGGTGCAACACACTCTATGCAGAAAACTCTGGAGATCCTCCTCACAATGCCCCAAGCTACAGAACCAGACTTTCAGCAGCCCTATTGTATGCCCCATCACATCTTTGGACACAGCAGATGCAATCTGCCTTTGGCTGGGATTTGATGCATAAGCACATTCAATCTGCGTGCCTCTTATATATGCGAAGATATGTTTGCAAGTGAAATGTAGCTGGAGTTTGCAAACCCATGCTTCATGCATTTGCCGCATCAATCTCTTAATGGCCATTAGACATCAATCCTATGCTTTCACCCATCAAGGTGACATTGACTCTACCCACTCCAGCATTGTCAAAATTAGTTTTCAGTTGCATTGTTCACGTAAAGAGTATTGACAGGGAATACAGCTTACAGCGGAGACCATCAATATGGTCTCTGTCTGGTCACCAGATATCTTCTCTGTACAACCATCTCCCATCGCCCCTACCTCGAGCCTCCATGCTCCCTGAGGGAAAGGGGGAAGGAAACTTTACAGTAATACTACAAAATACTAGGCTGGGAAGGATAGAGGGGAAGGGAGTAGTTACACTTCAAAATGGGCATGGCTGTTATCATGAGGCAAAGCTACAGCAGAGGGAGCAAGGGTGGAAAAGTAAATTCATACCGAGGTTGCAGTATCAGTAAATGCATGGAGTTCATTTAAAGGCACAAAAAAGGCAAAATGGAAACCCTACCATCAGCAACTTCCCTAACAAGCCACACAATATCCAGATGTGGATGTATATCACTGTTACTTTAGCTGGATCAAATCCTGGAACAAGTGTTCCATTCTGGACAGCACTGCAGGTGTATCTGCACCATACAGGCTGCATATTGAAGGCATTTCACCACCACAATCTCAAGATCAATTAGGGATAGGCAACAAATGCTGCCCACATGACACAAAAATCATTAAAGTAATTTTGAGCAAGAGGAACAGTGGTTACTGGTTGAGCTTATCGGTTGGAAAAAAATTGCAGAGAAAATAGACTAAGGCTATGATATGAAAATGAGGAAGGGAATTTCTAAATCTATCCAGCAAAGAAACAAATACAACACAATATTGATTCAGAGATAGTAGGAACTGCCGATGCTGGAGAATCTGAATTAACAAGATGTAGAGCTGGATGAACACAGCAGGCCAAGCAGTACCAGAGGAGCAGGAAGGCTGACGTTTCGGGTCTGGAACAAGAAGGGGTCAGCTTTCCTGCTCCTCTGATGCTGCTTGGCCTGCTGTGTTCATCCAGCTCTGCACCTTGTTATCTCTACACCACATTATTGATTTTGTTACTTCAGGTGTTTTCATGCACAGCGACTGTTATTAACTTACCCCATTTAGCACAAGGATACAAACTGAATATATCATTCCAATTGTTGCAATGACTGTCAAGCATAACAGGAATCGAAAGGCATCTTGGTACAGTTTGAAGTCCATTGGTTTTGGGTACAGAATGGATCTCACTAACTCTCCCTTGGTAGTAGTAAAACCTGCAGCAACACAATTTCATTGGTATTAAGAAAGAGAAATTATTAAGGCCATTAAAGGTGTAATGATTGATTAAATTATTACAGAGTTCTTCTTTACAGCAACAGTTTTGTGAGCGATGAAGCAAATATTTTCTAATCTGATATGCACAGATTGCTATTGGGTTAGGAAATTGTTACTCCCGTCATTAACACAGATGCTATATGTATTGCAGACAGCAAACTGTTCTTAGTTCTGATGAATAAGCTTTTGTACGAGCAGATTAAAAAATCCATCTTCTTCCAGACCTTGATAGTGATAATTTTAAAACTATTAGGAACTCAAACACAGTGTGTTCCCAATTATAATTCCTTCTGTTCAATGACGAAGAATCAATACTTTTGTATGTCATGTTCCTTCCCAGTAATATAGCTGAACTCATTGTTGAAAATTGAGGAATCAAATTCTTCTATCTCAACATTTGTTGTGGCATCAATACCTCTGGTGTCTAATCTTGGAAACACATGTTGGCAGACAGAGTTATATCTCCACATATACCACTCAGGTGTTAACCATCATGTTCATGGAACACAGGGAGGATGATCAGCCTGGTAGGATCGTATGCAAGGAATAAAACCCAGTTATTTTTCCTTCTATTGATTCCTTTCTACATTCTGCACAGGTGATGATTATACATAAACAGTAAAAACAAAAAAGATAATTCTCCTGAAATGAAGTGCAGCAGTTGAAGAAGTTTGCATTCTGCAGCATACATGGAAAAATTTACGTTCCAAATAATTAATATTTTTCTCTCATTGGAGACAGACCTGTTCGATAGACAACAGCTTTTACTTCACCCTCGCTTGTTGCTTTTGACTGAATGACTTGAGTCCCACAGAACAGAATGTGACGTTTGTAATCTTCAGTTGAGCTCTTCCAACAGCTAGGGTTAACTACACTTGGCAATGGTGCCTTTGTTACAGGAATACTTTCACCTTGTATAGTAAAAACAAATAAAAGCTAAGTCAACACAGTTACGGTCAGTTAACAGTAAGTAATTGCAGAAGCATAGGATTCTGTATACCCTAAACACACAATGAAGCAAGAAAGCATTAAAAATGTGGATAGATTTTCTCTTTCTGGCATTATCCAAAAGTCAAGTGTCCGGGATTTTCCAATTGAGTCTTTATGCAAGGCAGGCTCCTGAAATAATTTTTTTTGCCAGGTGGGAGTGCACCCCAGGCTGTGGTAATGGTGGATAGTGAGGGCTGGTTGGTGAGGAGTCAAGGGGCTGGATATTGGGGGTGAGAGGATTTGGGGGGCTGGGTATTGGGGGGGGGAGGGGATTTGGGGGCTGGGTATTAGGGGAGGGGAATGGGGGTTGTGTGCTGAAGAGGACGAAAGACATTATGCTGCATCAGACCTGAAAGTGCTATAGTCTGCAATTAAAGGTATGGCCACATGCAATAAAGTAGACAGCTAATGTCTTAGGAAAGGAACCCCTCATCCCTAAATGATGTCATCTGCAAGTGACTCCAGATCGACAATATGTGGTTGATTCAAGAAAACTTGAGATGGTCAAGGGCAAAAAGAATGAAAATTCTCTAATACGAGAAAGAAACTTAAAACTATACTGAACCAAATCCATTTCAACATCCACACCATAAATGAGAGGTTCCTGTCTATCTACTCTGCTTGCTAGTAGAGTCCTCTCACTTGTGAGATTACTCAGGAGATAACTCACTTCTCCAAGTTTCATTCTTCTAATTTCTCTTGTTTCCCATGGAGTAAAGAACACAAGAACATAAGTAAGAGGAATAGAAATAAACTATAAAAATCCTTCAGAATCTTCTACCATTCAATGTGATCACAGCTGATCGTCTGCCTGATCAGCACTTTACTACACACTTCCCATGTCCCTTGATTCTCTAGATCAATCTATCTTACAGAAAAGATGCTTAATTCACAGAAAAATGAATTTTCTCTCTCAGTTAGGTCACTGTTTGGCCTACCCAAATATCTAAATGTGCGCAGGTTAGGTGGATTGGCCATGGTAAATTGTCCTTGGTGTTGAGGGATGTGCGGCTAGGTGGGTTAGCCATAGGAAATGTGAGGTTATGGAGATAGGGTGGGGGTCTCAGTCTGAGTGGGATGCTCTTCGGAGAGTTGGTGTGGACTCAATGGGCCCAAAGTCCTCTTTCCGCACTGTAGGGTTTCTATGATTCTTCCCTGCAAAGCACTTATTCTGTGAGTGAATTTAAAAAAAAGATAATCAAGGACAGTTGTTCTCAATGTCTTCTCCATTCACAATCTATATGCAACTGCCAAACAAGTTTTTTTGAATTGCCATTTTCCTGAGAACAAGGTAAGATCTCATATGCAGGTGAAAAAGAGAGATTCTTACCTGTAAGCATGCTCTCATTGACAATGCAGCCCCCATGGATCAGTATGGCATCACAGGACAATACTTGTTTATTTCCTGTTACTAAGAGTACATCACCAGGCACCAGTTCACTCGATGGCACTTTCTCATATCCTACAAATATAAACCATAACCTGTAATGCTGCTGGCATTTTGAAATTGGAACACTCAGAACTAAAAAGGGGCTACATGCCATACAAAATCATAATTCACAGACCACTCTGTGGAAGCAGACAGTATGATTGTGACACTGTGCACCAAACCAGTTTCTCTATGCTCATTTTCACGTGCCTTTAGCTTAAAATAAATAGAAGACCGGGCTTACATTGCAGCAATTAATATAGTTCAAAGCTTAACCTAAAGATTTCATTTTGCCTCCCTCATAAAATCAAAGGAAAAATACAAACCTTCACTTTTGATGGGTGTGCTTAGATGTGAGAATACAAATCAGGAAATTGCAACTTTACTCCCCATGAGTTTTAGTCCATTATCTTTTTCTTGAATTTCTCTTCTTCATTGTGTGCGCATATGTGCATGTGTATATGTGTGTGTTTGTGCATGCGTGTGTTTGTGTGTGTGTGCGTTTGTCTGTGCATGTGTATGCATGTGAGTGTGTGTATGTGTGCGTGTGTAAGGTTCTAGAAGAGCTTAAAATGCTATCTGGGTTGCTTATCAATATGAGACCAGAATTTACATTCATTAACAAGACACTAGGCAGACTCCAGAACCTCTTCTGCTAATAAGTACATAAGAGATAACATTGCAGTTTGTGAGGAGAGCGAAAAATGAAACTATTAGTCTGGATTTTCCAGTGAGCTTCAGTATTCTGACATCAGAATCAAACTGGGGAAGGATGGGTTCTGCACCTCAGGCTCCGATAGCTCCTCACCCTGTATGCAATCTTGATTGAGCCAGCAGCTTCTGCAAAGGGTTGGTGTGTGGCCTCTCCATCACCCCAAGCCTACTACCATGTGGCTGGGAACATCTGCCCAATCTGCCAAGTGATTTTCAATTATCAATGGGGTAAAGTAGCATGTATTATTATTTTAGGTGCTATGACAATCAAAATAAATTGTATTGACCTTTAATGAATATAGGATTGTGAATTCATGATTTAGCTTCATATTTCCCAATTGACGAGAGGTTGAAATGTTCTTCAGTCATTCATTAGGAAAATTGCAAATGAGGTCGCCTGGGAATGTTTAAATGATAATATCCACGGTTATTGCATAATTCAGTATTAAGTTATTAAAACATTTGTCTTAATTTGTTTGAAATGCTTATAGGATAGTGTTGATGTTGAACTGGAGACAACATGCAACAAATTCCTATACCTGATTACAGAGATACAATTCCTTTCCTTTCTACGCTACCACAGTAAAAGGAAAGAATTCCTGGGACACAGCACTTAGTGAACTGGGATATAACACTGCCCTTTCTCTGCTGGTAGAAGTTTCAAGTCCCTTTTACCATAAGGCTGTAACAGTTCAAAATTGTCAGTTTCATCCAGTTAGTTGAGATTAGCTTGTTTGAAATTTCTGCCCATTAAATTACAATGATCCTGCAAAAATCAGAATGGTGTGGTTCAGGATACTGTTTGGGAGCTATTATTGAATATATTGCTGGCAAAATTTTTCAATGAAAAGAAACCAGTCATGAAGAAATTAAGGGAATGAGTGATGAATTGTGAAGCAAAACCAAACCATTCTGTGCGACATAGATTGCATGAAGGCATTTCTAATATAGCTCCAGCTATCAAGCAGAATATAGTTACAAAATCATAGCTTCAGCACTAAAAACTGCTCACCTCCACCTTTTCTGCAGATGGTGACCATCATGTTATTGTGAGATTCTACAAGTTTGTACAACTTTATCGATTGCTGCAAACAGTAAAGTAACAGAAGAATTTACTCTGCTTATTTGCCAATGGAATCAAATCCTTGCATTTCGTTTGTCAATTCTCAGCAGGTGAAATGTAAATTTAAGTGCAAATGAAACATATATCTTCTTGACACATTTCAAATGAAAGATTTAAAAATTTAGACATGGTTGGAATCAGAAAATAGACAATTTAATTGTTTACTGCATTGTAAACATTGATGAAGATAAGACTAGACAGACCTTTAAATGTAAACTCTGTTTTAGCACTCACCTGCCGCACATCATACACAGAAAAGGCAATGGAAATGAATGACATAATTATGAGCGCAACTGAATATTCTGTATAATCCTCAGAAAGCCACAAACACACACTAAATATTTGAAATGTATAAAATGGATTTAAAACCTGTGAAGAAAAGAAAGTCAAAATTAAAACGTTATGTATTCTACATTTAAAATGAGAAATGTGATTAAAAACCACGTAAAATAAAATTTACCTCCTTACAAAGTAGCTTCCAAATGGGAGAAATTCGGATGTCAATTATATTAGGTCCAAATATTAATCTCCTACATTTAAACATTATAGGGTTATTAGATAGAAGACAAATCTACATTTCATTGCCATTTAAAACTAAAGATTTTAGGAATGTACACAAACAACTACATTACTATAACTTTTTTTGTCTGTGAAACAAGGAATATAAATCTCAGCATATTGGACATAGATGCTCACAATGTGAAAAGATAAATATATCCAAAATTGGGACAAACATAAGTATAATCAGTAATTGCACCAAATGTAACTTTAGTCCTCTGCTGTCGCTAAAACATTTTGGCTTGCGCTCAACGGAAAACAAGAGAATGCCAAATTTCAAACAATGTCAACAATTTATGCTTCAGGATAAAAGGATGTAAGTTGGTTAACAAGACAATTCTGAATGACAGCGGCATTGCCATAGAGAAAAAAGATTATGGAAACATAGGCTACCCAAGATCCTGGGCTAACTCAAAAACATTCTTTTTGTTTGCGGAGAATGAATTCCTGGGTATGAATGTAAATCATTTCCAACAAGCTTAAAGAAGAAATATTACAAGCTTGACTGATTATCCTAAATTTGATGTTAGAGTAGCTATTAATGCACTCAGGACTGTTCTGAAAGTTCAGCCCAACTACAGAATCACAGCAGCAGATGTTCTGTTTTGGGTTTAGCAAGTTAGAGCCAGTTGAGTACAATCTTCCTATTCAGCACATTGCATTGAAACAATTAACATTGAATTTACTTCATCCATCGTTATTAGAGATATCACTGCCAAGATTTCAAAATTTAAGAAAAAAATACACCAAAGTTAGCTTTAAGCCTCATATCCAAGGGTCATGGACTCGAAATGTTAAGTCTGTTTGGCTTCTACAGATGCTGCCAGAGCTGCTGAGTTTCTCCAGCACTCCCTGCTTTTGTTTCAGATTTCCAGCATCCTCAGTTATTTGTTTTATTTCTATAAGTAATTAAATTCCTTTTCCCCTGGCCCATTGCTGGTTTACTAACCAATCTCTGAAATTTTCATTTTGCACACCTTCTATTCTTAGAGACTGTTAAAATGAAATTGGCATGTGATTACCAGTTTTGTTCTAAATATTGGGTGGGTGATATCCTGAAACCATGGATAGAATATCTGCTCCGATGGAGAGTTATGTATGGAGGTGGATGGGTACAAACATTTCTGCAGGCATCTGACATGCCTCTTTACTGGCAAATTGTCAATACCCCACACCTTAATATTATTGAACATTAAGGATGAACCTAAATTTCTTTGCTTTCATGCATATTTCAGGAATGTCATCATATGGTGTAATTACATTGTATGATATATTTCCAATTTGCAATGAAATGCACTCATCCTAAATCATCAATGAATTCTGATGACTGAAAAGAAGTAGGGATGTGATGAAACCAGGGCCAATCCTGATTCCCAATCCCATGCATGGAAATTTTGTTCATGTTGGGGTGAAAATTCAACCCCAAGATGTTTGGATCTCTGTTAGCTTGATTTGAAAACATTATAAATTAAGAATATCTTGTGGTTTTTAATTTATGTTTACTTCCAATACACATTTGTCTGTTAAAATTCAGCAGAATATTGTATTAGACAATCAAATTACTTGAGTTTTGAGCAACTCACTCAGAAGAATTTCTTTGAAGACAAAGGGAAAATTGCTGTTCACCTTTACAACCAAAGGTGCAAATCAACTCTTCAAAAAAAGCTCTGAAAATGGACATGCAACCAGGCAGAGTTAATAGGCCATAAAACCAAATAAAAGAAGATTCTATCTTTCTCTGTCTCATAACAGAATGCAATATCATGCAAAATAATTATTTTTACTATCTACCTGGTAGCCTCTTCTGTGGTTGTCAATCCAGATCCAAATTTATTACGATTATCAGCACAGGAGTGCCTGTCTTCCAGTACTCTGAAGAGAGTAATGAGTTAAAGAAAATATTTCAAAGAGTCTTAAAATTGCCATCATCCCAAAATTCAGATGGAGTTGCAAAAACTTACTCAGCTCTAACAAATTGTTTTTCATTGAGGTCCCAGATGTATCTGATCTTTTGAATTTCAATAAAACGCACCTGTAAGCATCAGTTAAGAGGATAGATATATTTTAAAGGCAGGAATTTAATATTTGAACGGACAATATCAAATACAGGTATTCCCAATTGTTGTAACTAAATTACGACCTTCAGATATGTTGCTGCAGATATACTTTTGACTATATAAGATACATTACTGAAGCAAAAGGAGAATTCTTACTTTTAATTCAGGTTTAATGACAATTCTGTGCAGCAATGACGTCTCATCAGAGAGAACTGAGTGTTGTTGAGCAGCTCTGGCTGCACTACTGGGGAAAGACAACTGAATCCACATCACTTTCTTCTTAGTCCAGATTTTAAATTCATCCTGAGCCAAAAAGGAAAGAAAGAATAATGATTAAAGATATTGTGCACTCAATTTGCTCGCATGTAATAGCGAATTCAAATTACAACAATAGAATTGAGTACAAATTGTTTAAGGCTTGCTCCAACTCACTGGCATGTTTCAAAACATGGGAGAATGTAATGTCAAGCAGGTGACTATCCCACTGTCTATCTCCCTGTCCCAGACCTGTCTAAAATTTTAGGTCAGCACGGAAGGTGTTGGGTGGCTCACCCACCTTAGGCCTATTGAGGTGACCAACATTAAGAACCTCATCTTTCCACTCCTGTTATTTTACCCACAGCAGGCAGGGCCTACACTTGAAAGTCTGAGGGATTCTAAAGGCTCCACATATTGAGTGAAGGGAAAGGAACCACGTTTGGTGACCCTTGCGCTCATCAAAGCATCCCACTT
>NC_063344.1:33842027-33856740 GCF_021869965.1 Rhincodon typus
TCTCAAGAGAAGATCTCACAGCTACTTCACCAGATTGATTTTCTTGCGGTTTCATTGATCAATTTTCCTTAATTTCCAGTTTTACAATTGCTGTAACATTAATAGCTTAATGGTTTTAGAAGACATATCAAAAGACTAAGTTGTGTAGTCAGTTTTGCATTGGTCTTTTATTGACAAAGAATGAAGGCAATCATGTTCTTTTTATTTGCTGTTTAGATGCTATTCTAAGCTCATAAGAAAACAGGAAGTCAGGCTTGTCGAAGGAAGAAATTATTCACATTCTTTCAACAGAAGAGCAAGCTTTGGAACAAGGAAAGGCTGTAATGAAGTAATGGTCATCAATTAAATACAAAAAGTTCAACATTCTTGTCTATAGGGTAAGCAATGTGGTGACGAAAGATTTAAATCAATCTTGTGAACAGTTTTGAATATGCAGAGTAGAATTAAGGAACCAATCAGCATAAAAGTAAGGAACTTTGCTGAAATAGAGACAGAAATGGAAAGGAACAGATTACAATATAGTGAGTATTATGAGAGAAAACCATGATAAAGATAAAGGTCAACATGTCAATAAAATGGATTCAGATCTGAGTGGAATGCAAAATCAAAACTGCAGAGTCAGAAACATTATGGAGCATACCATAATGTTACTCCCAGCTTCAGTGGAAAGGACTGGGAGCTTATCATTGTTGATTCATAAAAATTTCAGAAGAAATAAAGAGTAAATAAAAAAAGTGTGCGCATTTGTGTTTTTTACTGGGCAGGGGTGGGGCCCTGGGGGGAAGAACAGTATTGGCAAAGCATTTTGTTACAACACCACAAGCAAGTATATGCCTGAGATATTGTATTAAGACAGAATCCTTTTAGGTGGAAGAGTTAAGAAATAGGATGTAGAGGATCTCCAGGCAGAAGCCAGACATCAGAACACCAGTAAAGTTGTTTAACATTTTAAAATCCTTTGTTTTTGCACACAACCAACGTTGAATTAGAAGGCCTATTTGTTTGCAGAAAATTTGAGTTAAATTGGATATATGGACAATCAGAAATGCCACCTAATGTACTTTGACATTTGTACTCATATAGGATCAGAGAGCAAAGCAATGTGTTGATAATGCCGTCTTCCTTAATTTTTTGATGCATTTTAGATGTTCATGTTAATCATGAAAAAGTACAGCCTACTTTAAGACAATGAAATAATTACTAACTAAGAAACTGAAATCACATGAAATTTTCGAAACATACTGTCTCGAAGACGGGCTTGTAATGTTTCTTCCAGGAAATGGATTGCTGCATCCCATTGCTGTTTGTCAGATATAGAACGATCTTCTAAAGCATTGTGCTGGATGACTCGCTACAAAAACACAAAGACAATAATTAAGTAAGGGTCAAGGAATCAAAAGCCAATCCACATTTTCAGTAAGTTTATACTTTCAAGATACAGGGGGACACCAATTTATGAATGTCCAACTTACGAATGCTTGTACTCGTGAACGTGATCCCATTCAGGGGTGTAATTTGAAAGATTCAGTATACGAACATCTCCTGTACTTACAAACACCTATTTGATATTGCTTTAAATACTGGTCTAACTTGCGCACAAACCGACTTAGATTTCCCAACTCAATATCATCCTTCTCCACAGACTGACAAGGAAAATGTTTTCTTAACTGACTCCTAAGTTATAGTAATTTCTAGCAGCTCAATTAAGTATCAAGAAAACTCACCAATGTGGACCATCTTACTTAAATGTAAGTCAAATTGGTATTTGCCAGTGCAACTTTCCTACTCAAGACACTGATCGACCAAGTAGGGTCTCATCCTCAATTCAAAATACAATTAGGCATATTTACATCCTGAATGACTGCAAATATTTAATGCAGTTATGTGGCACATTTAATATTGATATTAAAAATGCATTCAAGCTTCTTAATGCAAAATGTATCCATGTAAAACAAGACAAATTTTTAAATATTAAAACAGCAGGTTCTAAAATAGTTGTTTCTTATTTTGCATTTTAGTTTTATATCACTAAGAATATCATAGAAATATTTTCATATAATCATGGATTACAAGCTAAAAATTAAGACACATGCAAACTGCTAAATTAAACTATAGATAATACAATACTAAGAAATTCCTTAACTACACCAATTTAATTGAGATCCTTTTGAAGTCACAATAATTACTACAAAATCAGGTGTTGCTGTACCAGACTGTCTTCAGCCTGCTCATTCCATTTGTGACGTTTTATACTTTCATCTTTAACAGCTTGTTTTAGTTTGTCAAAGATATCATCATGGTCCTTCCCCTTGCGTTCTGACATAAAACGAGCAAACTCATCCTCCAATGTTTCCCAAGCAACCTGCAAACAAGAATGCATTAGTACAAGTAAATTTATTAAAACTAAAATCTCAGCAAAATCATTGATTATATCACACTTAACTTACAGGTCATTAACTGCACATAATACATTAGATATTAGACCCGCTTGTAAATTGTTAAATAAAATGCTCAAAATCAGAAATCTATGATAAATACACAGATATGTTAAAACTGCAATTAATAAACTTAAATACAAAATAAGTCTCAATCTTTTAAATTTTATCAAATTTAATTAGTAACTTTATAATTTCCAATTTTCATGACCTTCCCTTAGGCTGGGAGAATACAAATTGGACAGATTCAAACAAAAGCTGGAAATACTGTCAAGGATGTCAGCAGGTATGAAATTATACTCCTGTTTGATTTAATGTTACCAGGGCTAGCAGGGAAAGTAATAAGGATGAAGAGTACAAAAACAGACCTTTTAAAACAAAAAGAGGCAGACAGAAAACAAAAATAAGTCGACAGAAAGGAAGATTACACAAGTCAAAATAATTGACTTTACATTGCACATGTTGATATGTTTGATTGTGGTAATTAAAATGTTTTGTAGATGAAATATTCTTATTCAGGCATGAATTGTGCAAAAGGATAAATTCTTTCCAGATGTATTTCATTCAGCTCTCAAGGTATATTATTTGTTGTCATGTTTCAGTTTCATCAAAACAACCAACGTCAACTTAATATGTAGGAAAGCGCAATAAGACCGACCGCAAACTTTCCAACTGATTCGAACCTCTACTGCTTTGTGAGGCAGTTGTTTGTCAGTCCATTGTTTGAGTTTGATGTCTACTGTAGTATTGAATGTGCCTGAATTCTCCGATTGAGCAGCAGGAAGGTAAATGTTCTCTAGTACATGTGTAGAGACTCTTTCCCATAGTTTCCGTTGTAGAATCTCTTCCCTAAAAAGCAAATTAATAAATAATTTACATAAACCAAGCCCATTCTTAATTTTACAGCACAGCAGATTAAGGCTAAAATATGGGCTGATCTATAGAATATGTGCATTATGAATCTATTGAAAATCTTGCATTCCCTGCACACAAACCTTGCTTCATGGTGTCACAATATTTGATCACACTTTTATTAATACATGCAATTTTACATGTCAAAGTTTCCTATTCAATTTTACTACATCAGCTGTCAAAATACTTGTAGGCATTGACTCTAGGTAGGCAAAGGCAAGGTCGCCATAATCTCAGCAGATCACAGGGCTGTTCTCTCAGAGAGAGACAGAAAGAGATAACTAGTGGGGAGTTTAACCTGAGGGTCACCATGCCTCAGGCAAGGGGACAAGGTTGAGAAGGCAGCAACTTCGTGGTAAACACAGCTGGTGTGGAAATTGAACCCACGTTATTAGTGTCAGTCTTCATCCTAAATCAGCTATCCAGCCAATCAATTCCCTTTGATTGTAGATACAGCTGCCCTGTGAAGCAAATTGGTGAAACCTTTCTTCTCAATCTATCACGAGGTGGAATTAAAAAAAAATCAACTAGCAATGAGCAAGATCATGGGTAATTTACTGTTCATTCACAAATTACACACAAAAACAAACTGAAAAAAGTGTACCCATGTTTCAAAATGAACTCAAAAAAATTAATTAAGAAATTAAACTTCTTCTAACAGACAAGTAGTTCCTTATTTTAGCTGTGGAATGTCTTAAAGCAGATTGCTCAACTAGACTGTGCATAAGCACTGTGTAAGATTATCTCCATTCTCAAAACCACCATGCACAAATTTTGAATCAGTACAGAAAACAGATGCATCCACAAAAGTGTCAACCATGAAGTTGGTGCCTCAACAAAATTAGCAGGACATTTTAAGCATCTGCAATATCAGCATAATTATGTGGAAAGAACAGTACTCTGAATTCTCCTAAGAGGATCCAAATCTAGTAATTCATAACTTTTTCTCTATTATAGGAGATTCCCCATAGAATATTTACACAAGCCGACCAAAAATACTGATTATATTGCAGATGCTAATAGTTGGAAAAAGATAAAAGGAAATGCACCAAGATTCTTGTACATAATCATAGCAACACTATGCCATTTTTATGTTTAATTTCATGATGTGTGGTTAGTATAAACACATAACAAATACACAAAGTGGAACCCTTTTTTAATCACTTTACAAGTGTTGCATATTTTAAATCAATGCATCCAGTTACAATGTGTTCACATTTTTGATGTCAGTTCTTCCACCAATGCCATCATACTAAAGTGCCTCTTTGAATCATTAGATTGTAATCCATCAACTGTTTGTCAGTCTAACATTTCCCAAAAAACTGGTTATGCGTCAATAAAATTATTAGAAAGATAGTCACCAACTTTGGTTAACTTTTAACTTTTGGTTAAAGGCATTACAGAAAGGAAAGATTTCGGAACAAACACAGCTGTCTGACAGGACCAATAAGCTAATCCTCAATGCCTTTCCCCTCAGCACAATGCTGTACACCAGCAAAACATGGTTAACTTAGACCTCCAAAATAACAAAGGTTCAATAATTTCCATCTCCAGTGTCTTTACAAAGTATCTTTGGCATCATATGGAAAGACAAAGTCATCAATGAAGCAGTCCTTTCTAAGGCAAACATGCTAAGCACACTAGCATTAATCAAATAAAAGGTGGTGTCACTGACTTCGGTACTTGCACAGAACATACAGTGGCTGCATCTCTAAGATGTTGTAAAGGCAGGTAGGCCATACCAAGAGACCTGCAGTGCACCTATTGCTCCCATTCAAAGATGCTGTCAAAAGGACATGAAAGCGCTCAATATCAATCATGACAAGTGGGGAAACTCTTGTTAATGCTCAAGGAAAATAGCAACAGCAGCTATGAATGGGTGTTTGCCACCACCACAACATTTTGTTTCAAAGGCTCCAAAGCTGACAGCAAACATGCAAACAAGACATGAGTAGCAGCAAAGAACAGCTTCATGTGTGAGGACTTCGCTTTTCCAAAGTCACCTTGCTCAGCTGTCAAAAGGGCAGTAGATAATCTCATCTGACCTCACCAAAGTACTACGGCAGCATTCCATCATCTTCCAATGACGGAAGGATGTCGACCATTAAGCAGAACAGCAGGCAAAACTGGGTTCATTGCCATATTTTATTTTGACAAGAAATGATTATCTGAACACGTGCTGAACAAAATACAGTATTTTTCAATTTTAGATAATTAATTTGGAGAATTGTTTATTCATATAAAAAAGATATAATATGGTAATGTTCCATGTTAAAATATCTTTACACCTTATTTTCCCGTATTTCCTTTGACCACAGTACACAATCACCATCAGCTGTTTCCACATTCGTCTGAACTAGTTACAAATGCTAAAAGCTAATGCCTGCCACTGTTCCATTCAGCTACACTGACAGGCCCAATATTGATTTTTTTTTTAATACTTTAAGTCCCATGGGTAAAATACCAGTGCATTCGATTCATACCAACACGAACACTGGTCAGTTAGTGAACATACTAACAAGATAGCAAACACAATAACAAGCACTGTATAATTCATCATCAAATTGATTCAGCAACACTGATCAATTTCCTTCTCATTCTTTGAAAGTTATTAATCTATCACAGACTCCCAAAACAACCAAGTATTTTCTTAAGGGACAGATTTAAATCCTTTGCAAGCTACCCAAAATATTTCACTCCATACAATTAATCAATATGACTATTACAAATTAAGCTAGTATTTAACCCTTCAACTCTGAATGTTAGAGACTAGATTTACAGAACTAAAGATTAACTACTTTGCAGTAGTTTTTGGAGAAACTGCAAACTGGTTCTAATATAGAAAGATATGTTGGATTACATAACCTTTTGTTCTGACATTTCAAAATTTCAAAAGGCAATACAGAAAGGAAAGATTTCAGAAGAAACACTAAAATGGGGTAACCTTTCACAAAACAAGAGAACCAGCATTACTCAAATCGAGTTATGTCTTCTGATGCAATCTTCTGGTACTCAATAGCACAAAATAATGAAAAAAGAAATTTTTCCACAGTCTAACTAGTATGGGTTAAATTAAAATGCTTTCTCATATTGAAGTACAATCACATCTAAACACAACTCTTAATTCAAAGTTGCTTAAAACAAAATAATTTAAACTTTAAGCGGTAAATTCTCAAGTCACTGCGTTATTTATTCTGCTTAACAGAAATCATTGGACAATTCATTTAAGTACAAAAAATATTACATTTCAAAGACAAACTACAATGATATGCTACTTTTTTCAAGACGGCAAACTTCCTCTACCAATTCACTTGCTGATTATATGACTAACTTTATTTAGGAAATAAAACATTCACCTCAAGATCCATAGACCATAAGACACAGGAGCAGAAATAGGCTACACAGTTCATTGAGTCTGCTCTGCAATTCAAAGAGATCATGATAAATCTGATAATTCTTAACTCCACTTTCCGGTCTTATCTTGATAACCCTTGATTCCCTTACTGATTTAATAATATGACTATTTCAGCATTGAAGACACTTGATGACTCTGCCTCTGCAGCCACCTCTAGTGAATAAATTCCTCAAATTGACAACCCTCAGTGAAAAAATTCTCATCACTGTTCCAAATGGTAATCCCCTACTCTGAGATTATACCTTCTGGTCCCAGAGTCTCCCACAAGAGGAAATAACTTATTCTCATCTACCCAGTCAAGCCCCAAAAAGAATTTCATATGTTTCAATAAGGTTTCCACACATTATCCTAAACTCCAATGGGAACCAGCCCAACCTACTTAACTTCTACTTACAAGAAAATGCCCCCAAACCCAAAATCTACCACGTGAACCTTCAGTGGATTGCCTGCAATGCCATCACGCCTTTCCTTAGATAATGATACCAAAATGTTTCATAGTATTCTGGATGTGGTCTGAGTCGTACCTTGTAATAGTTTTAGCAAGAGCTTCCTGTTTTCACACTGACCCTCCGAACAGCATCGCACTCAGACCCACACCCCCACCCTACCCCTGTAACTCACCTAGCCTGCACATCCCTGGACACTACAGGCAATTTAGCATGGCCAGACCACCTTACCTGCAAATCTTCGGACTGTGGGAAGAACCAGAGCACCCAGAGGAAACCCACGCAGACACAGGGAGATTGTGAAAACTCCACACAGTTACCCGAGAGTGGAACTGAACCTGGGTCCCTGACACTGAGGGGCAGCAGTGCTAACCATTTGAGCCACCCTGCCACTCCATCGCTGTGCTTTCTGTGGTCTTTCTCATTTAAGTGGATCAGTAAAGTGCTTCAAATCCAATAAATGCAGAAATTTTAATGCCTCTTCAAATGGACTTCAATTAATGCACCAATCAAAATTTTGAAGTAATCAGTTAGTCACACTTCGATTAGAAACACCACACCTGCACTGAGCTAATCTAAGTTGACACAGCTGCACCACAGTCAAAAAGTTGCTTTACCAGAAATACTGATTTTCTAATGAAATGTTAAATCTCCCTAATGAGATGGATATCTAGACACAACTACATTATTTAAAGAACAAGGAGTTCTTCAAGGTACGAGCCACAATTCTTCCCTCAAACAATAAATCAAGTGAATTAACTGACCACTGGCGCAAGAAAGAGATGTTAGAAATCATCTGTGTATGACGTACTTTGAGATATTGTATTTGAAAACAAACATGGTAAAGTACAACATGAATACAGGCATTACGATTTAACGTTGTAGGGTTATGGGGAGAAGGAAAGATTTAATACAGCACCTTCCATAAAAAGAAACAGAACAGCAGGTCAAGCAAATTATTCTTTGATAACATTTGGGACAATGTTTTTTTCAGTATATGAAAATTAAGCTAGTTAAGGACGTGAAGGATAAGGTGCGTTATGGTGTATCACAGATGTGCTGCCAGCTTAACCATGTAAAGTATAAAAAAGTTGTCGAAGTCCAAAGAAGGTCCAAAGATTATGATGAATGGAAATATTATACGTTTGCACCAATGGTGATCCTCAAAAGTTAAGCTTAACACACGTTGAAGTGTGTGGGGAATATTTCCCTATGCTTGCAAGGTGCAGTTTTTAAGGTACAGAAGTATGGAACCTACTACAGGATGAAAAGAGGAAAACAATTTCATTCAACAATTCTCATGTTCCTCTCCTCAAATTTTGGAAGTTACAAAAGGAAATTAAGCCTACAACTAATTTGCTTGCAAAAGTTTCGTTCACATATATAATTCTATAACATTGATTGTTAGACAGTATCTGAATACACCATTGCAAGTTTGGCTATTTCTTCCGAAAGTAAAAGCTTTTCAGAAAACAATTTCTCTGCTGGCCTTTGTCACGCTGATAACGGAGCAACGTTTCTAGATTTTTATGTATTCAAAGTGGTTCTAGAAACGCAGAAGAAGCAGTAAAACACAGAATATGCATGCTTTGCAAGCTGAAGAGTTGGCAGGGAATCCTTCCGAGGAGTCGTAATTTGCCAGAGACAGAACTTGCAGCACATAGTCAGGAGAAATTGTCACATCAGACAGGAGATGGCTAATCTGATTGACCTACGTTCTGTAGTCCCAGCAGTGGCAGGGCAGCAATGGCAGGAACTGGGACAGCAAACAGCCTTCAGATTTAAGTCCTGGAGCCCAGGAGCAGGGAAATACAGGAGGTCGCACAGTTGGGAGAAGAGGCTAGGGCTGAGGGTCATGGCAAGACAGATCAGAGGTCTTGATGGAATGGCCATGGTTTGTGGGAGCAGACCTTGGAGGGTGGAGCACCTCATGTGCCAAGAGAACTTGAGGGAGAAACCCTCACCCCCTACCCACTACTCCCATCCTGAGGTGAGTGATCTACCAGGATCCCCTGTGCCTCTGAATACCTCCTGCCAGCCTCTGATCGGAGGCCAGGGATTGAGACCCTAAATGTGGCTGATAATTGGTGGTATGCCTGTACCACTTAAAACTGTAGACAGGTGGGAGGCAGGCAGCTGGAAGGCCACCCAGGGAATTTTGCCCAAATCAGAATTGGATTCCTGAACATATGTGAACAGGGTTGAGACTTCCAACCCAGGACCATGATAGACCTTATTTCTAACAGTTTAATTTTAAGATGTTTCTGTGCCCTCTCTTGTAACATTAAAGGATTGGCTTCTTGGACAGTGAAGCTTTGTTGCTGGGTTTACTACAATCCATAGCAATGCAGTCAGCAAGATATCTTTACCAAGCATTACTTTACACAGGTAACAGTCTGACACTGACAGTTGTAATGTAAAATTATTCATCTTTACTTTAATTATCAACATTCCAGTTGAATTGCATTTCCTTAAAAAGCAAAATAGCATTACCAGTGTTTGGGAGTAACCTGACTTAAGCTGATCACTTCGTCCAGAATCTCATTCTTCGCTTTTTCGTACAGTTCATTCTAAGATTAAAAAAAAATCAAGTTAGAAAGAATAATGAAATCACAAATACCCACTGTGATTCACTGAGAATTAAAGGTTACCCTATCTAGTTCCCTCAGCCGAGGATAGTTGTTCTTCCATTCAGTTTCAAGGTTGAATCGAGTAGCTAAAATAAGAAAAATAAAAGAAATTAATTGCAATGCATATTCAAACTCTAAGTTAAATGTAATGAAATTATTTGAACAGTGAAGTACACCTGTGTAATCAGTCTAACACCATTACTTTAATATACATCTTAATTAAATAGGGCCCAAAAATTGACAATTGAGAGAAAGAAGGTTACTTTCCTCCGTGGCAATCGCCATGCTAAATCTAAAATGGTCAATGGTCTTCTGTATCCTCACTCTGACTGAATACTTATTATACTGGAATGTTCCAAAACAATTATCTGCAATATTCTACATATTCGGACTTTCATCTGATAGCTCTTTAAAATCTGGTGACTACAATTATTTATTGTGATCCAAAAACTCAACTGAATTCATGTAAGGCTGCATTCTTACTTTAACATGCTATTTTTGTGCTTTCTCCTGAGATGTTCATAATTGTCACTGCTGTGATACTATCCCAACAATAAACATTGCACGAATAGCTCTTCAAAAATAAAACAAAAGTCCAACAGTTGCAATTCTGTAATAGCCCTCTCAAGAGCACAGTATGAACTTTCTGAACAAAAGACTATCAACTCTGAATTTCTTTTCAGCAAACCAACAGACAATCTGGATTATTACAAATAGTGGGTCATTATAGATATTTCAGTTGAGCTCAGTTGGCAGCATTCTTAGCTTCTGAGTCAGAGAGTTAAATACGTGAATGAAGTCTAAGACTTAAGCAGATAGCTAGGTTGTCACGCCAGGAAAGGACAGAAGGTGAACTGCAAAGTCGAAGGTACAGTTAAACCAATGGTGAACAACAGAAGATTCAATATCGCACTTAAAGAACAGTAGGCCATTCCTCTTGCCTCAACCAATATAACTCCAATCAACATGGTGAAAACAGATGAATTCAGCATTCACATCTGATCACTGATGAAATCTTGCTGTGTAGTGAGAGAGGATTACACTTAGCTACAATAATTTCTTTACTTCAAAGTCCTTCATGATACACAAAGCATGTAAGACACAAGGCATGAATTACTAAATTATTTTGTATAAAACAGTTACATAAAAAACATTTTGTTGCCAAGTAGAGCTGCCCATCAGAAAGCCTGTGATATTTAATTGCCCTTAAATCATAGCTCATTGCAGTGACTTGATATTGACAAATTCTATTATAGAAGAACACACTGCAAAACAACCATTAACTTATCACAAAAAATACTGACCACTAAAAAGCAAGTCCACCTGGGATCTGTCACATCAAAAGTTATTGAACTTGCAGGAGGTTTCATTTCTCATTGTGCAGAAGGTGCTTAATTTCTGCTGAACTTATATACCCTGTTGAATTCTGACCAAGGCTTGATTGTGAGACAAAACTCCATGCACAGAAATGATAAGCAAACAGATGTATCCCAAGGTAAAAGATAAAGCCCTCTTTCTGACACTTTTCATTGCTCTACATTACTTAGGGCTGATTTTGCAGTATCATATAATACGATACCAAATTTCTTTGGCCTAACTTCACTTTCTGGCATATCATGAAATTCCTCGGTGCCAACTTCAAGTCATTTTATCCACAAACACTGGTATTCTTTAGACTTTAAGCAGCTAAGATGAATGGCACATCACAATTGGTCAAAACTGCAGAGTTAGTCACCATGTCTTTCAATCATCACCTGTAAATAATGTACTCAAAAATTTAGATCATTGCACACATCCTAATCATCTCCTTGAAATCTATTGGGACAGATGTTGGGAAAGATATTCCAAAGAGTGTCTATCTCATACAGATTGCCTCTCCAGCCCTCCTTTTTTACGTAGGGAGCCCCACATTTCTAACAGGAGATTCCACTCAGGTCTCCCTCCAACTTGCAGACGTACTTCCATGCTGACAGTTTTCTCATAACACAGAATTGTCAGAGGAAGGTAAATCACACCCTGTTTTCACAGCAGCCAAATGCCGTATTCTGAAATTTAAGGGTCTTCACAGCCACATTGTCAAACAGTAAGCACATTAGGCAAGTGTAATAATAGGGTGCCAGTTAAGAAAGGGAGAATAGGATGCCAAGTGCCAAGGGCAGGGTGTCATTTTGGATTGGTAGGTGGTAGCATATATGCATGCATTCTGTTTTGGCTTTTCTCAGCGCACAGAAGAACAGGAAACCATTTTTGGATATCAAACCATCTCCAACAATTTAGGGAATTATTTTATTCACAGTATTAAATAAAAATGCTTCAGCTATCTCCTTGTCATTATGAAAGTAACAGAGCCCTGACAAATCAATTCCTTATTGTAACCTTCTGTTGTGCATTCAATATATTTCAGAGATCCTTAGTAAATCTCCAAGCTTGGATACAATTAAACCAACCCCACCCCCCAAGGTGGTTATGTACATTATAAAACAGTAGAGGTTTAACATTGGTGCTTGTAAATGTGGTCATAGCTACAAAGATACATGACATCACAGAATGACAAACAGCTTGTTTCAACTCAGTAATGTGTTGTGTTACTGAATGCATTTTTGCCTCTTTAGTTTATTTCCACATAGAAAAATAAATCTGTGATCAACTTTAGTGGCTCAAGGCTCAACTAATCCAGCCCATAAAAGTGAGAGTATGGTGAAGGTAGATTCAATTGTGGCTTTTAGAAAATATTTGGAAAATTATATGAAGATTGCTCATTTGAGAGGCAAAAGGGAAAACGCAGTCCAAGGGAAATAGGTGAGTTGCTTTCACAGACAGCTAGCATGGCCAGGGCAGGCTACACAAAACAAAAGGCAAACACAGATCTTCCTCCTGCTTATTAGAAATAGGATTATGCTCAAGTTGTAACAATAATGTAATAAGAAAGATTTAGATCAGTAAATCTGGATTCTTCTTTTCCACAACATAATGACAGTAAAAATCATTGTTTCCAACAGGACAAAAAAGAATCATCTTAGTTTATAAACTTTCACTTTACCACCTAAAATCTGAACGCAGAAAAAAAAAACAAGTAATTCTTCAATTTCTGGTTATTTGACCAATTTCACCAGAATATTTCAACTACAAAAGAACTTGATAACTTCCCTTTCGTATTACAACTGCAAGTAAACTACTCACATAACAGAACAAACCTAAGATATTTTCAACTTCAAATGCTCAGAATAAATATTCAAACTGTACTCCTGTTTTGTTATGAGTTTGATTAAAAACCAGAATGTAACATTAATGCATATTTACCTTTAAATGCATCAGCCTGCTGTTCCACAGACTCGCGCACCATTTTCCAGAAACAGTCTGACACTGCTAGGCTCAGGTTCTTAGTCGTCACTTGATGTGCTTTCAGCATCCCTGTCCTTTAATATTGTGAAATATAATGAAACTTAAAATTGGTCACATATACCACCAAACATATATCAAGCTTAATAAATAAATGTAAAATAATATACTAAATACACTTCTGTTACTTATCTAGTAGTCTGGAAGTTGCCACACTCAGTATTTTACTATGAATCAGGAGGTCAGTGTAAATCCTGACATCAATGATAGCTTCAAACGGGGGGATGGACATCATTTGTGAACCAGGCTAATGGCTAGGGTAAAACTGAGCAATGGAATACTTCAGGAAATTAAAACTAACAGGGTCAGTCCTGCTTTCCCCATCATCCAATCAGAACACAAAACTGATAGCTGTCATCAGAAGCACTTTGCCATTGCTAACTCAACTCACTCTTCCTCTCATTGTAATGCTCCACACTGGCCTCGCTCAATGAACAACCTTAAGTGGGAGAAGAATAGAAGTTAAATTGAGGTGGGCAGAGGATCAGCTGGTTATTTAAATAAAACAAAGCTGTAGAGCGCTACCTTCATTACCTGAAATAATACAAATGCTGTAGCCAAGGTTTGCATGGACATTATAAGCAAAAACCAATTTAACCATGAAAGCACAAGCTGAACAAGTTACAATTGTGAATGGACGTCAAATGTCTAAAGTATATAATTTTATGTGCAAAATGGTTTAATTTAAATTGTTGTGATGTTTTCCCTGTTTGAAGTTGCAGATATAGAACAGCAAAATTGTTAATGGAAGAGACCAGAGAAGCCACATTAAGAGAGATAAATAAGGTTTCTTTGGTTCTAAGGCAGTTTAAAGACGACCAACCCAAAAGCACAAGTTCAGAATGAGGAGCAAATCTGTTGAACAAATGCTTGAGCAATCCACAGCAATTATATTTTATTTGAGCCCAGTGGGCTGAGTCTCTGGATGGCCTAGTGGCTGAAAGCTTATCAGTGCCTAGAATGGTGAACTGCAAACTTTCAGCTGATTATACTCTAGTAATATCCATGATATATTTGGAGCTCTAGGTCAATCTATCTTCAACTCTCTTGATTAAAAGCAATAGAACATGGCCCTATGGGGAGAAAGGTTGCAATGAACATGGGGCAACAGGAACTCTACATGGAGTTGACGACTTAGAAACTTTATTGAACATTGCTGAAAAAAAATTCTGTCAAAGGTTTCGAATTGTACTCATCAGGATAATTCGCATGAATACCAATAACGGGAAAAATCATTTATATTGTGTCAGACAAGAGCACTGATGGTCTGGTAAGTGGACTTGTGTGTACCAGACGCTATACATATTAATAGACATGCACTGAGCCTGTTTCAACTGAAAACAGGTCACATCCATTTGCTGAGACAACAAGGTGCAGGGCTGGATGAACACAGCAGGCCAAGCAGCATCATAGGAGCAGAGAGGCTGACGTTTCGGGCCTAGACCCTTCATCCTTTTCTGATGAAGGGTCTAGGCC
>NC_063344.1:33857140-33892027 GCF_021869965.1 Rhincodon typus
CTCTGCTCCTATGATGCTGCTTGGCCTGCTGTGTTCATCCAGCCCTGCACCTTGTTGTCTCGGATTCTCCAGCATCTGCAGTTCCTACTATCTCACATCCATTTGCTGCCCCATTTCACAAGACAATAACATGACCAATCAAGCTGGCAGTTAACAGTCAATCATCATTATCTGTTGCATTCTCCATGGTACTTTCACCAATAAGAGTGCTTTTGCCAGTAATATTTGAATACTGTACAGTTAAATAACAGTTCAAAATTTAAATGATAGCTTTCTGTGCAGTTAATTAGCTCACTAAAATGTACAATATTCTATCGTACAAAGCATGACGTTATTTAAAAATGAGTAAGAATTTACTAGCTACAAACCACTCAATAGATTTTTTTTTTAGAAAAAAGACAGAAGCAGCATTCCAGGGACTTGAAATTGCAGCTTCTAAGATAGCTGAATGTTTGCATTACTGTACAGGGTAAATTCCAAGGCTATTAAATATAGCCACCCCCAGCACAGCCAATTACCTTGAAGAAGCTGGGATGGCATCAACACCTAATCCATTCACAGAACACTCAAGAATTATTTGAGTAAGGACTATGCATTAGAAGTAAACAAGTCAGAAAATTAACTCTTGCTGAAAAAGGAACCAACTCCAATCACAATCTAATCAAGTCAAAACTAGACAACCAGAATGTATACATTAGTCATTTGGTCAGTTGGAGAGAATTCAGACAGCTCTTGTTATGGTTACAAAACTGTTAAACTCCAGAGGGGTAACAGAAGCGAAAAAGATGCTCTAGAAGCAAGGTGCCTATGTGAGTCCCTCTCCCTTTCTTTCTTCACCTATCTGCTGATCAACTATTCACATATCTCACAGAGATTTTTAAAGAACATAAATAGTAGCTGCTGCATTCAGAACAACAAATAAATTGTCTGCTTACATTTTTAACTGCTTCAACACTGAAACCAGAACAACCACTGAGTTCAGCCTGGCTCCACTCAAGTCAACAACCTACAAGAATTTTATGACTTTAAAGTTTATTGAATTTTAAAGTATCTCCCAAACTCTCCTTCGACATGGTGACTTACTGATGAGTGGGAGAACTTTGGATGCGCATGTGTGAAAGTTGGAGCATTATTATTAATTACACTTAGATAAGTACAATACATACCATTCTCTTCAAAAAAAACTCAAGAAAACTTGTCTGCTTCTTACAGTAACAGTACATGAAGAGTTAAATACTCATTGAATTGAGAAGGAGATCCTTTTCAAAAATCATGCTGCAGGTAGGTATAGTCCAGGGAAATAGGAGGGCCATCTGACCACTCCTCAATTGATCAGAGTATGCCATTATCAAATATGCCTTTGTAGCAGTGACTTGCCTAAAGGCAGGTCCTCTGCTCATTTATTCATATTTCTTGATTGTGTAAAAACCAAAAGAACTGTGGAAGCTGTAAATCAGAAACAAAAACAGAAGTTGCCGGAAAACCTCTGAGGAAGGGTCACCCGACCCGAAACATTAACTCCGATTTCTCTTCACAGATGCTGCCAGACCTGCTGAGCTTTTCCAGCAACTTCCGTTTTTGCCTCTTGGGCTTGCGTTTTCCTCTTTACCCTGCAATTTTCAATTGCTAGTTATCTGTCATCAGCATTCTCTTTCTCACTCTTGGTTTATATCCCACTAATCTTCCTTCAGCCTGTTCTCAAGCCTCAGATTGTGGCCAATCCAACCTCGTTAACATCTGCTGGTGATAGTCACTTACGATCTTTTCTCCACCATCATCCTGAGAACTTCTTCATTGATGTTGTGCTCTTTCTGATTGATCCATTCCATCATTCTCCTGAATCACCTTCAACAATTTTTAAATTTTTGACTAAGCAGTTTTCAAGGTCCACATTTCAGTTCCATACAACAAAATATTCCAGACTTGCCCACCGAGCTGATGTGTTCGATTGCAGACATTCTGTCACCCTGCTAAGTAATATCGCCATTGTGCCTCCAGTGAAGCGTTGGTGTTCTGTCCTGCTTGTTATTTATATGCCTCGGTTTGCTGGGGTGGTTCGTATTACTTGCAGTTCTGTTTTCAAGTAGTTTGTATATTGGGTCTGGTTCATTATTGTATTTGTTGACAGAGTTCCGGTTGGAATGCCAGGCCTCCAGGAATTCCCTGGCATGTCTCTGTTTGGCTAGCACTATTATGGATGTGTTGTCCCAATTGAATTGATGTCCTTTTTTGTCCAAGTGTACTGAGACCTGTGAGACTATACTTCCTGCATGAATGCCTCAGAAAACAGGTATTACCACAAAGCTTAAAGATAAACCACCTATCAACAATCCACAGACACAGAGAACAGCTGCACAGAACGGCCGCAGAATGATAAGGGTTATGATCAATGATACCCACAATCGCCTCCACAAATATGAGCAGGAAACTGCACATCAAAAAGCTTTGTACTCCAACACAACCGACCAAGAATGGACAACCACACTGGAATAAGCCATCACAGAACAAAGAAAAGAATAGCCCTACAAGACAACTATCCAAACTCACTCACAACGTCGACACGGACAACACAGAAACACGGACCAAGAACACCTTGGACCAATCACTTACAGACACTGAGAAGACCGTCCTAGTATGTGGACTGAATTATAATTACAGAGACGCCAAAAAAAGACTGACTTCCTGGCTGCACTGGAATTGACACTGAAGAGCAATGGACTCACAGAGGAAATACAACAGATCATCAGACAGACAATAATCCCAACACTGAGCAGAAAAGGGAAGTAGAACACATTCAACAGAGCAGAAGAAAGCCCTGGAAAGACTCAAGACAGACAGAAACATCGTAATCCTACCGGCAGACAAAGGACGCATGACAGTAATCCTTAATAGAGCTCAATACATTGAGAAAACCAATGCACAACTAGCAGATACCAACAGATGATGATAGTCCCAACACCACAGTTAGGGAACCGGATTACAACAACCCTGAAGAAATTTCACAGCTCAGGAAACATCAGCAAGACAGACTACCAAAAGGTGAAGCTAGAGGGATCCAACACACCCCGCTTCTATGGACTCCCCGAGGTACACAAGTCAGGGGTCCCCCTCAGACCCATTGTCTCACTACCAGGCATGCAACATATAGACCAGCCAAAGAACTACAACGGAAACTGAAATACCTAGCTGACAACACTACTCACTCCATCCATTCCTCCCAAAAATCCCTCAACATCATCAAGGATACCAGAAGAGAAGAGGATGAGACAATGGTATCGTTCGATGTACCAGCACTATTTACATCCATAAACATCAACCTCGCCAATGAGACAACTGCCACACTGCTGGATGAATCAGGAAAGTAGACACCGCACGACAATAACAACATCAACAGCACCCTGAAACTGCTTGATCTGTGCCTCACAACCCACTTCACCTTCAACAACTGTTTATACAAACAAATCAACAGAACGCCAATTTCAGGACTGATAGCAGAAATGGTAATGCAAAGATTAGAACAGACAGTGCCCCCCACTATCCAACCCAAACTCTGGGTCCGCTATGTAGATGACACCATTGTGATTATCAAATGCACAAGACTAGAAGAAACCCACGGACACCTAAACTTCTCCTCACAGGAATAAAATTCACAAAAGAGGAGGAGAACAACAACCGACTATCCTTCCTGGACACAATGGTGGAATGTAAGAACAACAGGGAACTCCAGACAAGCGTATACAGAAAGATCACACATACGGACCAGATACTTATTTACACCAGCAACCACCCCATCAACCATAAACAGAGCTGCATCAGGACATTATTCAAATGAGCCACAACACACTGCAGCAACCCGCAACTGCACAAAGCAGAACAGGAGCACCTTTACGGAGTTTTTAATAGGAATGGATACCCACAAAGCACAATCTGTCGTTACCTCCGTAACAGACCACAACAAGACGACACCACAACACGGCAAGACACAGCAGTCAACCTACTGTACATCAGAGATTATCACAAGACTACTTAGACCCAGAGGTACAAGGGTAGCCCACGAACCAACAACCACCCTGCGACAGCTACTGACGAACATAAAGGATCCCATACACACAACCAATAAAACTAATGTAATATATAAAGTACCATGCAAGGACTGTGAGAAACATTACATAGGCCAAATTGGAAGAAAACTGACAATAAGGATACACAAACACTAACCAGCCACCAAGAGACACGACCAGTTCTCACTGATTTCAATACACACGGACAAAGGAGGACACAAATTCGACTGGGATTCCAACCGGAACTCCGTCAACAAACACATTGAACCAGATCCTATACACAAACCACTGAAAAACAGAACCCAAAGTAATATCAACCACCCCAGCAAACCGAGGCAGAAAATAACAAGTGGGACAGAACACCAACGCTTCACCAGAGGCGCACTGACGATGTTACCTAGCACAGTGACGAAACGTCTGCAATCAAACACACTGGCTCAGCGAGCAAGTCTGCAACTTCATCCATGACCCAAGCTACAAATCTTCTCAAAAACTTTAAACAAGATATTCCATATCACTATCTTGAGCATTCTTTTCCCAAGAACTCTACTCATTCTTGTGCTAATGAGTTCTTTATGTTTGGAGACTGCATTCTTTGCCATTGTTTTTCTAGCAGTAACCATCTTCTGACAAGATACCTCCTACACATTTAAACTGTGACACTTATTGCAGCTGTTGATCATTTATCTTTAACTGTTTACTCAACATTATTTCTTCCATTCTTCACAACTGTCATTATTTTACAATAAATTTCAGTCTGTAAACTTTCACTGATTCTATCCATTAGGTGTAGATTCTCTGCTGTGCTGGGCACTCAGACCTTGTTAGCTGCAAATCTCACTACATCCACCAACTGACGCTTTATCATAACTACAGAATGATTTGTATCAGCATTTGCACATACAGTTTTGATATCTATACTTGACAAGGGAGTAATAATTTCACCCTATTAAACTTATTTCTTCAAATCTTGACCGTATTTCCCCATTTATACAGCTTCCTTCCCTGTACACTTATGATTCTTCTGACACTTAATGCCCTTTCATAATTGCCAGTTTTCTGGACCTAGCCACTTCCTATGCATGTACATACCCACTACACATTGATCCCTCATCAGTATAATCTGAGGGCTCTCCGCTTCTTTCATGAAGAGGGCTGTACAGACTGCGTCCACCACCACTCTCCCTCATCTGGCTGAGCTTGTTCTTACTATGAACAGCTTCTCTTTTAATTCAACTCATTTTTCTCCAAATCACAGGTACAGCCATTCATTGTTCCACTACCACTTGGGGCTCCTATCCACAACTCTTTCTCTGATACACTGATCTAACGTCTGAGTGATGCTTCCTGCTCTCGAGTGGAATTAGAAAAATTAATCGGTTCTGCTTCCAATTTCCATCTTTCTCTTTCCTTCATCTGGTCTATCTCTTTCTCTTCACTTCCTTGCCTTCACTTCGATGTTTCCATTTCTGGGGATAGCCTCTCCACTAATATCCGTTACAAGCCACCGACTCCCAGTTACCTTAACTACATCTCACACATTGCTTTGATTGCATTCTCACAGTTTCTCTGCCTCCTATGCATCTGTTCTGAAGATGCCATCTTCCACCAGTCTGCCTCCAACATGGCTTCCTTTAGCAGGGCCTTCAGCCATGTCTGACCCACCTTCTGCACTTCTGCTCTCATCCCTTCCTTTCCTCTCCAGGATAATGACAGGGTATCATTTGTCCTTACTTTCCACACACTAGTCTCTGCATTCAAAGGATCATCCTCTACCTTTTCCACCATCACCAGGCTCATCTTCCCCTCCTGTCAGCATTCCAAAGCAGCCATTCCCTCCATGACATCGTGATCCACTCCTTCATCACCCCCAAGGCTTTCTTGCCCCCCATTGGCACCGGTCCACACAATCATAGAAGGTGTAACACCTGCCCATTCATCCCAGGTCCCTCCTCACTGACCGCCTCAAACACATGTGAAGCATTTCACTTGTGCTTCTTTCAGGCTTCTGCATTCACTGCTCACAATACAGTGTCCTTTACATTAGCGAGACCAAAAGCAGGCGTGCAGTAATGTTTCAACAAAGCATAACACAAGCTCAACGAACAAAAACTGATTTTCCTCTTAGACACACTAAATGCTCAACATTAAATTCAATAACTTCAGAGACCACATTATCACTGTTTTCCATTTTTCTTACATTCCGTCTCCCCCACAGTCATGTTGTGAGTGTGTCTTGTTCATTTTCCAATTCTCTCCCTGTCACACCTTTATCTATCCCTTTTTCACATTTATTTATTTTCTACGATTAACCACTTCATGTCTTGCATTGGGCCTCTATACCATCTGTATTATGATGGTTATTTAGCTCAGTTGGCTAGATGGCAGAATGATGCCAAAAGTATGGGCTCAATTCCCGTACCGACGAAGGTACCATGAAGATCCTGCCTTCTGAACCTCGCCACTCGCCCGAGGCTTGGTAATTCTCAAGTTAAACTATCAACAGTCCCTTCTCTGTAGTGACAGAACACGTTATGGTCCTCTGGGACTATGGTGACTATACCATCTCCACGTTTGTTCTGCTTCGGACTCTGTTAAACGAATAAAAAAGAATCTATTTTACAACACCTTTCATTTCTGCAGAATCAAACCAGACTTGAAACATTAACTCTGTTTCTATCTCCATAAATGCTGTGGGATCAGCAGAATTTCTCTAGTATTCTCTGTTGGTTACAGATTTTCAGCATGCAGTATTTTGATTTTATTATGAAGTTGTAATCAACTTAGTACCATTTCAGATCTTCAAATATCTACCAAGTGATTATCCTTATGGGCAGTGGATATTTCAGGAAGGGGAGATTCTCTAATATTTGCTTCAAATACATGAGAAAGACAATAGCAAACTACTTCATGTATTCTTTTCCATAATCATATTACCACGGCTGACAACTCAAAGGTGTAAGACTAATTGCATGAATAGGATGTTTTGGAGCAATTCCAATGTCAAGAGAGAAATGGAAAGATGCAACCTCAAAATTCTCTGTTTGAAGAAGAAAGATGACAAGATTGCGGTGGCTCAAACTGAAGAAAACAAAGGCACACATTTCTGTAACAATTACGCTTGTTGAGGGAACAGACGCCAATATATGCAAAAATTCTAAAAAATGAGACACGCTGCCTGGCATAATGCAATAAGGGCTCCAAATTCATGGAACTATCAGTTCTGTGCTTGAAAGAAAACCAGGCAGCTTTGGCCTCATCTTAATTATGCAACCTTAAATTACATTAGCAAGAATTAATGGATTCTGCAGTAGTTAGCTACGACTCTGTCTTTTAAGAGAATCATTTTGATGGCTTCATTTGATCTTCAAAATATAAGTAAATAGAGGCATAGGCCTCAAGTTTCCTCGAGGGTCAATTGATCTTTTGGTTGAATTTTTGAAGCGTGAGAGAAACAACTCCTCTAGGATTTTAATCTATAGGCCTTCGGTCTTCAATTTGCTTATGTTTCTCTCCAGTTCCCAAGAGGTTATAAATTAAAACTAGAAGAAATAAATTAAAACAAGACTGGGACTGCAATAGTGTCAAGTGCTTGGATGATGAGGAATTTATTGTGTGTTCAGGAAAATTTTCTTTTTCAATATGTAAATGTACCTACTAGAGAAGGAGCAAAACTCAAACTTCTTTTGGGAAATAAGGCAGAGCAAGCGACTGAAGTAACAAACCGCAAGAACTGTGGATGCTGTAAATCAGGAATGAAAACAAGTTGCTGGAAAACCTCAACAGGTCTGCCAGCATCTATGAAGAAAAATCAGAGTTAATGTTTCAGGTCAGGTGACCCTTCCTCAGAACTGAAGTGTTAGTGGGAGAGCACTTTGGGACCCCGATCATAATTCTATGAGCTTTAAAATAGTCATGGAAAAAGATAGGCCTTGCATAAAAGTAAAAGTTCTTAATTGGAGACAGCCAAATTTTGACAGTATGAGAAAGGAACTTTCAAAAGTTGATTCGGGTAGTCTGTTCACAGGTAAAAGGACAAGAGGCAAATGGGAGGTTTTCAAAAATGAGATAACAAGAGTTCAGAGGCATTACGTTCCAGTTAGAGTGAAGGGTAAAGTTGGTTAAGAGTAGGGAACAATGGATGGTCAAGAATAAGGAAGAGGCATATGTCAGGTATAGACAACTGGAATGAAGTGAATCTCTTGAAGAGTATAAGGGGTGTACGGGCATTCTTAACAGGGAATTCAAAAGGGCTAAAAGGGGATAGGGGATAGCCTTGGCAGATAAGGTTAAGGCTAACCCAAAGAGATTCTATAAGTACATTAAAGCAAAAGAACAACTAGGAAGAGAATAGGGCCCCTTAAAGATCAGTGAGGTTATCTATGTGTGAAATCACAGGGGGTACTAACAAATATTTCACATCAGTTTTTACTGTGGAGAGAGACACAGAGGCTAGGGAACTCGGGGAAATAAACACTGATGTCTTGAAAACAGTGCACATTACAGAAGAGATGGTGCTGGAGGTCTTAAAACACAAAAAAGTGGATAAATCTCCACGACCTGATCAAGTATATCCCAGAAAATTGTGGGAAGTTAAGGAAGAAATTGCGTGGCCCCTAGCAGAGATACTTGTGTCATCTATAACCACGAGTGAGGTGCCGGAGACCTGGAAGGTGGCTAATGTAATGCCTTTATTTAAGGAGAGCTTTATTTAAGGACATCAGTTGGGACCATAGTTTCCCCTCCTGTTATTGAGGATGCCCTCATTTCCTGCATTTCCGCCCTCAAACCCTCTCCGTCCAACAATAAGGATAGAGTCCGCTTAGTCCTCACACACCACCCCACCAATCTCCGAATACAACACATCATTCTCTGACATTTCCGCCACCTACAATCAGACCCCAGCACCAAAAAGATATTTTCCTCCCCACCCCTGTACGCTTTCTGCAGGGACCCTTCACTCCGTGACTCCCATGTCAGTTCCACACTCCCCACTTCCCCCTCTACCACATGCGGTACCTTTCCCTGCAGCAGCAGGTGCTACACCTCCCCCTCGCCTCCGTCCAAATCCAGCAGAGATTCACTTGCACTTCATCTAACCTCATCTACTTTATCTGTTGCTCCTGATGTGGTCTCCTCCATATCGGGGAGATCAAATGCAGACTCGGGGACCAGTTCGCAGAGCATCTGTGTTCTACACACACCAACCAACCCGACATTCAGGTTGCCATCCACTTTAACTTCCCCTCCGGCTCCCCTGGTGACATGCCCACTGTCAGAGTTAGGCCAAACATAAACTGGAGGAACAACACCTGATATTTCGCCTTAGGAGCTTACAGCCCAATGTCCTCAACATTGACTTCACCAACTTCAAAAGTCTCTCCACCTGCAACCTGTCCATCTTCCTACTCACCCATCCACTCCACCCTTCCCACTGACCAACCACATTAACCCCCTACCTGCATGCACTTTTCTCCATCCCACCTATCCTATCCCCTACCCCGAGCCCCCTCCCCAGTCCTGACAAACAATTTCGGCCCGAAACATTGACTTCCCTGCTCCTCGGATGTTGTCTGACCTGTTGTGCTTTTCCAGCTCGACATTTACTGAGTCGGAGATCAGTGGTGGGTAAGTTGCTGGAGGCAATTCTGAGAGGTAGGATTTACATGCATTTGGAGAGGCAGGGACTGATTAGGGATAGTCAACATGGCTTTGGATGTGGGAAATTGTGTCTTACAAACTTGATTGAGTTTTTGAGGATGTAAGCAAAAAGATTGAAGCGGGCAGAGTGGTAGACGTTATCTGCATGGACTTTAGTAAAGCTTTCAATAAAGTTCCACATGGCAGACAAATCAGTCAAGTTAGATCACTTGCGATTCAAGGAGAGCTTGTCAATTCGACACAACATTGGCTTGATGGTAGGAGACAGAAAGATGATGATGGATGGTTGGATTTCAGACTGAAGGGCTGTGACCAGCAGTGTTCCGCAGCTTTCGGTGCTGGGTCCATGGATGTTTGTCATTTATTTAGGAGAATTTAGGAGGCATGGCCAGTAAGTTTGCAGATGACACCAAAATTGGTTGTATAGTAAAAAGAGAAGATTATCTAAGATTACAAAGGAATCTTGATCAACTAGGCCAATGGGCTGAAAAGTGGCAGATGGAGTTTAATTTGGCTAAATGCAAGGTATTGCATTTTGGTAAAGTGAACAAGGTCAGGACATATACAGTTAATGGTAAGGTCCTGGGTAGTGTTGTCAAACAGAGAGATCTAGGGGTTTAGGTACATACTTCTTTGAAAGCTGCGTCACAGGTACACAGGGTGGTTAAGAAGTATTTACCACGCTTGCATTCATTGCTCAGACCACTGAGTATAGAAGTTGGGGCGTCATGCTGAAGTTGTAAAGGACATTGGTGAGGCTACTTTTGGAGTACTGTGCAGAGTTCTGGATGCCCTGCTACAGGAAGGACATTATTAAATTGGAGAGGGTTCAGAAAAGATTTTCCAGGATGTTGCTGGGACTGGATGGTTTGAGTTATAGGGAGAGGCTGGATAGGCTGGGACTATTTTCACTGGAGCGTAAGAGGGTGAGGGGTGACCTTATAAAATCATGAGTGGCATAGAAAAAATTAATAGCAAAGGTCTTTTCCCTATAGTAGAGGAGTTCAAAACTAGGGGGCATATTTTCAAGGTGAGGGGTGAAAGATTTAAAAAGGACCTGAGGAGCAACTTTTCCACACAAAGTGGTTCAAAAATGGAATGAACTGCCAAAGAAAGTGGTAGGTACAGGAACAGTTACAACATTTAAAAAATACATTCGGACAGGTACAGGAATGGGAAAGGTTTAGAGGGCTAGGGACCAAATGCAGGCAAGTGGGACTGGTTTAGTTTAAGAAACTTGGTTGGCATTGAGGAATTGGACCAAAAGATCTGTCTTCGTGCTGTATGACTCGAGTAAACCTTTGGCATTTACCTAAATGTTCAAATCAGAAATGAATCAACTTGTAGTGATTAAATTGGGATACAGCTCCCCCTTGTGGTAAAGTAAATTTTAAAACATAAATTCAAAAGGACCAGGTATCAAAAGGCAATACTTCAGATATAACCCCTCTATTCATAAATAAGACACAAAAAACTGCCTGTAACAGAGATTAAAATATATCAGCGATACAGCGAATACAAATTTTATATCTGAGCAAATTTTATATGACTGAGACTTGTATAAGCACAGAAGCTATCAATCTCAAATATTTCAGGTTTAATTTCCATTTTAACCGAAATCTTCCAAAAGTTAACCATAATCTGAATTCAGAATTTGAAGACTGCAGAAATTTAAGCTCTGCCTATAAAACAAATGCCACTAATGCAGTGTTAAAGGGACTGTGCTATCAAGGACTATAAACGCATTTCAGTGTATGAAAAATAATGATGGAACACAAATGTTAATATTTTAAAAATACGCTACACTAAAGTAGACCCATATACTATCTCAATAGACTTAAACTTGATGGCCTTTATTAGAAAAAAGCCAACGGTCTTCCTTAAAAGACTGAATGATATTGTAGGGCACTGTTTTGGCATATAAAGCTGGAGGATTTTACTCTATGTGACTGTCTGTTATACCTTCAAGTTATGCAGCACCAAGTTCTCACATTACCAAAGTGCAAATCAAACCACCAAAACATAATTATAGACATTGCACGACTTACTTCAATAATTTTGAATTCTGAAAGAAATCTCCTTCATAGTCCTTTATGGAATCAATACCTTCATTGGTGTTCCCTGTTTAAAATACAAAAGATATAGAGGTATTTTAATATAAATTTATACTTTAGGACACTACAAAAACTGTGGCTTAAATACCCGCTACGTTTCCTGGGCTCAAAATAATTGTTCATATGCTCATTTCATAAAGCGTTTAAGCAGTCTGTTTTTCCAACAAAAGATTTCTTTAGCAAAATAAATGACAAAGTATTTCCTTCTGGGACTTCTTAAAAAGAACAATGGAACATTGATGTGGCTTACTTACCTCTGCCAGTAACGACTGCAAAGTAACCAAGAGCCTTCATTGGGAACAACTTGCCTTCCACAATCTGTTGAATCTGTAGTTGTGCAATCCAAACAATCCAATAAAAGAATCAGTTTGCATACATTGCATAATTAATGCATTGCACACAACATAAATCATAGAGTTAAAGTAGAAATTAACCATTTGGGGAGTGGACAGCTAGTAAAAATGCTACTAGGGCTGGCACATTTTACTTTGAAATATGTATTCATGGGCTGCATCAAATCTGGACTGTGATTTGCTCACAGAAAATCATTTTATGGTGAACACTCAAAACTGCTGTATTTTTCAATGAATAAAACGATGAGCAACTGGGTTTAGAGTCATGACCATGTCATTCCACCTATATAGTTTGAGACTGATTTGTAAAAATCTTAAGTCTTGCTTCATTCCCTAAGGATTTTCTATGCTGTAGTTAAGCATGGTTACATTTTTAGCTAATTCTTAAAATTTAGACATCATTAGCAAGACAACCATTTATTGCCCATCAGTCCGCTGTCACCTTGAACTGTCACTGTCCACATAACAAAAGCACTCAGACCGTGCTGTCAGGGAGAGACTTCCAGAATTATAAACGAAGTGATGATTAGGAAATGGTAGTATAGCTCTTAGCCAGACAAGTGACTTCTAGGGGAACTTGTAACTAAGTAAACATTTCTAGGCGCAAACTGTTCTTGTAGTAAAGGTCATGAATTTGAAGAAGCCTTGGCAAGTTGCTGCAATCCATCATGTAGATAGTACACACTGCAGCCATAATGCACCAGCTGCGCATTAAGTGAATATTTAAGATGATCAACTAGGTACTCTGTCCTGCCTGGAAGGTGTCCAGCATGTAATATGTTAAAACGGCATTTACCCATGAACTGTATTAAACCAGGCACCTAAGATGTGCCTTAGTGGTAGTCAGGAATTAGTCAGTAATTCAATAATTCAGTAATTAGAGAGTGAGCCACTCATTCTCTTGTTGCCAAAACTGCTCCAATTTAAATTTCTGTCCAAATGTTGACATTCAGGAAGTTGATGATGGAAGATTCTGCAAAATCAGTATCATAGAACATCAAGGGAACGTGTTAGACCCTTTTAACAGAGATGATCATGCATGGCACTTGTCAGCGTGCTTGTCCCTTGTGACTTAGCAGCTCAAGCTTTAATGTTTTCCAAGTCTGGTGCACGGAGGCACAAAATGTTGTATTATCTGAGGAGTTGCAAATGGAACACAATGCAATCATCAACAAACATGCCTTCTTCATGCCATAAGACAAATTGGATCTAGGGCTTTGCCTTCAAGAGCATCTGGGGTTCAGATGATTGGCCTATAACTACCACAAGATTCAACCGTTGTGCAAGATTAGATTCCAACTAATTCCCAGCGACTGGAGTTTCCCTTAATCCAAATTCAGTTAATTCTGCGTTGATGTCTAGAACAGTCATTCACATCTCATTCCTCTTGTAGCTGTGGTTGGTGAGATTTATTGGCAGTATTTTAAGTGACAAGCATTAATTACAAATTACTTAATCTTCAATCTAACTACCTATAGAGTTTCAGTCTGCTTAATTAAGGACATCTTGTACACTGTATCTAATTTGTTTAGAGTTAGAAGTCTTGTGACAAGTACACAAAAAGCTTTAAAAAGATCAGAAGTATATATATTTTAGTAAACTAGTTTTGTTTGTATATTATTTTCACCCCTGTGTATATCACTGATTCACATCTGTGATGGAATGACTGTAATAATTACAGGGAAACAGGCTACAAAGACAAACAAACAATGAACATTTAACGATACTGAAAACAATGAATGATCAATCTTTGGGAAAATGAATTAATCAACTACATGTCCAGAACATAGAAAACATTAAATACGTTAAAATAGCACAGAAGTTAGTTTCAAACAAATTTTAAAAGTATCAATGTTGCAATGCCCTTACCCTACTGGGACTAGCCAGGTTTTTTTCTGCTAGATCCACTTTGGTCAACACAAAGATAGTCCTTCTGCCTTGTGGGTCCATCTGGCTAACCAGGTCAGTGACAATGCTGCGTTCAGCGTCTACAGAACCATCTGACAATTGAATATAGAATCCGTAGCAATTACGGCAAATGTGCAATTGTTAGAAGTTATTTTAAATATATAGCTCAATTATTTTTACTTTGCTTGATAATCCATTCTAAGTGAATTCATTCCACTTCATTAAAGCCTCCGAATATGCTACATTTCTGAAGAAGGGTCTAGGCCCGAAACGTCAGCTTTCCTGCTCCTCTGATGCTGCTTGGCCTGCTGTGTTCATCCAGCTCTACACCTTGTTATCTCCTAATATGCTTGTTCACTTATAACTAACATTAAACCTATTCACAACCTGTGCTCGCCAAGATCTCTTTTTTATTATTTGCAAATACTTATGGTTTAGCACGTATTATCATATATCATCCATAGGACTGGTTTAGCATGTATTATTTTATATCATCCATGAGACAAGATAGATAGTGGAGATCCCAAATTATCAAATTCCAGGCAGCAACTTGTCCAAACCAGGGTTAATTGTTAAAGTGAAATTCATTTCCAAGGCAGAAGTGAAAGGTGCAAGTTCCTGACTGTAGCAAGTTGTACTTGTCAAAATGTTTACATGGGTAGAACTTGCACCCATGTGTCAAAATGATGAGAGTTCAAATCCAACTCAAAGGTGTCAGTAAAATGAGGTATTATTGCTGATACAGCATTTCATCTTTTGGCTGAAACCATAGATCTTTCCTGCTTAGATGCATCACAGGCCACTATTTGAAGAACAGCAATCAATATCAGAACACAGAAAATACGCATTAACTTTGGCTGGTAGAAAATTTTTCAGTATTTTTCTATATGACAGTTACAGGATAAGGTGTACAAAAATGCAAATTTTTATGGAGTCATTTATAATCTCAATGTTCATAAATCCGTACATCTATTATTTCTGTAAGTACTAAAAATAAAATGGAAAATTAAGCTAAGGCTCCTTTGCTTTTATATGCTATATTACAAAAAATATGAATCAAGTTCAAAATAATTATCTTATCCATATTAGAAAGCCATATGAAGTCACATTCAGTGCAAGAATTTTTCACCAGCTATGTATCTTTATTTATAAATTTTGAATTCTTACCTTGGATGCAAAGGATAATAGCATTGGGATTCTGCATGTAAGCCTTGCTTATGCTAAAAATTACATCCTTGGTGTCAGCAGCCATTCCTGATGTCACAGTCTTTGACAGAGGAAAAAGAAGCTTTTAAGTTCAGTGATACAACAGGAAACATTCTTGCCATTATTCTAGATAAATTCAAGCTCTCCCTAACAGACTAAAGATTTAGTTGAAGACATAAACTATGTATTATCAAAGTACAAATTCAATTAATAGTTTTACAATGTTCACATTACAATCAGAAATCTTTATTTGACCAACATGACTCATTTGATCAAACGCACAAAGAACCATTGACAACAAAACATAAGACCCAATACTAATTCAAATCTTTTCAATGGTAATTGACATTACTTTCAAATAACAGCAGCTCCTCCAACAACACTACACTTGGATCACCATGGGAAGTACACACGCCATCACATGGGAATGTTTAGTGCAAAATTTTGTCAAAAGTTTTAGATCCAAATACTTCATTTTTTATTTGGCTTTCAGTGTCATTATAGGTATTTATAATGATTATTTTTATAACATATAGATCTAATTAGCTCACAATAAAAAGATTCTGTTAACCTGACGATTTTAAAATGTGAAAGAAGTAGATGCACCATATTTCCTTTACAGAACAAAGAATGTTTTCTGATACTTACACTGATAACGCCAGGAAGATCAACTAGTACCATTCGCTGCAGACCTGGACCCTTCACACTTAATGAAATGGTCTAGGAATGATAGAAAAGTGAATGCAAGCAATAACTTTAATACAAATTCCACAGTTGGTTAACTTAAGACATACCATACAAATCCACAGCAATTTCTAAATATCATAAGTTTTAGGTTAGTTTTAATGATTGCTGTTATACTTCATTCAACATATAGACAAAATAAATTCTGTTGCAACAGTGTATTGAACAGAACACTTTTTATTACTGCAAATAATTAGACAGAATCATTCATACCTCAGGACTGACAGTTTGCCCGTCTTTTAAACTACTTCTCATTCTTATTTCAATTTCATTGCGCAAGGCTGCTAGCTGCGTAAACAGAAACATAAATACAATTCATCATCCAAACCATAATTTAGAGATGTAACTCAAACCATAACTAATCAGCTGCATTCATGAATTTAGATTATGAAGTGCCCTCCAGACAATCCATAAGCAAAGCAGAATTCAGAGGTCGGGGATAGCAGGAACTGCCAATGCTGGAGAATCTGAGATAACAAGGTGAACACAGCAGGAAAGCTGACGTTTCAGGTCAGTCTTCCCCTCCCCCATTTCTGAAGAAGGGTCTCGAACCGAAACATCAGCTTTCCTGCTCCTCTGATGCTGCTTGGCCTGCTGTGTTCATCCAGTTCTACACCATGTTATTTTGGAGGTCAGGATTTGCTTCAGGAATTCATCTGGCAAGACACATATCTGACACTGATTATGTAACAGATTATAGCCTAAAGTAGCAGTCGTTGCCCGGCAGATTTCAACAGCTGAGATTCCCGTGAACAATTTTGTACTTTGCAAAGCTGTAGTTGAGGTAGTAGTGGCAACAGCACTGACAACAAGATCTTGTAGCTACATCATTATTTTTAAACATTGAAAAATATTCATTGCCACCAGGGAGAATGAGGAAATGATACAGAAGCTAAACAGGAGATGGGAGGTAGGGGTAGAATTGAAGCAACAAAGCAGTTTAAGAGAATATCACAGAATGCAACCTAGAAAACTGGTACAGTCGACAATGGTTGGGTGAAAGAAGAAAAATGCACAAGAGGTCAGAGTATGAGAAATCAGAAATTCAGGGAGGATGTTGTAAGGTTAGGAGAAAGTTCCAGTGAAAGTGAGGTTTGAGGTCAGTGACAATAAATAAATACAATGAAATAAATTGCAAATATTGAGGAACTGGAGGTAATCTAGTTTACTAAAGATATAGGTTGACACAGATTGTTATTTAAGCACTAGAAATTTGGACAACCTGAACATTATGTAAAGTGAGTCACCAGTTGGGAGAACAGTGGGGAAATCAAGCTGGGAGCACAATCTAAGAGTACAATACCCACCCCTCCTGCTGCTGATAATGTTCTGAATGTAAAAGCAAAAAGGATATGAAACAGAGGCAGAAACTCAGTTTAGGGTTAAGCAGATCCCAAATTGCAACAGGTGTAGTCTGAGACAGTTACAGGGATGAGGGCGAGTGTGGAGTCAGTCCAACAATGGAAAAAAAGATGTGCAGGTGCAAATGTTGGCAGTTTTTTCTCACCTATATTTAAGTGGATGAAATTAAAAATGGACATCAGACAGGTAAACTTACACAAACTGCACACAGATGAAGAGGAAAAACAGACATGTGGAAACACATTTTATGCCCAATCATACATTGCCAAGTGACACCATAGAGGGTTTGCATTTATGCAGCATCAGCTCAGAACATCTCAAAGGAGTTTACATCCAATGAAGTACTTTTGAAGTGTAGTGATTTTGGAATGAAGGAAATGCAGCAGTCAATTTCCACACTTCCCAAAAGCAATGTGATATGATCAGGCAGTATGTCTTTTGATGATGTTCGTGGAGGGATAAATATTAACTAAAACACCAGGGATAACTCACTCCTGTTCACCCACTAAGAAGGTGGTGGGGCCACAATTTCAAGTCTAATCTGAAGAAGATTTCCTCTGATTGTGCAGCACGCCCTCAGTACTGCTCAGGAATGTTAATGCAGATTTCTGTGCTCACACAGCAGTACAGTAACAAAAGAGCGTTGCTGTTCCTAAGGGATATGGTGGATAGGCCAAGGAGGAATCCTTTAATAACTTCCAAAATGTGGACACAAGGGTGGGAAGAGCAGTAATTGTTAGAGGTGCGCCAGCAATGATTGAATAGTCAAGAGTTAAGTCTAGACACATCTGGAATGTTAATTTGTTTCACTTCCTACATATGTTGTCTAGCCTTTTAAGCATTTCTATGATCTATACTATTTTGCTTTTTGATCTGTTTTTAAAACCGTTTTCAGTAACACCAGCTCTGAAAGTTAACAGTGACTATACATCCTATTTAGAATCTAAATTATCTAAACAAGTAAAATAAACAAATCCTGAAAGAACTTACATCCTCATCTTTGGTCAGGTCAAATTCTCGTGAGCTGTCTTTAAACACTGCCACATGATGAGGTCCTTCACTCAATGTCACCTGAAAAAAATCCAATTTTGCAGAAACTATGTAATGAATAAAGGTCATTTATGCAGAAATAAATGAACTATAGCGCACAAATGTAAAGAAATATAACAAATGCTGTAACACTAACTTAAAATAAATTTTAACTTTGAAGTAAGTGACCTGAAAATAAATTAGGTTGCCATATCTGAGGGGCTATTTATTCAACTGCAGAATGCTGCATGTGACAAATAAAAACTTTCTACTCTGAAACTTGGCATCATTTCATTATACTTATACAATTTATATCATTCCTGTATGTGGTTATCTCGAAAATTAAAAATAAGCAAAAGTTGAGTCATGTAAAAAGGTGGAAATTATGAAGGGGCTGTATAATTACTTAATTCAAGGTTTTAAAAAACATCTTGAATTTGAATATTTATTCATTAGGACCCTGTAATAACACAAAGTAATACTGGAGACATATTTATTAAAGAAGGAAAAGTGGAAATTAATTTGATCGTAAGTTTTCCATATTTCTGAGCACTTGCTATTAAAAAGGTAGGCATGTCACTAGAAAGTTAATGATCGTCAAATGCAGTACTTTGAAGTGACAGTTGCTTGACAGGGAAATACCATAATTAAGACAAACAATTCACAATCAGCCTCTTGATGAACTATTTTCCAAACTAGTTCAATGAAGGTGTGATGTCCTTCAGCAGCACAGTCACAACTGAGCAACTTCCTGTTCAGTAATGAAATATCTGACTCATATTTAGCAACACCAAGTGAAAGCTATTATTAAAACAAATTGCTGACCTAATAATTTTCACCATTTCTTTTATGTTGAAGGTGTGGACTACTTGGTGGTGCATACAGCAGCAAGCAGCCACAGATTTCCCAGCCACATGTTCATTCTTCCTGAAGAATCCTAGGTGAGATGTACTATTATGAAAGGACTTCTGCCAATATTCACAATTTAGCAGATTGTTGGACAGTTACCAGGAATGGAAACACTGATGAGCTTCCCCATTCTTAACTAATTTGAGCCAACTTTAAAACTACTACTGCTATGTGGACTAGAGACTAGCATGAGTGAACTACCAATTGTTTGATTTCCGAGATTAACCTATTGTAATAAGTTGAGTCATCTCATTCGGGAACTAAGTATACCAATTTGAGTGTTCATTTTCCATTTTCTCATATAATGCCTCTCTTCTTAGCACTATCATCTCTTGTATTTTTGTGGTAATTAAATGCAAGTCAAAAAATATGTAAAGCTGAGCAAAAATCCGGAGTTGGTTCAATTTAAATGAGCTGTAACTTTAAAAAAAAGTCTGCATTGCAAATAGCCATAGTTTATGCATCAAGACCATGTCACAGCTCTATTTCATAGCTCTGATCATTGTTCCAAATAAACTAATGCATGCATGGTCACTCTCAGCAGCCGAGAAGGTCCCGCACACTTCTTATTCTGTGATACGTACTGAAGTGACCATATATTTTAAAAAATGATATCATGCACTGATACCTTGACAAAAAAATTGGCTGCGCACAATAAATTTTAAAGGTACATTTAAGCCAATATCAAAGACAAGAGCTCAATTAAACTTAGTACATGGCATCATACTATGCATCAGCAAATAGGGAGGAACATCTTACTTTTTATTAAGTGGCTCACTAATGGTTACTTGAGATGGTTCGAAATCAAAGCTCTACAAATCAGTTGAGAACTAGGATAATTTTTTAAAATGCCAATGCGGATGCAACTTTGGCTAAGTATGTACTTTTCTGTGTTTACTCCCATATTCTATAGATTCTCGTCAACAAGTTTAATCTCTTTACCTTGACAGGCGCACGAGTCATCATTTCACCAGATCCTCGAGGAAATATCCTAGCTTGGGCAATCATTTCCAGAACACTGGTCTTTCCAGCACTTTGGTCTCCAACTACAACTACCTAGAAGAAAACAACTTGCGTCAATTAAAAACAAAGCAGACATGAAAATCATCTGTAAACAAACTTACATTTCTCAGTGTCAGACGCACTGTCCTTTTAACTCTTATTTATCTTCGGATACTCCTTAAACAACTAGAGACAATGATAAATAATTTCCTACTATCTCAGAGACAATGATAATTTTTGCTCACCCTTGGGAGATGGTCCTGGGTGTTGTAGTTGGAGTCATAGTCTGACAGGATGTCCAACACTTCGGAATACAAGTCAATTAGAGACTTCTAGAAAAGGAAGAATTCTTCAATTTAACCCCTAAAATAATCTAGTACAACACATTATAAATTATTACAGAACTTGATTGAGGCAGTCAGGTAAATGATGTTCCAAGTCAATATTTCCAAAGCATATCACTTAAACTTTTAAACAATATATTCAAATAACCAGTGGAAAGTAAAAACAAAATGAAATTGGGGGTAGTCTACTGACATGGATAGAGAACTAGTTGGCAGACAGGAAACAAACAGCGGGAATAAATGGATCTTTTTCTGATTGGCAGTCCAGAACTAGGGATCACAATCTAAGGGTATGAGGTAGGCCATTTAGAACACAGCAGAGGAGAAATTTCTTCACCCAGACAGTAATAAGCCTGTGGAATTCTCTGCCACAGAAAGTGATTGAAGGCACAAGATTGAATATCTTCAGGAACGAGTTATAATTCTTAGGGGTAAAGGGATCAAGAGTATGGAACAGGGTGTTGAGTTGGAATAATCAGCCATGATCATATCGAATGGCTGAGCAGGCTTGTAGGGTCTGAATGGCCTTATCTTGCTCCTTTTTTCTACATGTGCATTAAAGCTTTCATCAGAATTCAACTAAACTGGAAGTCTGAATAAGGGTGGATTAATGAAGGAAAGCCAGCATAGTCTGTTAAAGGCAAATTATGTTGAACTAACTTGGCTGTCTTTTTTTAAGAGATAAAGCACTACAAATTAGGTCTCTCAAAAAAGCTAAAGTTCATTTGCTAAAAGAAACAGTGGCAGCACGGATACGAAGTTGGCCGTTTTGCAGACTGGAGGAAGGCCTATAATGGCGTTCTCAAGGGTCACTATGAGGACCACTGCTTTTCTTCACATATATGAATTACTTACATGCACGGGGTACATCAAAATTAACAGATGACACAAAACTTGAAAGAATTAGCAACTTTGAGAAGGATAGTGATAGGCTTCAGAGGGTACAGACAGTTTGGTGGAATGGGCAGATATGTGGCAAAAGCAATTTAATAAAGACACATGGAAAATCATGCATTTTCATGAGAAGAGGTGACATAAATTCAATGGTACAATTCCTAATATGTACAAGAACAACCAGATCTGTAGTCTGAAGTACATGACCTCTACAGAACTTCGAAACTATTTGATCCAAATATACAAAAAAAAATGGACATGAGCTTGAACTGTAAAACATGGACAACCAAACCTCAACATAACATACAGATGTTAACTATCCAGGTATAAAGGAGTTAACTATAACCTTTCCAAAGTTTGAGTCCGCTGAACCTTGCCTCATAAAAAAGACTGGAAACAACATTATCACAAACAGTGGTAGAAGTAACTGTTTTTGCTTAATGTAACTAAAAAGACTGGAAGTAAGACTGAAATTCACCCAAGATCCTCAGATAGCACTGTCCAAATCCATGACCACTTACATCTCAAAGGACCAGGGCAGCAGATACATGGGAACTCCACCACCTTCAAGTTCTCCCCCCTCTTGCCAGGAGTAAAACCAGGAATGGAAACTCTTATTGGACATATATGCACAAATTTTAGAATGTGGCAGTTTAAAACTGTGATTAAAAAGGGATACAGGCTCTTGACCTTAACTAACTGGAGCAAAAAATACAAAAGCAAACAACTGATGGTTAACCGCTATAAAACACTGATTCAACCTCAATGAGAGCAATCTGTCCCTTCCTAAAGTGTAGGGCCAAGAATAGATGTGCAGAGGGTGCAGAAACAATTTATGAGAACTGCTCCAAGGTAAAGTACATCAGCTATAAGGATCAAATAGAAAAACTAAGGCTGCTCTCCTTATGGAAGATTGAAAGGATATTTGATACATGTGGTTAAAATCACAAGGGATCCGGGTTGAGCTGATCAAGAGAAACTGTTCCCTTGGGTTGACAGTCAAGAACCAAATGCAGAGATTTGAGGTGATTGGCATAAGAACCAACAGTAACAAGAAAATCCATTTTATACGGCAAATGATTAGGTTCTCACAGCGCCAGGGACCTGGGTTCAATTCCACCGTCGGGCAACTATCTGTGTGGAGTTCGCACATTCTCCCCGTGTCTGCGTGGATTTCCTCCGGGTGCTCCAGTTTCCTCCCACGGTCCAAAGATGTGCAGGCCAGGTGGATTGGCCATGCTAAATTGCCCATAGTGTTCAGGGATGTGAAGATTAGGTGGGTTATAGGCAAATGGGTTTGGGTGGGTGTTCTGAGGGTCGGTGTGGACTTGTTGGGCCGAAGGGCCTGTTTCCACACTGTTGGGATTCTATTCTATTCTATGATTCTGTTAAGAAATCGAATACAGGTCAACACAAGTTTTGGAACAGTGGGAAAGTGTTTTATATTTTCGAAGCATTTCTATTTCCAATTGAAAACACATCTTCACCTTCATCTTCCTTAGGTGAATGCCTTTGTCATCTTTCTGGAGAGCCTGTTTTCGCAACTCTTTATTTTCTTTCTCTAGACGTTCAAGAATTCTTTGATATTTCAGCTATAAAAAAGAAAAAAACAAAACAAAATCAATTAAACTCTTCTGTGGAAACAAACCTTAAATTCTGATTTTGATCATCATTCACGCAGAATGTGCACTTGTAATTTAGCCAGCTTGTGCGATTAGTGATTACATGGTAAGATGAAAAGTTGAGTGATTTTCGATCGTATATTGTTTGCAGCCTTCGCACTTGCTTACTGGTTTGCTAAAATGATGTGCAGTACAGTAAAAAAAAAATCAGTTTTTAAACATCATGGAAGCACCAGGAAATAGAAGTGTTATTGCATCATGGTCATTTTAATTAATCAGATTAATTACACCAACCCAGCAGATGAAAACATATTCAACCACTAGTGAGAAGCTCCAGCAAGGTACATCATGACAAAAGGCAAACAGCTTTCTTCTGCATTCTGGGGACAGCGGGAGCCAGTCAGGAAATGTCTTACATTGTCAGTCAACATTTTCAGCAATCGCTCTGATGAAATCTGTTCTCAATTGCTGAATAAAATCTAAGCTGCTAAAGGAGGGTGCGTTTATCACAGATAATTGTCGCAGTATTGCAAGTTTTGGTGAAAGAGAAAGACCACAAGGTTTGACACTGAATTGAAGTAGGTGTTTGTTAAAGTAAATAAATTGTGTATCAGGTATTCTCTACTAACTATGGGTATGGTTAAAACAGTGTCAGTGTCAATGCAAGCATGTCTGTGACAAATCAGCAATTTCTAGTGAACCAATTCAATTAATATTCAGAGCTGAATTTGTCTTCAACAGACATTTACAATGCATGTTTCATATACACAGCAATTCACCAGTTAATATTCAAATATAAACTATGTGCTGTACTCATAGCAACAGAAACTTACATTACAGAAAGAATGAACGACCTCACTGCCAACAATGAAGAGGTTCTTGTAATGAGTGAATGTTAAAGAGGGTTGGAATTTTGGTGCGGTGTCTTATATATTGAAGTTGAGATGGTAGCCATTAAGACCTGTTCTTATTCTGGTTACATCCCTGTTTTCAGTCAGTTGAGTTATAATTTCCTAACACAAAGCTTTTACAGCCAGCGTTACAAAATTGACAAGAATCAATCTCAAAATTTCCGAGAAGATAACCCAGATACCTTTTACTTTTTCCACTCTTGGGCACCATCTAGAAGCAGACTGTCACAAAAATAATGGCGCAGATATCTTCAAACAAATTAATAGCAGGGTCATGATACTCACTGTTATTAAAGTGTGCCGAATATCACTAATTTGTCTCTCCAATGTGTGTAATGAAATTACCATGAAAACAAATTAATCTTGCCAAAGCCACATGAAAGGACACTGTTAAATGAAGTGTATTATGTTCTTGACATACAACTTAACTTTGGAATCCAGAAAGGAAACAATGAAATTTTAGAGCCCCTAGAGCCCCTATTAAAACCTAAAATTCTGAACCTAATTTTTAAAATTGCTCTCTGAAATCTCTTTATTATCTCTTAATCCTTTCTCTGTGTGTACCTAATTTAACTCCATTCTACCCAATATTCTTTTTCTCTGTTCATCCTGTTTCTTTATTAATCCTTGAATCACATTGGTTAAGGAGAGAAACCACTTGGAACCAACATTAATGAAGTTGAAGATGCCGTGGTCTGTCATCGGGATCAATTTGCATTTTCATCAATTTGCAACACAAAAATCCACGCTGAAGGAAATGGTGAATAATCTAATTCAAAACCCTTGTTGTAATGCACCATTCCATTAATTTCTGCACCAGTAGATGTTTTGCAGGTTGCAAACATAATTTAAGAATCTGGAATGACTATTTCACAATAAAAAAAAAAATCTGCTCCACATTATCCCTTCTAACTGCCATAACACTAGATTGGAAATATCCAACCTTGTGGCATTATTGACATGCATTTTTTCAAAAGAAAAAGGCAAGAGCTCACCATCACGAAAAACAACCTGATGACCAATCAGCTTTAGATGGTCTTAAACTAGTAACTGACTTTATGACAAATGTACTGAAAACTATTATCCTAAGGTACAACAGGGATAATGGCATAAACAACATTACAAACGTTTGACGTTGGAGGTGCATTGTGTGCGTTACAGCAGACAAAGTATGCATGTTAGGTTTCCCCAAACTATATCCAAAACCTGAAAATAAATGTCAATCATGTTGATAATTAAATATTTACATTCATTACCTGTGTGCGGAGAAGTTCTTCTTGCAACTGTTCAGCTTTGTCCTTGTCCGAAACCTGAAAGAAATGAAGCAAATAAAACACCCAAAGATTAAAAAAAACTGTTGGAAACAAAATCTCTTTGACCTGCTCATTGACTCCAGGAAGAAAATGTTAATTGACATGCAATGTTTTTCTTTCACTTAAAATCTACCAGCAAGATAAACTACACAACATCATCAGCCTACCAAAATTAAACTTGATACCTCAGAATTATACTAACATTTTTATCACAAACACCATATATTGATCTCTCATTTATTCGTTTTGTAAAATATGGTATGCTAATTACAATTTCTTTGTGGATGTTAGCAAGTAAATTAGCAAGGGCTAATTTTTGTTTAAACCCAAGTTCCTCTCTGAACTACAGTCAATGCAAGTTATATGCTATGGTTCTGTTATGTTTCCTCGTAATGGTACATTATTTCAATATTGCAATATGTAATTCTTAGTCAGCATAATTTGTGATCTGAGCAAAAAACTGCTATTGCAGATCAGCTGCCCAGTATGGAAACTGACCAATTTTAATTCCCATTGATTTCAACGCTAAAGTAGTTTTGGTTTGACTTCACTACGAATTGGCATGTTCAAAACTAATCCTTGTTTTATGCATAATTAAATTTATTTCTGTATTTTGTCAGACAAATGTTATAAATGTTGACTCTGAATAATTTAAATTAGATACTTGGTAAATACGCATCTCAAACAGCGTGGTGTTAGAATATGAAAATAATGAAAAACTAGTTAAAATGGAGGTTGAAATTTTCAGAAGTGCAATCTTTTGTAAAAGTAATCAGACCATGGATTATTAATCTCATTAATCATGAGCAAACATTTGTTTTATTGCAAGGATGGATCTGTAGTAATTGTTTATCAATTGCTGTCCCAACATATGCACTTTTACGTTATGCAATTTGTTACTTCAATATACATTGAAGAGAGTTCGAAAATACCCTGTACTTTTGTATCTATTGACACCATTGTTGATCAGGTATGGTACAGAGTATCAATTATACAATGCATCCCAGGCCTCAAAATGTGCATCATGCAGAACCAGAAATTATTTTCAATTGCTTACAAACTAAACTCAGACACAGTCAGACATCATTTCATGACTTTTACTTGAACTGTAATGATGCAAGTCTGCAAAACTAAAGGCTGACAAGACTTTTAACCTCCTTGTTCTTTCATCCTCTCTAAATATACAAAAAAAATTGCTCTAAATGATAGATCTCGTGGAAGTGGTATAGCCTATTGAAATTCTTAATGTTTCCATTTTACAAGAATTTCAGTACTTCATTGTTCAGACCATCTACAAATATGTAGAGATGGAGATAACAATAATGTAATTGATGACTGTCTCCTTCAATTCTCACCACCACACACTCCACCCCTAAATTTTACTTTTGGTTAAGCTATATAAAGGATGACTCACGTTTCTCCAATTCCTGCCCCAAATGAAAGCAGTTTCTATGTAAAACAATGTTGCCAATTACAGTAACTAAACCGTCGACCTTTAACTTTTGCAGGCAATGACTTGAGTTGCAACTTCTGGGCCATTTCAAACCTTGCCGGATGAGTTTGAACTTTCCAAATTAAATATTTTTTAAAAGTTAATTAAAATATGTTAAGAGTTTATGTAAAATAATGCAATCGAGTGCAGATAATTTGAGAAATTAGATCAAAACTTCATGTACATAATCTGTGAATGTCCAAATAGTTAGTAAAACTGTTTGCACATATTCATAACAGCTCATTTCCGACATATATTGGTAAGTCTCATATCATAATTTATAACTAGCCATTTTTCAATTAATTTTGAAATAGTATTTCCTTTAATGCACAAAACCAATGAGCAATTCAAATATGCACAATATCCTTGAACATAAGTCAATACCAAGCGATCAAGCTTGGTTTATCTCAAATGATGATTCAATCTATCACCTTTCGTTTCTGTTGAGAGGAGCCAGAGCTTAACTGTTCGGCGACCCTGCGTGCTGCCTCTTCATGCTCCTGGATTTGCTGCTGGATTAGAATGAGCTCCCCAAGCACACCCTTCATGAGTTTTCAATGGGTGAAGGAGAGAATTAAGGAGAAAAATAAAAAAAAACACAACATAAAAGACAAATGAACACTTGGAAGGAATGGGATAGTATGTAGTGCTTAATGATTAAAGGACTGCTGCATTTGGTACCCATTAGTAAGAGGTAAGTAAGCTCAGCAAATCCAGCTTATAAATGTTGGTTATTAGGATCAGACAAAACAACTCACTAAAAATGACATATTTCAAATGACTACATACTTTAAAGATATTACTTAAGTCTTATTTAAGTAAAAACTCCTAGAATTTTGGATAACACCATGACTTCTGCAGATACCTCACATAATGTATACAGAGAGATTCTAACAGTGAGAAAATAAATATTGTAATGTTGAGGTTTTATGAAATTATTCTGTTTTAACTTGTATGTTTAATTTTATATAAATTGTGTAAAGGGGTCATGTAACTCTTTTCTGAATGCTGTTCAATAACACGGTTGGTTTCGTTGACTTAGTCTTCCTATTCTCATAGCAAAAAACTTGTTGAAAGATGCAAAATTCTCACACCTGGGACAAAGGGCCTACGTCTGTTGTGCCATGGAGGCATAGACATGTCACCTCTGGCTTTTAGACAGAAGAGCAGGAAAAAGAGAAGAGGAATAAATGGAAAGTATGTGTAGTCTTCTTCGAATGTATTCATAATACAAAAAAACTAAGAAAAATTACAGTCAACTGCAATGCTTCTCGATTTCTCCGAGGATATATTCCTACAAATAAACATGAATAATTCAAGAATTCTGAAAAAAAAACCCTCCTTATACAGTTATCCAATGCATTTCAAACACACAGCTCAGCCCTTCACATTTTTCATTGCCTGCTTTCAAATTCCTATTTGCCCTTCAGCACCATTCTAACTCTTGCCACTATCAATACTAATCATTGAGGATCTCAAAGAATAAATTCCGACAATTTCCAATCCTCCATATCTGAGCCCTTTGGTTGATGTAATCTTTTGGGCATTGGCGAGTACCGTTACTAACTCAGACAGCTATTCGAGTTATCACAATATCATGATTCTCCATAATTAGAACATTAGTCTGGATTTCCAAATTGTACAAAAGGTACCAATTGTCATTGAAGTAAGAGGGGAAAAGAAAGCCTCTATTCTCTATCTTTCCAAGACAAAATTTTATACATAACATTTGTACGAAAATTTGTTATTTATCAACATGTGTCAATCATTGTACTAGTTTGTTTCCTTCTGAGTTTAGTTTGCACATCAATATCTAAACAGAATGCTTAAATCATCATTTAAAATAAGACAGAATTCACTTTATAAGCTAGCCATTTAGGAAGTCATAAAGTAGCAAAATCCAGAATACAGTTAACACAACTTCCTTATACAATGTTTTAAGGAGCTGAAGCAATCTTGTCCATCTTATATAAATTCAGATCTGCAGAACAGAAATGTTTCACTGGTATGGATAAAGCAGTTCAAGTTAAATGGCAGCTCAATCACCTTCTCAATTAGATTATCAACTTTGATATTTATTGCCCCATGCTCAAATTCAACCAGTTTACAACAATTGCTGATTTTATGAAAGCAAAATCATGTAGATGTTGAAAACCTGAAATAAAAACAGAAAGTGATGGAGAAACTCAGCAGGTCTGGCAGTATCTATGGAGTAAGAAACAGAGTTAACGTTTCAAGTCCGATATGAATTTTCTTCAAAAGTGAACAGAGGTAGAAACATGACGGGTTTTATGCTATTCAAAGAGGAAGGAGAGGGTCAAATAAAATGGGAGCTCTGGGATAGAATAAACAAATGTGTCATGGAACAAAAGGCTAAGGGAGTAATAATGACTGCAGTAAAGTAACAAAGCATTGGTCCAGAGTGTGAATGACAGGATCATGGCCAGCTCTGTATGAAAGCAAAAACATGAATATAAGTTACAGACCGACACTTGGCAGAACAAAATAAAAATCAAAGTGGAAGACACAGTTCACAGTTTGAAGTAGGTGAACTGAGCCCAGAAGGCTACAAAATGCCTAATGGAAGACAAAGTGTGCTCCCCTCAGCTTGCATTGAGATTCACTGGAATATTTTTGCAGACCAAGGACAGAGTGGTGAGTGTGACACCAATGTGGTGAAACAGCACCTTAAAAAGGGCAAGCAACTAAAAGGTCAATGTCATGCTCATGGACTGAGTGAAGGCATCCTGCAAAATGGTCACCTGGTCTGCATTTACTCTCCCTAGTATAAAGTAGATTGAATTCTGAACAGTAAATACAGTATACTAAATGAATAGTATAACTAAATTGTTGCTTCAACTGAAAGGTGCATTTTGGGCCTTAGCCCGTGAGGGGAGAGATGGTAAAAAGGCATATGTTACACCTCGTGCAATTGCATGGGAAGATGACATGGAAGGGACATAAGGTGATGTGAGTCTAAGAGTGGACAAAAGTGTCACAGAAGAGATTCCAGATGCTGACAGGGAGAATATGATGCACTTGGTGGTGGCATCAAGCCTGAATTGACAGTAACAGCAGAGATGAATCTTGAATGTGGATGCTGGTGGGGTTGAAAATTATGACAGTGATTTTTTTTTTCCCTCAGTTAATTTTATCTTTAAAGTAGTCACAATATTCTATACAGAGCAGGTAACTTAAGAAAACACCTAATTTCTAACTATAAACTTGCCTTCTTATACTGTTTCCCATTGTTGTCAAACCCTTGAGTATCAGATGCTTTCATAGCAGTAGAACCTTCAGCAGAATCTGCAAAAAATGACAAGAGTTGACTGACCTTTACTATAAAACAAAACAAATAGAATACTCAATGACAAAATTACATTTAAAGGAGGGAAATTTGCAGTGAATAAACATGCAAACAGTAATATGAAGCTTATTAAAAATATTAATCCAGAAGTTTGAATTAAGAGATTTGAAAACTGTACACTGTCTAATTTTTGTGGATGAATCACAATGTCATCAATGTCAGTTTAGGAGGAGATTGTGGGGATTGGGAGGGGATCTGAGAAGAGGTAAAAGAGGTAAAAAAGGATGTATGTCTCCACTCCAATAACATTTTCTTAATGAGATGACCAGAACTGCATGCAGTACTCTAGATTGGGCTAACCACTGTTTTGTATTACTCCAGCATAAACTTCCTGTACATATATTTAGGGGGAGGGGAAAAGCAGATCAAGAAAGGTTAGCTTGGGCAGCCAAGGGCAAAGCCCTGCTGCTCATCTGAACTGCAAACAGTGCTGGAAGAGCACTTACCTGCTCTAGTTAACAGTCCTTCCTCCCTTAGGTTGTTCAGTTTTCTGAACTCTGGGAAGCATTGTCTACAACCATTAAATTTAAATGGCTGTTTAAAGCTGAAGCATAGGGCCTCATTAATGTACAAGAATACTTACCAAAAGTAATTGGTATTATTCAACACTTGATACACAAATATAGATTATCACAAATCCTAATGAAAAATGAATCAACCTTCTCAGTCACTGATTGGCTCATATCAATGACACTTCCTTTTAAAAAAAAGGGTTCACAGGATGTGGTAATACTGTTACTACTGGCATTTATTGGCCAACCTTTACGGTCCTCAAAAAGGTCCTAGTAAATCACCTTCCACTGCTGCAGTCATATGGTGAAGGAGCTCCCATGGTGGTGGGAGGAATGGAGTGCCAAAATTTTCATCACAACGACAAGTGGGCATTTTGGAGGGAAACCAACAAAAAGATGATGTCCCCATGCACCCACTGCTGCAATCTTTCTAAGTGGTAAAGATCCCAGGTTTGGGAGATTCTGTCAAAGAAGCCTTGGCGGCAACTGTAGTGCATCTTATAGAGGGTACACACAGAGAAGCTACTGAAATGGGCTACATTGTCCTGAAGTTTAGTCATGTGGTCAGCTGTGAGCATTTAGATCAGTCCATAGCATTTCACAACAAACACAGAAAGGAAAGCAATACACACTCAAAAATTCTCAGTCTTGATACTAACGTATGTTGAGATAATTACAAGCATTTAAAAATTGTAACAGAAATGTCAGCTACACTGAAATCTTGGGCCTGATAAAGCTCAGTCCTTGCATGAACTGAAATAAAAAGCATGCCCATTCAGAGAGATTAGCAACTGGGCTAAATCAATTTAGATCTATTTTTAAACATTCTATCTGAGCAACACCACAATTGATCAACCAGCATATAGTGACTTTATAAAAGTGTATTTGTCTCAATTGGGCATTGTGCTGTGAAATTAACTAACAACACCAAAGAATAATATGATTCTGATAGTGGTTTAAGCCTGGGTTTATTTTATACGGATGAAGTCCTGATGAAGGGTGTAAACGCAAAACATTGACTTTCCTGCTCCTCTGATGTTGCCTGACCTGCTGTGTTCCTCCATCTCCACATTATATTGACTCTGACTCCAGCATTTGCAGTTCTTGCTGTCTCCTTATTTTACTTGGAGGCTAACAGCATAAAATACTTATCTTCTGCTGCAAAAATTGAGGAGGATTCTTTTCCATTCATATATTAAAGACAAATGATGCACCATGGTGGGCAAATACTCTGCTAAACTTGTATTCTGAAAGTACAATATTTAAAGTTTAGCATATTAAAGCTCAGTCACTGCTTTCACGCTAAAGTATTCAGATCTAGTTTACTGGTACTTTCTATCTGCACTAACTACATACATAGAAATAATGCAGTAGGTCAGTTACATTTATCAAGCTGAGTAGGGAACATAGGCTATTGTACAAACGTGTCATGAACAAGCAGTTCCTATTTATTTTGGTTTTTGAATGTGATAATTTATTACCTCTCTTTTGAACAGATTTTAGAGATTTTCTTTGGCGTCAGGGATTTGTAAAATTAGGAACACTTGGAAGCAAAGCATTTCAAGGAATGCAAATGTTTGAACATATCTTGTGCCAAACTCCTATTCAGCAAACAAGATGAGAATTGTCCCTCACTCATTACTCCCATACATTTCAATGTCCAGCTGCATAAAATTGAACAGAAGCATTTTTTCTGTCCAGAAATCCAATTCGAAAGGTTACTGTATTGCCAGTTATTTAAGAAACACGATGTCACCAAAACAAATACTATGAAACACACGACCACAGGCAAAGATGCTCCTGGTACTGTTTATTTAATTTGCAGTGTTTTAAAAAATCATTTGAAGTTACTTGTTTAATGTTCACAGAAAGTGACTATATTTGAGATTACAAAAACTTTCACTTTACTACTATTTCCCTTTGGTAATGACAAGACACAACTCAACACAAGAGTTGTAAATTGTCTTAAATACTAAAATAACAGTTTCCCACTGCAAATGTAATACGTTAAACTGTCACTGAGTTGATACTGAAGTAATTTCTTTGCAACAACACTAATTGGCAATACTCACCTTCACTCAGCTAAATATTCTATTGTCCACTACTATTCAGGTTTTTCTTTCTGTGACAAGCATACCTGCCTATACTACAAGATGATAATTGAAAATACTCAAAGAAAGAAGGTGCATTCATGTCTTAACTGAGCTTAATCTGTATAAATTGCTGCGTTAGCTTTTGTTTGCTCACAACATTTCACAAAGAAGTTACTGAAGTCAAAGGAGGCAAATAGCTGAGCAGAAAGTTGTTCCCAGGCCTCTCAGGCAAACTGAAAATAATTTATAGACAGGTCTTAAGTAATGTATTTACATTAAGTCCATCTTTTCAGAAAATACAAAAGTAATCTGTTGTTAAGTGTAAAAAAACTTCGTTAATCTTTGTTAAATAGAATATTACTTGTTGTTTACTTATTGTTAACTGAGGGTTAAGTCCAATGGTGTTGCACCAGATGATGTTGGCCAAATTCTAGTGTTCCAAATGTGAAACATTCTAAGTGCTGGGGTTTACTTGAAAATGCTGCATTACTCATCAGTTTCTGTCTTGCAATCACCTAAAAGGAAACATTTCCTACCTAACAAAATGGAAGTTCTAGTAATCTCAACTTCAGTCAACAGTTTCAGGTGTCTAACATCAACATAAAATAAATAGCTTTAAATGATCAATGATAGTGTAGTTTAGATAAAAAAAAGTAACGGGGTTATATTTTAAATCATAAATCGGTGGGTTAATGACAACAAAAGGGATTCACACACCTAACAACAGAAGCAGATCAGAGACTCCTTTGACTTCATTATATAAACTTTCACCTGTGGAAAGGCAGCAAAATGAGAAAACAAATATAAATCACACCTTAAAGTAGTCTGCTCCAGTGCACAAATTGACTGAACAGAGATACAACTTGAGTCATTTTCCACAATTGTTGTGGAACAAATTTTTCTAGTAACGTGTGGTGGGAATTAGATCGATTCATTCTTTAGCATTGACCAATGTTATAGTTTTTCTTTTAAGACACTCTGCATGTGTCTTTTTATGCGATTTATGATACTAATTTTTTTATGAATTTACTTTACATTCATCCCAGTATTCTGCATCAGGAAGCATATCCTTTCACTGTAGCGCTACAAAACTGAAGGTAGTGTTTAACAGTCCTCTACAACATATTAATCATGACAACTCTCTATCAACCAACCAAAAAAAAAGGCCACTTAATTTTGTGTACTTCACCAGTGTCAATCAACTCCATTCACAAAACGGTGCAATTTGATCAATTACACACCACTGAACTTCAGTTACTATAGCTAACTAACAGAAAATCAGGCAAATTACCAGATACAACAGAACAAGTTATTTTCTCCCACAATAAAATCAGAATAATTTAGTGTCAGCAGTTCACTCATCAGTCACATAGCGCTTAGTCCTGGTTAAAGGTTTACTTCCCTGTTATAAGAATGTAACCTATCAATTTGTAATAAATATTATCCCTAAGAATTTTTTCAACCTCTGCATATTTTTACTGTGATTTCAAAAAACAAAGGAAAATTAGCCAGCCAGACAAAATCTCAAGACTTCAGCACTGCATCTGAAATCTGCGGATTCACTAATTCAACTGAATCAGGTTAAAGATCACGTTTTTGGGGACTGTGAACTTAGAATGGGAAAAGATACTGCTTTAAATCAAGGAAACTGTTTTATGAAGATGGGCACAGTTTTAAAAACAAAGTTACTGCAGTACATGGTGAGTTGTATAAACAATGTTGTCTCATATGAGCAGTAAGGGAGAAGTCCATTCAAATCAGCAACATCTATGTATGTGTTCAGGGCAATTCTACCCAGAGACAGTCTTTTGATTGACATTTATTGTGCACTCAGGAGAGCTCAGTATAGTAACAACCTTCTTGTTGGGTTCTTGTGGCAACATGTGGCATTTATATCTCTGAAGTAGAAGACCCAGGTTCAAGTCCTGTCAATAGTATCTCTCTGAACAGGTTTATTATAAAGTATCTAATAACAACCTGAAACATGCAG
>NC_063344.1:33892527-33903852 GCF_021869965.1 Rhincodon typus
CCTTCCCCTCCCCCTTTTCTGATGAATGGTCTAGGCCCGAAACGTCAACCTCTCTGCTCCTATGATGCTGCTTGGCCTGCTGTGTTCATCCAGCCCTGCACCTTGTTGTCTCACATGAAGCATGACATGTTGGCAGAAGTGTACCATTCTTTGTTACCCAAATTAATATTTAGCCCAGGCATGAAATGCTTGTGAATGTGATATTTGTAAATATCAAGAGCTGTAATAAACATCTGGTGAAACTTTCAATACCACACTATCTTTGTCTATTTCTTATGTTACAAGAGCTAACATTAACATTGCTAAGCCAGGTACAACTGCCCTGCTGGAGACAAAACCCACATTACATCTGAAGTTAGATTATGTACACTGTATGGACTGTTAACATCTTCACCTACAGAATCAATACCACTGCTGCCTTTTAATTCACTAAGCAGTTTTCTAACACTCAAATCTAATTATTCCTCATTCCCACTATGTAGAATATCTACAGAATACTAAATTATATCAATGAGTTTTCCCTGCCTTTGCCAGAGTCCCTAATTCCATCATTACGTCCACCCCTTCCATACCATCCTAACCTTCATGCCATCCCTCTCATGCCACCTCCATCCCCTTTCTTAAGTTCCATTCCCTCTCTGCTCTTGCCATTACATTCCTCAGGGAAACAGTTCCTTCTGCTGGGGTAAATGTTGTTGAGCTCCTCTTATTGTCGGCTGTTTTTGTTCTCCACCAACATTCTGCCGCACGTCCTGCCTCTGCCACCACCATTTGTTACCAGCTGTGTGAGTACGATCCACCACCCCTTAATTCAGTCAAGATAGCCAAAAAAAAATGATTATTGTTTAATTTGCTTTCAGTTAGTTGGGCATTGATGGAATTTGTCTCATTGGATGAGTAGAAAATTGTAGGAAGCCTTGGGAGATGCAACCCTAGAGTCTATCATTGGTGCTCTGAAACTACTGAATGAAAGGAAATTGAAAAAAATAAGTCTTAATTAATCTTTGTCTTTGGTATTACTTTCTCTTGGGTCATATATTGCAGAATAATTACACAAAATAATATCAATAAGATAACTATAGAACATGAAAGTTATTCATTCCATCCAGCTCAGACTTCATTGATAGTTCTGAAAAGGAGTCAGTAAAAAATCCATCACAAAGACTGAATAGAATAGTATAGAATAGTACAGTAATTTATTCTCACTTGTATTTAGGAAAATACAGTGAAAGGTGTTTAAGTCACCATACTTTGGCACCATATTATTTATAGAGAATATAAGAAAGAAATAATTAAGAAAAAGTTCATCTTTTGTTTCCTTCACTTTTCCTGGATTTCGAAGGGGCTCCGGGACACCAATGCCAAAGCCATTGCTGAGGTTACCATAGCAATGGACCAGATCCACAGTGGGGTCTGCTACTGCATTAACCCCCCAGCTGCTGCTGCAAGGGCCTGACCCACCACGCTACCACTGTCAAAGTCCCTGCCAAAGGCACCACATCACAGCCATTGCAAGCAGGAATTGACCAGACCCACCAAATCACTGTCACTGAGAACATGGCTGCCATGGCCAAGAGGAACAGACCGGCTCCACCACACCACTGCCACTGCAACAGCCCCTCATAACCACCTTCATCCACCTTGGCTGCACAAAGAAGATAGGATGAAGTTTGATATGAAAGATAAGTGAAGGAAAAAAGTAAAGAAAGAAGCAGTCAGCCTGGTGATCGGGATTGGATGGGCTGAGAAGCCCAAACCTCCCTACCTGCCGCCGCTGCCATTTTGAAACTGTTAATGAAATCTTCAATGAATTCATATTGGGGAGTGAATTTCGATTCCATTAGCTTCTGTATTTAGTGCTGAGACGTTCTGCAAAGCTACAACCCTGATAATGATGTCAAATTACAGAAAATAATGTCAATTCTAGGCCATGAGAAAGTCCCCCATATTGGTTTACATAGAGTTGATTATCTCACAGTACATTTTCATTCCTTTAATCAGTACATTGAAAACGAAACCATGTGAAAAAGAAAAACATTTTCTAAAGGTTCGCAGAAGAGATTGATGAACTGCGCTTTATTTTAATTCAATGAGATTAAAGCAAACTTTCTTTGAAAAATCTACCAATAACAAAATTCCTCACATTCAAACTAAAGAGCTATTCTGTCAGCTGGCATTAAGTCAACCACGACTCAGGAACTAACATAAATAATTAAGATCATTTCAAACTTAGAACACCAATTGAGGGGAAAAAAAAGCTTCAGGCTTCAGCTGTTATATAAAATTTATGATCAGTTAAAAATTCCAGAATATGAAATACTTTCTCATACATTGGCTAACAATATATCTCATGTTATGTTAGTGATGTAGAAAAAAAAGACAAGGTCAGTCACACTGGTAGCAACCCATGGCAATAATTTATATCCAATATTGCATTCAAGATTATCCTTACTAATGACAGCATGAGGTTATTTTCAGGGGACTCTTTTTAAATACTGAATAATCACATTTATGTGGGCATTGTCATGAAGATAAACATAAAGAACATCCTTTACTCAGCCTTTCCAGCTCTCTGCCATCCAAGCCTTTTGCAGGCCCTGGTCTGGTATCAATAAAGAAAAGAAAAATGAGGAGGAACTATGGTCTGAATCTTCCGAGGAATGGTAATCCCATTTGGATAGTCACTTTTCTCCTTTTTATTTACCCTCCGCCAGAGTTCCGTATTTCTGATTCAAGCCTCCAACAGTAACTGCTGTTCTCTGAAGCATAAAGATCAAAAGCCTCTTTGATAACAGACAACAAAAATGTGTAAGATAATTGTGTGAGGGATAGGGCAGCTGGAGGATAAGGGGGCAATGGGCCAGGCTGTCAAGGAAATCAGTTGCTAAGTGGGTAAGAAGTTAGGGTGGCACTTGGGTGAGGAGATGCTTAGTCGAGTGACTGGTGAAGAGATAGGGCAGTAGGTGGGTGATGAGGTATTGTGCTCGATTGATAAAAGTGCTTGGCAGATAAAGGTGTAGAGCACCAGGCAGCTGGGTAAGTGAGGAAGTAGAGTGCCAGGTAAGTGGGTACAGGGTTAAGGAGCCAACAGGTGGGTGATGGCATAGGATAGGAAGTAGCTGAGAGGGTTGGATGAATCAGATCGAGGAGGAGAAGGTCAAGGGCTGGAGTCATGTTGTGGATAGGGTTGGTCAACATGGGTGGGGTGATGAGGACATGTTGGGTGGGTGCCAAGTGAAGATGTGGGATGTTGAGTGTTAACTGTGGTTTCAGGTGGGGTGATCAGTGTGAGTGATTGGGGTATCAAAATTACAGTCAACCAAATGTTACAATATGTTTTAATCTCTTTTACTTTTCCTGACTAACTATCCAGGTAACTAAGTCACAGCTTTCCAATGTCTTTGACGCAAACTCAGTATCAAGAACTTTCTCGGAAAGGTCCAGGTGCCGGGCAATTGCCCTTCAGAAAGTTAAAGGTCCCAGGCAGTTAGCAAATATCTGGAGACTGGAAGACTTGGACATGAGTTAAATGATTGTATTGATATATTTGCTTTTCATCCCCATATCTCTATAGTTGATCAATGCTTTGACCAGGAAGTTGTTATAACAAATCTACACACCACACTTAAGTTCTGTTGTAGATATAGATTTAAAACGTTATTTCTATTACAGTACTTTGCTAATTGTGAATTTAAATTCTGTTCTTTATGTGCATTAGACCATTTTGGAAATAATTTACTGAAGACGATTAATTTGTAGTATTTTCTAGCTTTGATGCAGAATTTTCATCTAATGCAACGTTTCTTCAAGAACAGTAGAATGTTATTTATCTAAGAGAGTGTGGGCATTTGGCTTTGGGTGTTTAGAGGTAAATACTTTTTTTTCTCGTTATCGGGGTTGATTTGCTGATTGGTATTACAGTACAAACCCTTTCTCATCTCTTCTTGTCTGTGAAAATTGTAAAATTTGAACCGGTGGGTTCAGACAGCACTCTTCCATTTTGTTCTCTGCTTGCGAGATTTACTGTTCACGACATTAGCAGCTGGATACAATCATTTAAATGGGAGCCACTAAGGGACATTTGTTATCATTACAAACCAGACAACATAAAAGATTCCTGAAATATTTCTATCGTAGGATAACTGTTGGAAAATCAGAGGTGAAAACTGTGCAGCTGCTAAGTTTTTTGCTTTTGTTTCTACAGCTTTTACAAAAAAGTGTTGCCAGAGTTACAATGCTGAACTTAGAAGTGAATTTGATTTTACCCATTATACAATTTTTGAACAGATATAGAGGCCATTACAGTGCAAGCTCAAACTCAAGGCATTGCATCTTCCGATTGTTGCAATGCACACTCAGCTTACCACTATATATGCTCAGACTTCTGCCATCATTGCCATGAATGCCAATGCTCAATGGAGCTTGTAGGGTGTCACAGCAGTCCAACAATCTGTGCTCCAGCAAATTACCAGGATTACTGAGACATTGTTCCAGGAAAACTGGCTGTGCATCTGTGGAACACTAACCTACTGTCCTCTTTCAGGCTTACACCAATCATTCATTCTCCCACTATTATCACTTTGCCAGTATCTTTGACATTGGCTGTCAGTCAACCAGCCCAGATTGGTACCACACATGCCAAGATGGGCAGTCCAAAATGGAACGTTATCTACATTCTCACTCACTGAATGTCAGCAGCCTCCCATTAGCCATGCTTCAGCTATCCATGTTTCATTGTGTAGAAATTCTAGGGCAGGCAAAGGCATTCTGAAGACAGACATTTAGGGAAAGGATAGGAAGATGAACTGACCTCTGGATACAATCTTAGATCATTTATTTGATAAAATTGGTTTGGAATATTTGTTTTATGTTTTATTTTTGGCATTGTGAGCAGTAGATACTATAATTGTCAGCAGCAGAGAGAAGTGGACGTGGCACTGTGGAATAAGGAATTGCATTGTGTTGACTGGTACCACAGTCAGATCATCCAATCACATAGAGACCAGCTAGAAAAGGTGATTGGATCCTGCTTGTCTTCCTTAACCTTGTATTTGCCCTGTATCTGGTGATATGGCCTATGTCCTCATGACAATGATGTTATGCAGAAGGCAGCAGACCATGCCATATTGTGTTGCACCTTTTGGAAAAGCCCTGCAGACTTCCTTCAGAGTTATCCATCCAATAAAGGTATTGCTTAAGAATTCCAATGATCCGTTTGATGACACTTTGTGTGATCGAATGGCTGCCCCTACATGTATGTTGCCCGTGTATGGGCGGGTTGCATATCCACACGCCAAGTGTTCAGGGATAACCTGTGTTGTCCATTAGCCACCGTCTGATCTCTCAACACGCTTAAAATGCTGACTGTATAGTGGACTGGCAGAGAATAAAGACAAATGCCTGCCAAGACAATGGGCATTGACCTATGGTACACTGAGCATGGCCATAAAATCCAGGTGCACAATGAAGGAGTTGGAACCATTTACACTTTTGGCATATTTCTGAATTTTGTGCTTTCCACAAAGCATTATTTACGTCTTCACAATGTGCCATGCCACAATATGTGCCATTGTGGACTACTTCAATTCACGGTGCAAACCACCAAACGTTTCCAACTAACTCAGCAGAAGACTGTTAAAATCAATTTGCAACTAATTTGAGAATTGATCTCTGAATAAGGTTGGGATAGAGTTAAGGGACAGTCCTTCCAGCTCTTGAATACACATGAAGTCAAGAATAAGCCATTAACCAGAATGTTGATCTCAAAATGGCATCAGTGTTACGTGATGTTTGATATCACTACCTGTCTAATGTAGATATTTCTGATGTACGTTCTTAGTGTTGAAGCTACTGACTTACCCAAAATGGAGTCTGGCATATTACATACTATTTGGGTGTAAACCCATACACTCAGTGCCAAAACTGAAGACAAGCTTTGTAGTCATATATTTTTCTTTACCGTAAGAACCTATCCTTTAATAGCTTCAATTGATTTATTGTTACTGGTACAGTAATATTGTCAGTAATATAAATGTTGCAATGGCAGATTTTTCATGTCATCTTTGTATTAGCTGCCACTGGTGTGCATTAGGTCAATTAGAACTATATATTTGGAATGTTTTTCTGTTAGTGCATGAAAGAAGTTCTCTACTTTGTATATGAGATATTTACTCAATTGTCTTTGTATCATTCTGTTGCTGCTACAATACCTCAACACTAATAATGTTGCTTGTCCGGGTAGAGGACATGACATGTTACAATGTGGTAGATACAAGTTATTAAAGGATCATATTGAAGTTCTTATTGTGAGAATCAATAGCTGCTATTGTTGTATTCCATTGGCATTATCAGCATCAGAAAAGGGATAGCTCACATAGTGGGTAACCACTGAACTAACCATCTATTGACCATGAGATAGTAGGGTCTAGGCCCGAAACGTCAGCTTTCCTGCTGCTCTGATGCTGCTTGGCCTGCTGTGTTCATCCAGCTCGACACCTTGTTATCTCATCCATTGACCATGGTGGGCAGTGTCAAGCACGATTGTTCTAAAAGGAATTTAGAACACCTGGGGAAAAGAATTGTTCTTGTTGCTATCAGTAACAGGATAAATCATCCAAAATAAAATGTTGTCATGAGTTGTTACAAATAACTGATGCAGCTGTTCTTTTCCCCTGGTAATGTTAAGGTTTTCTCAGTCCTGCTAAGTGAGACTACAACTGAGAATTAAACTATTCTCACAGTTTGGCAATTCAGAGATTCATACCGGGTTCAGTTATTTGATATTGACCAATACTGTATTCTAATTAAATTAGGTCAAAAATCACACGACACCAGGTTATAGTCCAACAGGTTTATTTAAAAATGCAAACTTTTGGAGCTCAGCTCCTTCCTCAGGCATAGTGTGAGAGACAGGGTATAAGACACAATTTATAAGTAGGAAGGTAACAACCCTAAAACCGGATGCCTCTTGTTGAATCTTTAATCAGTTAGGAAGGAGACTACTGATTGAAATGCAAAATCCAGATTCCTCTTAGGTCAGACACTGCATTTAGATGTGAGGTCTTGCTTAGAATCTGTCTATGTTTTAAACTGGAGTCAGTTTTTTTGAGCAAAACAGAATGTATCTGCAACTACGCAAACATTTTGGATGAAATAATTTGTGCATGTGCGTGTGCGCGTGCGCGTGTGCGTCTGTGCGTATGTGTGTGTGGGTGTATTTAAGCGTGTGTCTGATAAATGGCTAATTAAATTAAAATGCTTATCCAGGTTATGCTAATTAACATAATGAATTCAGTGTGTAATTGCAATCAATGTGTTAAGTATACCGACAAAGGATCTCTTTAAAAATGTTGGAAAGTCCTGATTCTGGGATTCCCTATCCCAGTCCCAGGGTTTCTGAATTTCTGCAGTGGCTTTTAAGGGTGCAGGCTAGTTGAGTTGTGAGTCCACACCTTGCAGTCCCTACCTTTGGCCAGCACCATTGCAGTTTTGGGCATATCATAGCCCTCTTCAATTTTCATAGGTTTGGGCCAGCTTTTTAAATAGTCATGAACCACAACACATCGTATGTATCTTGAAACAACTTCAGAATTGCCTCCTAATGACTTTGTCATATTAATGGATTTTTGGGCACTGAACCAAGAATGCCTCATGAAGTTTGTCAAAACACCTAGAAATACATTACTCTTTTGAAACACGAGTCCAATGGAAATCATTGCTTGATTGACAGCTCTGGCACTGTGTGCAACTGACAGCGTAGATCAATGTGTATTTATACAAGGCTAACATATCTCAAATGCTTGCAGTTTCTACTATTAATATTTTAAAGGGATGATTGACATACTTATTGGCTTGCAGTAAGTGGGAATTAATGAATAAATGGATTTGTTTTAAAGCTTTTTCCAACTCATCTTATGCCACTATAGGTATCATTCCTTCTTTGCAATTTATAGTGAGTAAAAGAACATGGAAAAGCCATTGTTTGGCTTGGAGCTTTAGGATCCATTAGGGACCGATGTGGGCCATGAGGTGTCTTGGTATGTCAAGTGCCATAGCTTGGCAGGGCATGGGTCCATACAGGATTAATGGGTACATGAGCTGCCATTGGTAGGGAATGTATAATGTGTGGGGTGATGAGGGAGTAAGAGGGCTGATGGATAAAGGCTCTTATTTTTTCATTCTACCTGGAAAGAAATCCCAAAACATTGAGGTAGACCTTTTAAACAGGCTGTCTTACTACTCAGCAGTCCCTGTTGTTGCCTCTAATCTCTTTCCCTGATAAGTTTACTCAGCTGCAGCTCCTACCCATGCCTCAGTAACAAATATTCCACATTTGTGAGTACTTGCCCTCAAGGCAGAAATGCAAAGCCAGAGGTTTTCCCAACTCCTGCCCACTTTGAGAATGAAAACTCAGGCCTGCTTTCATACAATACAATATACAATACAGGAACAGGCTCTTCGACCCACCAAGTCTGCTCCTTTTCCTAATCCTTATTTAAACCTGCTACTTTTGCCCATTTGTGGTTTCTATCCCTCTGTTCACCTCCCATTAATGTGTCGATCGAGATATGCCTTAAATGTTGCTCATGTACCTGCTTCCACCACCTCCACTGGCAGTTTGTGCAGGCACCTACCATCCTCTGTGAAAGCTTTTCCCTGCACGTCTCCCCTAAACCTTCCTGCTCTCACCTTTAACCTCTGCCCTCTTGAAATTGACCTTTCCACCCTGGGAAAAAGCTTCTGATTATCTACCCTATCCATGCCTCTCATAATTTTGTAGACCTCCATCAGGCCACCCCTCAGCCTCTATCTTTACAGTGAAAACAATCCGAGTTTATCCAACCTCTCCTCGTAATGAAAACCCTCCAGACCAGCCAACAGCCTGATAAACCTTCTCTGCACTGTCTCCAAAGCATCCACGTCTTAGTAAAGATTATTTACTGTGATTGACTAAAGAGAAACACGCATTCTTACCTTGTTCACAAAGGCCCCAGAGGTCCTGTGGGCAAATTTAATAACTAACATTGTCCATCCACAGATGACTGCAATGTCAAGGTTGTTATGATCATTTTAATTTACTCCAGTTCATTGAATAAAATTTGTATTATACCAGTTACAGGGTCTTGCTCCTTCTCTGACTTGTGTTGGGCCCCAGTGTGCTTTGTTGGGTGTTGGTTAGACAGCCACATTTATTTATACTAAAGGCAATTTTAGATATGTTTTTGTCATTAAAAAAAAAATATTCTAATCAAAATTAGGTCAGTTTTTTTGGTGGTTAATGTGCTTTCTATAAATCCATGCAACTTTCTGTACTCTCAGAAACTGGTGCTGTTGAAGAGTAAGAATTTACCCCTTTATCTGAATTCTCTGTTGTGAAAATTCACTGTTGTCTGGATGGTCTTCAATTAGTTTTCAAAGTTATCTTCCACCAAAATATTGGATTCTTTTTGATTTGTAGATGACACAAAAACGTGGAAAGACTAAGTTGCGAGAAGGATACAAAATGTTTACAGAGAGATATTGATAGGTAAAGTAACTAGGCAGAAGGTTGGTAAATGGAGTATAATATGGGAAATGCAAAATTGCTCATATGGAGGAGGAAATAAAAGAACAGAGTATTAGTTACAGGAGAAAAACTGAAGAAAGCTGCAACTCGAAGGGATATGGGGGTACTTATGCATGAAACACAGAAAGCTAGCACACAGGTGCAGAAGGTAATCAGGCCCTTATTTCAAGGAGTTTGAAGTCTAAGTGTAGAAAAGTGTTAGTGCAACTGTATACGGTACTGCTGAGACCACACCTGGAAAACATTGAGCAACTCTGGTCCCTTTGTTTAAGGACATATATTATTTCTTTGGGGCAGTTCGCTAGGATGATCCTGGTATGGAAGGATTGTTTTATGAGCAAATTTTAAACAGGTTGGGTCTCTACTCACTGGAATTCAGAAGAACAAGAGGTGATGTGACAATACTATGGCTTTAAAAGGTGTATTTTGTCCTTTTTTTCATGGGAAGACATTGAGAATAAGGATTCAAACAGCCTCTTCCCAACCAATAAAGTAAATAGTTTTTGAGGCCCTTGGTTTTTTTTAAAGTTGGAACAATAGAAGCAGCATGAAGGCATGGTGTCAAACTCCCACAGAACCAGGATTTTAGTTTAACTTTCAGTAGTTGCTGGAGTCTTGAAGCTAGATGTAGAAGTTCTTATTTCTCTCTCTTACAGCTAAACACTTGGGTTCTCTCCCTGTTGCCAGAATTTTATGTCAGACAATCTAGTTTGCCGAATTTGCCTTTGCCAAGAGTGTGTTTACAGGATGTTGATATATTGGAACAGTTGCTGTTTAGTAGTTAAATAACTTATTATTCTGTTAAGTTTTCCAGTGGAGCTAAATTATTTCTGTTCTTTCTTTCTTTTGCCAATATTTTAACTACTGTGTAAGAATGTTTTGCTTCAAGCCTGGTAGTTTGACCAATCAAATTGAATCTGAATCTGGCACACAACACCTTACACTTGTCTTTTAAAACAGTGGGATCTAGGCTATGATCTTAATATATTTTAATATATTTTTGATATAGGTTGGTCTGGTCCATAACAGTGATCTCATTGAAACATATAGGATTCTTAAGAGGCTTGACATGGTAAATGCTGAGAAAATGTTTCCCCTCATGGAGAGTCTAGGACCAGAGAGCATAGTCTCAGAATAAAGGGGCACCAATTTAAGACTGAGATGAGGAGGAATTTCTTCTCTGAGGGTTGTGATTCATTGGAACTCCTTGTCACAGAGAGATGTAGGGTCAGAATCCCTGTGTGTATTTAAGGCTGAAATAGATTTCAGTTCAGGAGAGGAATCGAGGGTTATGAGGAAAGGATGGGAAAGTGGACCTGAGGATTGTCAGATCTGTCATGGCCCTATTGAATGGTGGAGAAAGTTGGTGGGACTGAATGGCCTAATCCTGTTCATGTTTCTTATGGTTTTATGGCCATTGCTTGAACAATGCTGTGTTTAGCTTTAACAGGGTGTCTTTAATGTATGTTATCTCCTGCAAATAAGAATCTAAATGTGGTCATTACAGTATCCAGATATTTATTACAATTATTATGTACAAATTTTATGTTCCTCAGGCACCCACACGCATGAGCTATTATTAAGTTAGTAGTTTACAGCAGAAGAACATGTTTCCAGTCAATGCCATTCTACAACTGAGTGATCTGAAGCATAAGATCTTCATATCCTTAGATCAATTGCTATGATATATTGATTATATCATGAACATGTCCCTTAAGATTACTAACATACTGACTGTGAGACATAGCACTAATATAATG
>NC_063344.1:33904352-33907241 GCF_021869965.1 Rhincodon typus
AAATTTTAGAAAGGATATCGGACAACCTTTTTACACGAGAGTGGTTCATGTATGGAATGAACTGCCAGAGAAAGTGAAGGATCCAGGTACAGTCATAACATTTAAAAGATAAGTACATGACTAGGAAAGGTTTGGAGAGATATGGGCCAAGTGCAGGCAGGTGCGACTAGTTTAGTTTGGGAACATGGTCCGCAAGGACTGGTTGGACCAAAGGGTCTGTTTCCATGTTGTATGGCTCCATTATTCTATAAACACAATTAAAATCTGAAGATCAATTAATGCTCAAAATCAGTAATTATTAGGAATGTAACTGTGTTTAATGTGTTCTGTTATCATTTTTCTGTAATTTTAAGGGAACTGCAAGTGTGCACTTTTGGAGAGGACAGGCTAAAACTTGACCTCTAGCCATTATCACTTGGGCTACTTAACCAAAATACCATTATGACCATAGAATCATATTACAACAGGAAAGAATACTTCCAGCAAAACAAATAACAACACTGGAAGTGTCAAGGAATAGTGGGAAATTTGGATGAGACTGCAAAGAAAAACAGCAGTGACTCATGCAGATTGCCATTCCAAACCCTCTTTTAATGCAAAAAAGCTCCACATTTCTGACAGGAGATTCTGCTCAGGGTCCCCTCAAAGATGCAGTGCCATTCTTCCATTCTGACAGTTCTTTCCTCAAGTAAAACTGCCAGAGGAAGGCAAACCACATCTCCATTTCACAGCACCCTGAGGAAGGATTCTGAAACTTAAGGTACTTAACGTCCACTGGGACAGCTGCTATCGAGCTGTAAAAACATATGGTTGTGTGATGTTAGGGTGCTGAGGGGTTAGGGTGCTAATTGGGTTGGGGGTGGTGTGCCAGGTATAAATAGTATCAGGTGGGTCATGTGGCAGCTGGGAAAAGAACTGGGTGCCAGGGTTAGGATGCTGGAAGAGATAAGGTGGCAACTGGGGATGTGGTAGGGGCTAGGGGTAGGGTTCTAGTTGCTAGGATGCTGGAGTGCCAACTGGATAGGTTATCAGCTAATGAGGAGGTAAGGTACCAGGGGTAAAATGCAAGATGTGCATGGGATAGGGTGCCAGGAGTATGATGCCAGATGAATGGGGGTGGTGCCAGCTGGGTAGTTTGGCAGGTGGATATAGGGTAGTGTACAGTGTGGCAAAATAAATGATGCAGTGTTTAGGGTAGGTTGGAGTGGGTAGGAGAAATTAAGTCTGGCAGGCGGCAGTGTGAATGAGAGTCAAGTCTAGGGTATCTCGTTGGTAGGGTTCCTGGATTAAGTTGAGCAGTGGGGGTTTGGCGGGGGTTGGGTCTGGCAGCAGGGGTGTCAGGCCCAGTTGGGTCTAGCAGGGGGAGTGGGTTCGTTGTGTCCAGCAGGTAGTGTTAGGTACCAGGTAAGTGGGGGATGTGGTATGAGGCAAATAAGTGGGCTGGAGGAGGTTTAGTTGGGGTTTGCAGGGTAAGTATGGGGTTAGTTTAATAGTTACTCAGAAGTTGCACTATGTATTTCATAGTCTAACATTTCCAGAATAACTATTTTGCTTAGTTACATTGGCACCCTTTGAAGTCTCTGATTTAAATGGAGAGTTTTACATGGTTTTAGGTGCAGTGGAAAATTTCAATTTCCTGGGCAATTTCTTTGGAGTTTGTTATGATGGGGTTTCCACAGGGTCCCCATGTGCAACTGCCATCTATCCTCAATAATGACTGCCAGGTGATTACAAAATTCAGGTCAGTATTTATATATACTTTACAGTTTAAATTAAAATTAAGTACGATAAAAAGAATATAAGGAGCCATTTTCAGTTTATTTGATTAATTAAGTATGAGCTGTTTTTAAGAGTTAATTCATTAAAAGAAGTGTGAATTGCTCTTCCCTGATTAAAGATTTCTCTTGTACAGCAGTCGGACCATTGCATAAATTGTGGTTTCTATTTACATCACATTTGCATCAAGTGCCTGAAAATTGAATCTCTGGAACAGAGGATTAGCTACAACAGCGTTCACAGTCTTGACCCTCAATCAAATTCAACATAACTTACTTTATGATAATCACTGTTTTGCTACAAAGACGTAACCTGTTGTTCATCACAGAACAACTTAGTATTCAATGTTTTCGTCCACAGTTTTCCACCTTACCCCAGTGACAGCAGAGGAGGGATATAGGTGCTTATTGAGCACAGACAGTAAATATCTTCACATATCTCCCTAATAGTAGTTGGATCACAATCAGAAACATCCACTGAGGTTAATTTTATTTTTTATTAGTTGTTTCTTAGCCCAGAGACATTGATGTCAGGTATAGTCCCCAAACCATGCTGCAGCTAAGGTCAGTCAGCTCAACACAGGCCAGAGATCAAAATTATCTCTAATTTATCAGGTAATTTTGCACCACATTTGCCCCAAGTCTTTGCAAATCTATTATTCATTGTCCTAAGTCATGTTATCTGTGCATTCAACCCTGTACGATTTCTGACATTTTAACAGAGAAATTGAGGGACAAACAGTACTTGAGCACACATTGTACATTACTATTTTCAGTTTAATGACAAATGAAAGAGTGTATGATGTTTCTGTTTGGGGTTGTTATCATCAGCTGTGGCTTTGTTATTTCTGTAAATATTAGTCTTATTCCAAGTCCAAACCAAATGCATGTTTGTCACTCATCGATATTAACGTTCCAATGAAAAGCAAAATGTTTATTAAATCTTCATAGAATTTTTTCAATACCAAACATGAAGATTACTTCATGGGCCACCATTATGGTCACCTGACTGACATAAGGAAGATGAATGAAGAAGAATTAATATTTGAAACTCAGAGTTAGTAGGAACTGCAGATGCTGGAGAATCTGAGATAACAAGGTGTAGTGCTGGATG
>NC_063344.1:33907641-33935143 GCF_021869965.1 Rhincodon typus
TCCAGCACTACACCTTGTTATCTAGTATTTGAAACTCATTTGTGCTCTTAGATATACTTAAAAGCAATACTTTTATATCCTGTCTTTCGAACCAATTAGGCATCTGGTTGATAGGGTAAAAATTGTAGAAGACATAAGGTATTTTCATTGTGGATTCATTTCAACTCAACTTCCAGCTTCTTTTTGATGATGTAACGTTTGCTGTAATTTCCGAACATCTCTGAAAACATGACTTTCTGGGAATTATTGCTACTCTTGCAATTCTCTAGTTTCTTGACTTTCAAATCTCAGTGCATCATTCACTGTTACCACTTTTCTCCAATCTAAGTCGATTGTGGTAGTTGGAGAAATTCAATTATAAAAGCTTCCTTTTCTGAAACACCTAACATTAGTTACTGACCTTTGTTATTTACCTTCTCAGTGGCTCTGTAAACTCACCTGACAACTGTAAACATGTAGTTTCCAGCAGAGCTCAGCACCGAGAGCTTTGGTTGATTTCCTTTCCTTACTTAGGATCTTGACTCTCTTTACCTCCAGTCTTTACTATTCCAGTGTTTCTTTGGCCAACGTCTCAAGTACTACCCTCTAAATGTCAAGGTATCCAAATTCCTAAATAAAAACTGAAAGAACTGCGGATGCTGTAAATCAGGAAAAAAAACGAGAAGTTGCTGGAAAAGCTCAGCAGTTCTGAGGAAGGGTCACCAGACCTGAAACGAGTTCTGAGGCAGGGTCATTGGACCCGAAACGTTAACTCTGATTTTTTGCTTCACAGCTGCTGCCAGACCTGCTGAGCTTTTCCAGCAACTTCTGTTTTTGTATCCAAAATCCTACTATTCATGTCCTGACTCACAACAAATCCCATTTGTTTATCATCCCCATTGGCTTCTGCTCAGTAATGACTAAAATTATAAATACACAATGTTGCTATCAAATTACTCAATTCCTTTGTTGAACATTACTTTTAGATTCAAAAATACCACAGGCACTAAAGATGCATCAGTTACTACTGGAGCAATTGCATATGCAAATTACGTATAGTCCTACAGTGATATAGTGTTCAGTGCCTCTACTTCACTGCAAATGAAATAGATAAGCTATGCCATCTATTGTAGTCTGATTTACAGACCATAGGAACAGCAGGGATAGCTGTCATCGTCATTGTGGGCAGAATTCCCCTCACTCAGTGTGGCACAGGTAATAATAAGAAAGGTGGGAATGAAGAACAAGGTTCTTGAAAAACAAGGGGTGGAGGTTAGATAGACCTTAGGATTAGGATAAAAGTTCGGCATAACATTGTGGGCCGAAGGGCCTGTACTGTGCTGTACTGTTCTAAGTTCTATGTTTTATGTTCTCATTGTCGAGAAGCATTTTCTTGATTTGCCCCTCAAGCCTTAAATTATATTAGAATCTCACCATTGAGCAACAACCACCTTATTTCCATGCATTTGCTTCTGATTAAAGCCCCACTATGCCACTTCCAATTCTAGTACCGACTTCCATGACCTTTTATCCACACAAATTGGTTTTGATACACCATTAATTTTCCCAAATCATCACGCTTGCTCCCAGAGCAACTCACATACCACTATAGTCCTTCAATGTTTTACTTTGGAACTCAGGAACACCTATACGTTGCAATCTTCTACCAAGTCACTTTGTGTTTAGGGACAAAAAACATATCTCATAAATCTGCACAGGACGCAGCTTATGCCTCTTAGCTTGCTTTCTTAGCACTGGCTCCTTTATACTTACTTGAAGACTGCCCAGCATCTGTAAATCGCACATTGCTTTCTTAATGCACAATTACTGACTTCAGCTCAGACACACAGGTTACCGGTCACTGTGTATCTTGCACTGCTTTCTGAGCAGAGGGTTTTCAGTGCTCAGCTACAAGCTGCTAGACATAGAGGGAGAAACAGGTAGGTTGTGATGGTGGAGAGAATCAGTTAGATATGTCACTTTATGGCATCATGTTACCTTGATGTCACAATTGCAGCATATCTTGCAGTTTACATGGGGAAGACACTGCATGTTCTTCAAGCAAATGGCCATGTGTGAAAGTCAAAGGGGAGCAGTCCTTAGTGGGGTAAAGGGGCCACAGTCAGTCAACAGGTTCACCCTATTCCATTCCAGAGGGTTGGCCAGGTACTTGGTCCTACCAGAGTTCAGGGTTCTATATCCTTGCACTTCTCCAGGTCAAGTGTAAGCAGTCCAAAGATTAAATGTAGGTCAGTTGTAGTGCTGTGGAGATATCCATTCAGGGGATGAACCATTTTTACCCATGATGAGACAAAGGGAAGGCCATGTGAAGCAACATAACAATCAACAAAACCCTTTTACAGAAAATGTGAAAATTCAGCTGAATGTTTGTATACATGTGGGTATTTGACTGGTAAGCCATTTTATTCTCATATCCAGCAAGTGACTAAACTATGTTTTACCTTCAAGAAGAGAAGACACCAAATAGAAAAGATTTTTTTGGATCCGTAGCAGGTTTCTCAAAGCCAAGAAAACCAGGTAGCCTCAGGAGCCTGTAATGATAGCACCAAAGCATAAATGGATGGAAAGGATGTCTATTCTATTTTGTGTCTGCGATTAGAAACATAGAAGTTAGGAGCAGGAGGAGGCCATTTGGCCCTTTGATCCTCCTCCACCATTCTTCACCATCATGGCTGATCGTCCAACTCAGTAGCCTAATCCTGCTTTCTCCCCATAACCGTTGATCCCATTCGCCCCAAGTGCTATATCTAGTCGCCTCTTGAATACATTCAATGTTTTGGCATCAACGACTTCCTATGGTAATAAATTCCACAGACTCACCACTCTTTGGGTGAAGAAATGTCTCCTCAACTCCATCCTAAATCATCTACCCGAAATTCTGTTTCTGTGACCTCTGGTTCTGGACATGCTCATCATCAGGAACATCCTCCCTGCATCTACCCTGTCCAATCGTGTTAGAATTTTATAAGTCTCGATGAAATCCCCCCCGCATTCGTCTGAACTCCAACGAAAACAATCCCAACCTAGTCAATCTCTCCTCATACGTCAGACTGGCCATCCCTGGAATCAGCCTCGTAAACCTTTGCTGCACTCCCTCGAGAGCAAGAGCATCCTTCCTCAGAAAAGGAGACCAGAATTGCACACAATATTCCAGATGTGGTCTCACCAAGGCCCTGTACAACTGCAGTAACACATCCCTGCTCCTGAACTCGAAACCTCTCGCAATGATTACCTACAAGAAATGTTATGCTATATGTTAATGGATAATATCTATATGTTGTCCACATTTTAGCAACATCAAGTGTTGTTACAATGATAACAAGTAAAGAAATGTAATAAAGAGTTTGACATTTTAAAAGTTTTATATATTTCTTGCACTTTGCTGTAAAATTTCATATCCTGGACAGATGAATTGTCATTTCAAAGAGTTGCTTCTCCGTACAATGCTGCCATAATTTCCCTCCATATGTAGCAAGTGGACAAGACTCACTGCGACATCACAAAATCAGAAAATAATTCCTACTTAATAACCATTTCCAAGAAAATCACTTTGAAGGTTTCTTTGTAAAGATTTTGGAGGAGACTTGCATCCCTTGTACACACCAACCTCCAATTCCCACTCATTTGCCATAACAATGTCACCTCTTAGTCACCGTAGACTTGTTAATGCACACACGTACCACTTAATGACCTCAGTAGCTGGTGGGCAGGTGAAATGGAGATGAAGTCCATTTAGTCATGGCAAATGAGCAACAGTGATCTCCTGGAGCTGGCAAAGCCTCCCCTTCTGACCTGGGCGGTAAGAAATTGTACAGCAACATGTCAGTTAAGGTCATTAATGAACCAATAACACCTATTATCCAAGAGCCCATTACGATTTGATAGTGGTTCAGTGATTAATTCGAGACCACTGTGTTTTCCATGCCCTTGGAAGGCCGTTCAGATGGCTTTTTGGGGAATGGGGCGTCACTTGCTTTCAGGCATACTGCCAGATTAACAGAACCAGCATCATGCAGCGGGGTGGCTGCTAAAAGCCATTCTTTGTCCTTGACTCTGATCTCCTTCTCCTCCTCTGCTTTAACCCCACATCCCGCAATCCCAATCCTGCCCCTCCCTGATATTTAGTCTGGGATCCCAGATGATCCTGAGTCTCTGGTGGCTGCATTACTGCCAGCTGCTACCATATCCATTAGTACGAGTGGCATATGATGGCGGCCCGTAATTGACAGGAGCACACACCACTGGACATCTTAATTGCAGGGAAGGGTGAACTGCAGGCAGATAAGTGTCTGAAAGGCACACAATGTGATTGGGCCTCCACCACAAAACTGACGAGGGTTCCTTGATCAAATTTACATCTAAAAGTAACTTCTGCGGTCTGGGCTATTAAAAGGATGGATTTTACTTCTTTGTTTTCAGTGCTCAGCCAACATAAATGTTTCAAAGAAATGTCAAAGCTCATATTTCAGTGTGAATGAGCAACCACAGGGCATAATTGTTTCAAAGGACATTTGTATGAATGTTCCAAGATATGCTGTGAATGCTTTACTCTTGTTAATAAAATTTTGCTTATTTTTAAATATCTTTCTAAAAAGACAAAATAGTTACTGTTAAGGCATTATTAACAATAAGCAGGGTGTCAGCCATTACTCAATTGTGGAGCCGTATTTCACAGCATTCTGCAGTGTCTTCGGCAAAACATTGACAATGACTGGAACTCTCAGTCAAAAGATCATGAGTGTATTACCATAAATCTCACGAGGAATAGATGATATCTACAAGAACTTTAAAAATAAAGCCATTATACATTATAGAGCCAAATATCCAGTTCTAGGAAAAGGTCATCAACTTGAAATGTTAACTATTTCTCTCCAAAGATGCTGCCTGACTCGCTGAATATTTCAAGCATTTTCTGTTTTTCTGTTTTACTTTTCCAGCAAGCACATTTTGATTTTATGTAAGGGTCAATGTTACTGTTCTGACTATGTAATCAACATATATTTAAATGCTAAACCTGACCTGAACTCCTTTTCTGAAATAGTCAGTGGGCACCTATGGGAAAAAATAATAAAACAATGTTATCCACTATTCTAGTTTCCCACTTATAGCATGGTCATTTGCACTTAACCTCTGTTGCTACTGATTGTTAAATTGTCCTTTTTACCTTCTTTAAGTGAACCTCATTCTCATTCCATGTCCATGATATTTGCACACACTTTTACTTGAAGAACAAGTAAATTTGATTTCAACATTAACGTAGAAAATTATGCAAGCAGTCAGCATGCCAGTCAGCTTCTGTGAAGCAAGGGAAGTTGGGTTAACCTTTTATCTAGTATCTTTTAGTATATAAAGCAGTTAGTACCTAAGAGGGTTAACTGACATGAAGAGATAAACTTTGCCCACTGGGACACAAAGAATTGTTCCTGGGTGTTGCTGTTCTGTGTTCAAGTTTGGTTTCAGTTCTGTGTTGAGTCTATGTAGTTTACAGTAAAGTGTACTCACCCTTTGGACTAGTCTAAGATCTTACTTGAAACTGTCAAGTAAATCAGAAGTAATTAAACTAGCTATTAAGTACTATGCATTAAATCTATGATTTATCAAAACTGCCTTCTGCCAATATGTCAAATGGGTATCCTTCCCCATTTTGTATAAGTAACTTAGACTAACAGCAAAATAAAACAGTCAGGGGCAGTGAATCCATCACAACAGAAACCATGCTCGGAGAGCAGGTCTCTGAAAATATACCATGCTGACAGTTGTGTAGATTTCATCATATATACCATCTTTCATGAGATGATCGTCTTGTTGGATAAACATGATTTGCAAGCAAACTTTAAATGAATAAATTAGGCTTTAAAAATGATTGAAGCAATAGTAGAGTGAAGTGCAAAGTTTTGAGCAGGAATTAGTTGTTGTTTCAGGTGTACAGCTGAAACCTAATGATCCTCTCATACGTCCATTATATACAATGGCACTCATATCACTGAGTTTTCTCAACATGTTGTCACCAAAATATTGCTTTTCCCAAAGCTAGAAAGATGAAGCAAATGCTATTCTGACTGGAAATATTCCAAAATTCAGCTCAAATTTTCAGCATAAATTAAAATGCACATGCAAACGAAGGAGGCGTGGATAGGAAGTAGCTCTTTCAATAAATTCATTCCAATGCTTTCAGGTGTGCAAGTGCTTACTGGAATTCGTTTCACACTGTGCTCAGCAAGTAAAGTAAGTGGGTGCATGAAAAAGGATTGCAGTTATTTCGGATGGAAGAAAATATTGTGAATGGTCACCATGCATTGCTTAATGCAGGAGAGGAAGGTGAACAGGTAAATACGTTATTGAATGAGATCTTTTGAGAGCGTTATGTTTAACCTTGATTTAATTCTGAGATAACATTTGTGACCATACGTTTTCAGCAAATCTTAGCTTGCTGCATTGTGGAATGATCTTATTAAAAATACATATAATCCTCTTAATGGTTGTTGTGGAAACTTGGATGTTTTGTTTAGAACTGATTCTAAAGCTATTAAAGCTCATGAGTCATCTGAGTTGGAGGATAAATTATAAATATTGTACTTCTAAATTTGAAAGAACAGATGAATCCTGAAACAAATGCTACCTGCTCCATACATAGTGAGACAACAGAAATTCACCTGAAATATTATTTTTCAGGTCAATTATAGATTTTCCTCTTAGATGAAGCAACGATATAAAGAAAGGATAAAAGTAAAAAAAACTAAATAGAACAAAATAATGTTTTTAGGAAGAAAAAGACTGTTAATTGGTCCACCATGTGCTGTGGTGAGGAAGCACACAGTCCAAGATCTTCCCAGTTCACTATATTATAAGGAAAGTGTAGTGTTTAACTTTTAACTTTGTTCCTTATTTCTTTCTACTTTGTTCTTAAGTTTTTGTACCGAGGTACTTGTAGCTAAGATGGTGCTGTGCGCGGCAACATTGAAAACTTTTCACTGTACTCCCATGCTTTGAGTACACATAACAACAAAGTCTAAATCTAAATCTATATTTTTAGAAGGTTTAAGCCAGAACAATAGTGAATGCTAGAAATTGCCTCAGCATCCTCAGAGCTGAAGGATAAAGAATTATCAAGTGACTGCTTCCTGATTTCTGTGCACTTAGCCTTTTGAAAAGTTCATGCAGCTATTTGATAAGGATGATAATATATGCCATCAGTATTTGTTGTGCTATACCCTCAGCTGCCTTCTTTTCATCGCATAGCCTTCAAACGTCTAGGTCCATGCATGAAGAAGAAAATTGAAATAGAACTAAAAGAGATTATACGGTCAATAAAACATTTAAAATCATTACTCGCATTAAGCCAACAAGAATCTGAATACTGCACATTTACTGTGATATCCTTAATAGATATATAACCAGCTACAAATATAACAAATAACAAATCTATGGTTGTACTCACATCTGTTCTACACCGGCAATATCATTTAGTGTTTGAAATGAGAATGTATCTGCTATTTCAAGTGCATGAGAAAGGAAAGATAGGATGTCTTTTTCCATCTGGTGAATTGTGTGCAATAAAAGAATCATGCAAAATCAGTGCTTTGTTAAAAATATTAGCAGTGGTTCTCTGCTGTAAAATTACTATTGATAAACCAGTCAAAGGAAAGGTAAAAACATTAATTGCAAATTTGAATCAATATGGACTAGAGTGTTATTAATTTTCCTTAATCTATTCCATGTCTAGGCATGTTTTTCCTGTGAAATTTTAGTCCATTTTAATTTTTATGAATTGTTCTTGTAGCGTGTTTCATCTATTTTGAATTGAGTACTTTTATATAGATATTTGAATGTTACCTTGTACTTGTAAGCAAGTGATGACAATGCCACTACATTCTGCCAGCCAGCTACAGTGATCTTTAAGGTTTGTTCTTCAGAACCTATTTAAATCTTGAGAAGGAAGCAACGGTTTAATTTCAGTTAAAGTGATATATGCAAGGAGCATTTCAAATCTGGAGAAGTTTAGATGATAATTTAAAAATACAAGGGCTTTAAGATTTACAAAAAATCTGATATTTTCGAAAGGTTTAGGGATCAGTGCCAGGCAACAATGCATTCCACTTTAGATGTCAGATCAGAAATATGCCACTCAGCCCATCGAGTCTGCTCTGCCATTCAATGATATCATGTCTCATCTGATAATCCTTAACTCCACTTTCCTGCCTCTTCCCCATAATTCTCAATTCCCTTACTGATTAGAAATCTGTCTATCTCAGCCTTGAATCTTCTTAATCATCCAATGTCAATGATGCTTTGCGGTAAAGAATTCCACAGATTTGCTACCTTCAGAGAAAAACTTTCCTCCTCATCTTCACTTAAACGTGTGACCCTTATTATGCCCACTGATCCTAGACTCTCCAGAAGGAGAAACAACCTTTCCCACTACAACCTTGTCAAGTTCTACTATCTTGCATGTTTCAACAAGGTTGTCTTTCATTCTTCGAACAATTACAGGCCCAACCTACTCAACCTCTCCTCATAATACAATCCCTCCATATCTCGTATCATCGTCATGAGCCTTCTCTTGACTGCTCCAATGCTAGAAGGTCTTTCCTTACATCATGGGATCTTTTAGAAGTATTCTCGTTTTATTATCCAGGCTGATACCCCAGTCCAAATACAACAACGCTTTTGTGGAGATATTGTTTTTTCAATGAAACATTAAAACATTATTGTTTATTTTCAGTGCATTAAAGTTGTTATGACATTACGTAAACATGCAGGGAGGTTCCTGACCAACAAAAATGCAATGCTTCATGGTTTGACATAGCCATGTTGTGGGAGGTTGCAAAGGGAGAGGGTTGTATTGTTGCTGGTCACTTGAAGTGAATGCGTTGTTATGATTTGCAATGCAGTAACACTGGCAATGGCAAACTTCCATGTGCCTGTAAATTCAAGATTAGCTTGCTCAAATATGAATGACTCACCCACAGTGCAACTCTCATGTTGGTACTAAATTGATGAGGAAGTTGGTGGTGGAAAGTTAATTAAGTTAATCTGCATTTCATAAACTTGCAAACTTAAGTTGGCTGCAATTCTTCAAGGAAAATGACATAAGTGGTTTGTGTCTTTTCTTCTTGAGTTTTTATCAAAATACTCAACTGTTTTGATTTATTACAAAAGTATTCCATTGATATTTCTCAGCACCTTTTCATGGCTTCTACCTTTAATTCTTTTGATCAACAAATCACAGAAAAGACATTACATAAGGAATTAACACTAGAATTTCCTTAATGCTGACTTACAGATTCTCTGAGAAGCAGAAAGATGCTTTGCTGAATTTGCAAGGATTGAGGAAACCTAAATCAGTCACTAAAATCTTGGAAAAGGTATTGGTAATAATGCTGAGTATCAGCCTGTCACTTACTGACCATGTAAAGAAAGGTCACCACCACTTTTTAACTTTGACAACGTTAATCCTCTCTATTTCAACTTCAGTAATACACCTTCACTCATTTGTTTAATTGCTCACAAACTGTTCTACTGGTGCTTGGATCTCTCCGCAAAAGCCTTTCTTCAATGCTGCCCTCAAACACCAATCTCTTCAGCTACCATGTCTGTCATTCTTGTACTTGGTCTTCTGATTGTATCATATACTTTATCTGATTATATTACCCAGGCAGTGAACTTGAGAAATATTTTACCAGGGCTCAGCTATTTGAGCATTTGTTTCTTGCATTTGTCACAACTAAGCAGCCTTAAAAAATAATCCTCTCACAATAGTGGAGAGGCTGACTTGGCTTGTGCTATTTTCCCTGGAACATTGGAGGCTGAGGGGTGACCTTATAGAGATTTATGAAATCATGAGAGGCCTGGAGAAGGTAAATAGCTAAGGTCCTTTTTCTCAGCGTAGGGGAGTCTGAAACTAGACGGCATAGGTGAGAGGGGAAAGGTTTGAAAAGGATCTGAGGGGTAACATTTTCATTCTTTTGAGTTGTGGATTAAGTTCATTAACTTTTCAAAACAAAGATAGATTATTTCTAAAGTATGATTATTCAAACAAGATTTTTGTCATAAGTTTTAGTGTTTTGGGTCAAAGTTGCAATATTAGATCTTTTTAAACAAAAATATTTTCTTACTTTCTACCAAAGCCATACAAAATATTCTTTAAAAACCTATTGCACATTTAGCAGTGACAACACAGCTAGATTTGTATACTTTTTTATGTTAATCCTTTGAACTATCAAACAGGATGCAAGCTGTATTTACTGGAAGGTAACTGCCTGCCAGCAAAAATGATTGTATTCATAAAAGGAAGAACTTTGAGATGTCTTGTGACACAGTCATAGTACCACTACCTCTGGGCCACATATTTTGGATTCAGGTCCCACCCCCTCTGCAAGTGTATCATAATACATCTGAATGGGGTGCTTAAAAAAATATGGAAAGGAAGGACTTCCAAACAAATCTACTAGCTAAGGGGTCAAACTTTATGCAATGCCAGTGTTAGTCCGACTCCTGAGTCTATGGTTTAGAGCTGCCAAGACAACTTTCAAGGACAGAATATTGCTCTCCTTATTCATTGGCCAAATCTAAAATCATGAGAACTAAAACAGGTTAACAGTTCATTCATCTTATGCTTTTTGTGGAATTTTACTCTTCACAGAATGGCTGTTTTGGAATGTTCCTGAGAGTCATTATGTATAAATACAAGTCTTTTACTTTAACATAAAATTCAGGGAGGATATTTGATATTGTCATGTAAACAGTCTGAAGGCAGATATTGAAGAATCACATGTATCCTCCAAATGAGTAAAACAACATTACAATACAAAAGTATTTTGTAAATTATGACTCTAAATGGCTTTTCCAGGTAATTTCTGATGGCGGATACTTTTACAGACTTTAAAATCTATCTCTGGATGAATCATCTTGAGCTTTATGAAAATATTACCACATTAATTCCTACACCAAGTACTGAATTTACTGTCTGTCATCTTTTGGCTTCATTTACCTCACTGAATCAAATTTGATTCTGTACAAAATGTAAAAATAATGGAGTCTTACAAAGTATGGTAGAGCTAGTTTTAAATGTCCAAATGAAACAAATTTGAGTGAACCTATTTCAAATTAGTTCAAAAAAAGGCTTTCAACTCAGTTGGAATCTAAGATTAAGTATTTTTGGTGGTGGGGTCTAGCTGACACTCTCTCTTAAGAAGGGGTGGTTCGGTACATGCTTGAGGAACTTTTATTGGCTCCAAGGCTACTTCACAAACCATTTGTTCTCTGTCTTGAGTGTAATAATGAGAACATAAGCCAATTTTTAATCTTTGCAGGCACCCCTTGTGAATTCTCAACAGCAACTTTTTGATTTTCTTGGGCCACTTTTTAGGTTTCCAGGCCTTTTCTGTCATAGAGGTCATTGAGGTCAACAGCACAGAAAAAATATATTCTTTAATATATTATTTGGCCCATTGAGCCTGCACTCGTCTAAAACAAGCACCTAATTATTCTAATCCCTTTTTCCAGCACTTAGCCTATAGCCTTGTATGCTTTGCATCGCAAATAAACATTGAAATATTTTTTAAATGTCATGAAGGTTTCTTTTTCTACCAACCTTACAGGCAGTGAGTACCGGATTCCCACTACCTCCGGGTGAAAATATTTTCCTCACCATCCTCTCTAAACCTCCTCTCCTTTACCTTAAATCTATGCCACCCTGGTCAATGATCCTTCCACTAAGGTGAAAAGGTCCTTTTTGTTCATCCTATTCATACACCTCATAATTTTATACATATCAATCATGTCCCCCCGCCCCAGTATTCTTTGCTCCAAGGAAAACAGCCTCCACTTATCCAATCTCTCATGACCCTTTGTTTCCTGATGCTCAGCTAATTCTGGTTCCAATTAGCTAAATTTTCTTGGAGTTCATTATCAGTAACTCATTGTGACAAAGTTGTGTAGATTAGTCATGAATTATAAGGCAGAAAGTTAGAATTTTTTGGTAAAAATGATAGTGGGGAAAAGCAGAATGTCATCCCTTTAAAAGATGATTTTTTTTCTGAGCTTACAGATTTTTAAGAAATGCATGTCCGTGAGCAGCACCTGGAGGGTGCCAGTATGGAAAGTACCCAAAATTGAAACATTGATATTAAAAGGCCAAATAACATTTTTTAACCAGGACAACAGTTATAAATTTTAGCCAATCAAATTGAACCAGGCCCTGGCTACCAAAAAGCCAAATGAATTTAAAAACTGATGGTGTTGACAACATCGAACCAATCCTACATAAGAAGTACGATTATGTCATTATGGGTATAAAGATGAGGGCATTTGGAAAATTAGGAAAGAGCCAACTGCCAACTGAGGGGAGAGCCAAACTTCAGCTGCAGTGAAAGCAAGTCCTCCATCTGAGATACAAACCTGGCTTTCACATAAAATTATTGAGCTTTCTGAACAGACCCATCAAAGGTACCGTGGCATTTTAACTCAAAGTCCTCACCAAAGAAATTACAGAGAAAAACATCCAAGACAACAGAATTAGCAGAAAAAAGGCATTTGTGATGTGAAATCAACAGAAGGAAGATTGGAGATAAAGTGAACTTGGAGAGATTAAGTTTTTATTTTTTCATTAACTGGGTTTGTACAAGTGGGACTTATGTTTATTTGACCAGCATTCCAGTAAAATTTAGACCAGTTAGGAAGTAGTTAGCAGTCTTATGGGGGAATTGTTCAGTTTGATAGTAATTCTGTTAATGTGTTCATTGTTAGGGTTAAATAAATAAATTATTTCTTGTTATTTATAAAGTGGATCAGAGATTTTTTTGTCTTTTAACCACTCTTTTAATAGATTACGAGGGGAACGGCAAGCTTCTCTGGTGTTTTGGGGATAATTTATTAGAAGGGAACCACTACTTCCATCTTAACAGGTGGGGCTTGTGTTTTATTTTAACTATCAGAAGCATGTGGCCATCCCCCTTCCGTAACACTCATTTATTACATGATGCAGTCATTTAATAAGATTACCTTCTATACTTGTGTTGACATTACAGGGTATTTCACTCTCTCAGAAGCAGATGTGATTAGGACATTGATGTATGATGATATTATTACCCACAATGATTTAAAGCACAGTTAATTTTGTTTCAATTAGTTCTTGCTTAGCATAAAGTAATTTGTGCTTTCATTATGTTTAATAAGCTTTTGATATTCTTTTGTTAAAGGACAGTGGCAACCTCTTGTGAATATGTTCAGTTCCTGGCCTCCACAGTAATCAAAAAGAAAGACAAAACATATTGTCTATCAAGCGTTATGGTTTATCACTCTGGAGTCTGACTTATCCAGTATTATGACCAACTAGAATCATAATAGATGATGATAGTGCACTCCCTATCTTTGCTACAAGCAAAAACAGAAAGTGCTGGAGAAACTCAGCAGGTCTGGCAGCATCTGTGGAGAGAAAGTGACCTTTTTCAGAATTGGGTCACTGGACTTGAAACATTAACTCTGTTTTATCTTTTGATGACATACCCTTAATTGATGTCATTGTAGGACTAATATTGTGACTGTTTTCCTTAATATATTATTGTCAGTACAGTGGTTGTAAATGCAGCTTGTTTATACATCAAAGAGGTTATAAAGAAGTAACTATTTTTGAGATGAGGTTATACAAACAAATGCCTGTTTTTATGAGATATCAAGTAAATAAAGGGATTTGAATGTATTGAACAGGCTTTCATGGATGAGAATAGATTATAACTTAATGATGTCTATATTAGATATTAAGTGCTTTATTTCACTTCATCTCAGAATGGCTCTTGAGATCTGCCCATAGTGGATACTGGATGTGTTAGTGTGGAAAGTATAAGGTGAAAGTGGTTAATGGGGGCATGGTTTAGCTCATGGGTGGCATAAGGCCTCCATGGAGCCTGGAGGACAGATTGATATGAGTTGGGATGTGAATGGCCACTGGGGCTTCAAGGGGCCTTGAGGTGGTTGGCGAGATATATGTCGACACAGGGAGTATTATAAACTCTAGGAGTGCATGGAATTCATGACTTAGCATTTATGGACGTGGGTGAGGGTGGGTTGGGGGTTCATGAATGATGAGACCTTGAAGTCCTAATATCTAATATACACAACTGGGACAATGTCCTAGAAAAATGAGGTGGACGTTTGGCCTCTGATCTGCAAAAGGTCTTGGTGGGCCCAATCAAATCCCATTCCTTTACCCCCAGATGAAGATCCCATAATTTGGGGTATATTTTCTTGCAAAAAGTTTCAAACTACACATTCAATTCGGGAATGAAATTTTGCACCTATTTTTCAGGTCAGTGACCCTTCATCAGAATGTGTGCTCTCTAATTAGCTCTATCCATCCTCTGCCTATCCTTTTACTATTCATCTGCCTATAAAATCCTTTGCCATTCTCTTGTCTTACTGACTCTGTTCTTATTCCTTTTTATAATTCTCCCTGCACCCTGAGTTTTTTATATTCAGGCTGATTCTCAATTATCATATCCATCTGTCATATACATCCTTTACTGTTTTATTTTAGTCTCAGTCTCTTTCATCATCCAGGGAGCACTGAATTTGTTTCTACCTCTATTCTATCTGAACTTCTTTAAAGAAACCCTTTGTACCATTACATTCATTTCTTTATTTGTTCATGGGGTGTGGATATTGCTGGCTAGCATTTATTGCCCGTTTCTAGTTGTTCTTGGGAAAGTGGTGGAGAGCTGCCTTCTTGATCATCTACAGTTTTTGTTGTGTAGGACACCCACACTGGTATTAGAAAAGAAAATCCAGAATTTTGACCATGCAACGGTAAAGGAGCAACGATAATAGTTGCAACACAGGATGGTGTGTGACTTGAAAGAGAAGGTGATGGTGCTTCTATGCATCTACTGCCCTTGTCACTCTAGGTGGGAAATGTTGCATGTTTCAAAGATGCAGTTGAAAGACCTTCGTTATCAGTACACAGTGGCAACAGTATGTACAATGTATAAGATTGTACATTTTATTGATTGTACATACTATACAATCTATAGTAAAGTATAGATACTATATATCTATATTAAGTATATAGTTTAGATGCTATATACCTATACTATATATAGTTTACTGATATATGTGTACTGATAATGAAGGGAGTGATTTCTGTTAGAGATGGTCATAGCCCAGCACTCATGTATGGGGAATATTATTTGCCACTCACCAATCCATGCCTGAATGTTGTCCAAGTTTTCTGCACTTGGACTTAGACTGCTTCAGTGTCTGAGGAGTCATGAATGGCCCTGAGCATTTGAAAATAATCAGTAAGCATCCCCAACCTTGATGAAGTAGCTGTAGATGGTAGACCTAGGACAGTTGACTGAGGAACTCTTGCAGAAATGCTTTGTAGCCATAATGATTAACCTCCAAAAGCTGTAACCATCATCATTTGTGTGATGTACGTTACCTACTAGTGAGAGATTCCCCCTAAATCACAGAAACATAGAAACTAAGAGCAAGAGTAGGATATTTGGCCTTTTCAGCCTGCTGCACTAGTCCATATGATCATTGTTAGTCCTCCATTTCAATGCCATATTCCTACTTATCAACATACTCCTTGATGACTTTAAAATCTAAAAGACTTTCCATCTTTCTTGAATATATTAAATGACTTGGCATCCTTCTGTGATAGAGAATTCCATAGAGAATTTACTATCCTTTGTCTGAAGAAATTTTTCCTCATTTCAGTCCTAAATGAGCTATACCCTTTCCTGAGACTTTGCCCCCTGCTCTCGAGAAACTGCCATGGACTCCCAGTTTTGTTCGAGCTCCTTCATGATATACTTGGCCAACTGCTGATATGATATCTAAGGCAATCACCATCATTTCTTCCCTTGACTTCACATCTTTTTTCCATATATGGCCCAAGCATTATTGAAATCGGACACTACATAGGTCTGGGGCAACCTGAAGTGAACAGATTATTGCTGAGTAAATGCTGCTCAATATCAATGACACCTTCCATCATTTCTCTAATAATTGAGATCTACTAGAGTGGTAATTGATTGAGTTGGAATGTCCTACATTTTGTGCACAAGACATACCTGAGAAATTTTCCACACTCCCAGATAGATGTCAGTGTTATATCTGTACTAAAATAACTTGGTTGGGAATGCAATTAGTTCTGGAGCATGTCTTCAGCAGTATTACTAGAATATTGTCAGAGCCCACAGCTTTGAAGTATCCAATGTCTTCAGCCGTTTCATGTTAGGAGGAGGCTGAGGATCAGCAATTGACACTTCTGGCTGAGGATGTTATAAATGCTTCAGCCTTTCTTTTACACTTTTGGACTCTTCATCATTTAGAATGGGGATATTTGTGAAGCCTCTTCCACTAGTTGTTTGTTTAATTGTCCACCAGTACTCCTCAATGTGGCAGGACTGTAGAGTTCACAACTGATCCATTGATTATGAGGTTGCTTTGCTTGATCTATCACATGTTGCTTACAATACTTGGATTGTAAGAAATTATGTGTTGTAGCTGCAGTAGATTGACACCTATTTATTTAAAAATGCCTGGTACTGCTCCTGGCATGACCTCCTGCACTCATCATTGAGCCAAGATTGATTGCAATGGAGGGAAGTACTGACAGAGTGGGGATATCCTCAGACATTGAGAATACAGGCTGTGATTGAATACATTCTGCTGCTGTTGCTGGCAGCATCTCATAAATTCCAAGTTCTGAGTTACTAGATTTTTTTTGGTTTATTGCATTCGGCATGGTGGTAGTGCCACAGAACATGACGGAGGATAGCCTCAATGTGTAGATGAGATGTTATCGACATAATGATTGTGCAGTGGTCTCTCCGAAGGATGCTGTTACGGATATATCATACCAGTAGATTATTGAGGATGAGGTCAGTACATTTATCTCTCTTGTCAGTTCCCTCACCATCAGGGCTAGTATCAGTCTAGCAGTTAGCTCAGTCAGTAGCAATGGTACTGATTCACTTTTGATGATTAACACTGAGGCCCTCCACCCAGTATCTGAGTCCATGCCACCCACAGCTCTCGCTCCGTTGTGTTCAGTATAGAAAAAAAAACTGTTTCATCATTTGAGGAAGATTTCAAGTTGTAATCAGGGGGCAGTTTCTTTTCCTATGTTTGACTTGATGCCATGTGACTTCATGGGATCCAGAATCAATGCTGAGGATTCCAAGGGCAACTTTCTCCTGACTGACACTCAGCCACCATCTCTGGTAATGGAGCAGGATATATCCAGTGGTGGAGTTGGTGGTACCTGGGATATTGAAACATATGATTTTGTGAGTATGACTAGTTCGCACTTTTGTTTGACTGGTCTGTGGGACAGCTATCCCAATTTTGGTTCAAACATCAAATGTTAGGTAGGAGGTCTTTTCATTATCAGCAGATTCCCTGTGCTACGGATACAACTAGGTGTTTTGCTGGGACATTTGAAAATGCATTTAAAAGTCAACCACATTGCTGTTGATCTGGAATCATATATAGGCCATTCCAGGTGATACTGGTAGGTTTTTGTTCCTGAAAGGATATTAGTGAACTAGAGGGTTTTTACAACAATCTTCAATGGTTAATGGTTACCAGTGGACTAAATTTTAAATTCCAGATTTATTAATTGTATTTAAATTTCATATTCTGCAAGGAGAGATTGGGGACACTGTGCATTTATTCTCTAGAGTTTAGAGGAATGAGGGATGATCTCACTGAATCATACAAAATTCATGAAGGTTTTGACAGAAGAATTATTTCCCTGGCTGGTGTATGTAGAAGCCTGGCACATAGTCTCAGCACGAGGTCAACCATTTAGGATTGAGATGGAAATGAATATCTCCTCTTCGAAGGTGAGTCAGTGGAATTCTCTGGAGGGTTTTAGAGACTTAGTTACTGAGTGTATTCCAAACATAGATCAATAGATTTCTCAGTACTAAAGATATCAAGGCATATAGGGCAGTGCAAGGTAATGGCATTCAGCTTGCTAGAATATCAGTCATGACATTGCTGAATCACAGACCAGGCTCAATGGGCCAAAAGCCAACTCCAGCTTCTTTGTTTCTATGTTCCTTAACATCTAACAATTTGTACTCTCTCTCAGATATAGAAATCAAATTCTTGTTTACTTTAGTCTCTTCCTTATTTACAGTAACTAAGCCTAATGGCTTTTGAGGGACAACCAGACCTAAATAGAATTTCATTTGAATGGCAAAATTACATATTTCACCTTATAAGTTGCAATACCGTAAGACAATAAGATGTAGGAGCAGAAGGAGGCCATTCAGCCCATAAGTGTATTCCACCATTCAATGGGATCGTGGCTGTTTTGATAATCCTCAACTCAACATTCCTGCCTTTTCCCATAACCTTTGATTCCTCTACTTATATGCGCAGCAGCAACACATCACCTGTCCTGCCATCACTATCATTCTTAGTTTAATTTATTAATTATTTACTTGAGTATCACTGTTCTTTATACTTGAAGAATCCTACTCTATCCTATACTTTATTGCAATTAGCATTTGTAAATCAGGATCATTTATATCTAACAAGGTACTTTTACTGAAAAGAAAAAAAGTGCTAGGCAACCTGAACACAAAGTAAGGACATTACTTTTACTTTAAAAACTAAAAATAACATGCTTACCAGTGAGCTGCTTTGTTTAGGCGAAAACAATCAAACTCCTTTCCTTCCTCCCATTAACTCCTTGAGGTGCTCGGCTCTAACACTCTATTGTATGTCATACTGAAGTACTAATCAGCACTAAATTGCAACTTATATATGCTCCCAACACAAAAGATCTATCTGAGTTACTGAATGAGAATCGAGTTTCAGCTGGTTCTTAAAGGTACCTTCACTGGAATTCTTGGGGGAAAAAATGCCTCGCTTAAGGTTTACAGTCACTGAATTTAAATGTAGATTTCAGTTTAATGCCACTACAAAGCACAAACTAAATTAGGCTAAATTAGATTTATACAAATAAAGATTTAGTCTTTCTTATCCAACAAATGCATGGTCTCAGTCGTCAGCTGTGATGTTTCATCATCATAAACTAGCAAGATATCCAATTTACCATGTGCATTACCATAGCAGGCCTATTAGCATGCACTGAAATTTTGTATTCTATTATTATGCTGTTCAGTTTCTTTGTTCAAAAGAATCGCTGATGGAATGTTATACTTTCTGTTTTATAAAGGACATATTTGGTTATAAGTCCAGTCGATGCCGCAGTGTCCTGTTTGTCATAGGATCCATTCTAACCTGTGGATTTCTGCTGCTTCTGTTTTACTGGAGGCCTGAATGGGATGTCTGGTATAAGTGTATTCAGTGCACCTTGCAAGAAGCTGATATTGTCCTGCTTAGAACAACAGTAAGTGTTAGCCTATCGTCGTAGAATATTGTTTAAATTAAAAACTTGCTTTAGATGACACAAATTAGCACTTGTGAAACAAAGTTACATCTGCAGGCTCTTCAATGGAACTATCAGTACAAACCATTATATTTATTCAGGGCTATCGCATCTACCACATACCTAACCCACGAACATGCAGGCTGCAGTGTTATATTTCCCTTACCAACATTATTCTATAATTGCTGCCTCTCCTATCCGCATCTCTACTATATAGCCATCTACAAATGACTCAGATAATAAGGTGTGGAGCTGGATGAACACAGCAGATCAGGCAGCATCAAAGGAGCAGGAAAGCTGATGTTTCTGGATCCTTCTTCAGAAATGGGGGAGGGGAAGGGGGATCTGAAATAAATAAATAGAGAGAGGGGGAGGTGGTGATAGAAGGTGGATAGAGGAGCAGGTAGATAAAGAGAAGAAGGACAGGTCAAGGAGGCAGGGATGAAGCTAGTAAAGGTGAGTGTAGGTAGGAGTTGGGATGGGAGTTGGTCAGTGAGGAGAGAGGGGCGGGTAGGTGGGAGAGATGATGGACAGGTCAAGGAGGCAGGGACGAGAGGGGGTGCTGGTCTTGGGATGAGGTTGGGGGTGGGGAGATTTTAAAGTTCGTATAGTTCACATTGAGACCATTGGGTTGTAGGGTTCCAAGGCGGAATAGGAGGTGCTGTTCCTCCAGTTTTCGGGTGGCATCGTTTTGACACTGGAGGAGGCCCAGGATGGATATGTCGTCCAAGGAGTGGGAGGGGGAGTTGAAGTGGTTCGTGACTGGGAAGTGCAGTCGTTTGTCATGAACCAAGCGTAGGTGTTCCACAAAGCGGTCTCCCAGCCTCCGCTAGGTCTCCCTTATGTAGAGGAGACCACATCAGGAACAGCGGACACAATAGACGACATTAGCGGATGTACAGGTGAACATCTGTTTAATGTGGAAGGTTTAATGTGGGATGGAGGTGAGGGGGCAGGTGTAGGGGCAGGTGTAGCACCTCCTGCTGTTGCAGAGAAAGGTGCCGGGAGTGGTGGGGCTAGTGGGGAGTGTGGAGCGGACAAGGGAGTCACGGAGAGCGCGGTCCCTATGGAAGGCAGATAAGGATGGGGAGGGAAATATATCCTTGATAGTGGGGTCAGATTGCAGATGGCGGAAGTGGCGGAGGATGATGCGTTGAATCCGGAGGTTAATGGGGTGATACGTGAGGACAAGGGGAATTCTGTCTTTGTTTTTATTGCGGGGAGGGGGTGTGAGGGCTGAGGTGCGGGAAACGCAAGAGATGCGGTCGAGGGCATTTTCGACCACTGTGGGGGGGAAATTGCAGTCTTTGAAAAACGAGTACACCTGGGATGTCCGGGAGTGGAACGCCTCACCTTGGGAGCAGATGCGGTGGAGGCTGAGGAATTGGGAATAAGGGATTGCATTCTTGCAGGAAGGTGGGGGAGAGGAGGTGTATTCTAGGTAGCTGTGGGCTTGAAATAGATACCAGTTTCCAGGTGGTTACCAGAGATGCAGACAGAGAGGTCCAGGAAGGAGAGAGAGGTATCAGAGATGGTCCAGGTGAATTTAAGGTTGGGGTGGAAGGTGTTAATAAAGTGGATGAACTGTTCAAGCTCCTCGTGCTCCCACGAGGCGGCACCAATACAGTCATCGATGTAACGGAGGAAGAGGTGGGGGATAGTGCCAGTGTAGCTGCGGAAGATAGACTGTTCCAAGTATCCTACAAAGAGGCAGGCAAAGCTTGGGCCCATGCGGGTTCCCTTGGCCACCCCTTTCGTCTGTATGCTCAAAAAGGAGTAGTCTCAGTAGTGGAGTTCTGCAATCTCCATATCAATCTCCATATCAACCTTTAGAGCAGGAGGGACTTGGACCTGGGCCTCCTATCTCCATAGAAATTCTATTCTTCACTCAGTAAAATAGTTACAGTTCAAAGGATTTCAAAATTGTACTTTCTTAGATAAGATGTCCTGAGGAATTAATGCACAATTTACACTTAACAAGGCCATTAACAAAACCAGATTAAGGTTTTCTCAATAGTTAAGTGCTTTTTTATAACAGATTACAATACTTTGGGGATCAAAAGTGCTAAAGAAACATATATAAATTTGGCTAGATATCACATGTATAATACGATTGATATCTTTGCTTCAACCCAGTGACAAAAGTTATCTAGCGATTTTGCAAGGGCCACGCATTGCATATTAATACAATACATGAGGGACATTTGCCCTGTTTAGAACTGTTACATTTGATTAAACAATAATACTAGATATCACTAAATTCATTTGATGTAAACTTCCTGATATTGAAAGTAAATGTTTGCAATAAACAATGTAATAATCATTGACAGAATGTTCAGGCATCAGTTATAACCATTTTTGTCATTATCTTTCAAATGGATCTACTCAGGGCACTGTGAAAGACATCCTCACTCCTGAAAACACACATTGCTGGATTTCAGTAAAGAACAATGATTTGTGATGTTCTAACTCAAGAAAGACACCGACTTATGCTACTTGTTGCACCAGAACCTACAAGTGCGGTTAGCTTTTCGAATCCTTCCATCTGCAGAACTAAAGATAATCCATCCATTGTATTCAACCCTGGGGCAAGTCCTAACCAAAATCTCACTGAGATTTTTGAGCAATGGAGCTAATTTGCTCTTGCCGTTTGGCATCAATTTGATACAAGTAGCCCCAATGATCATCAATCAATATTCAGTATTGCGCTCAATGAGACCATTTGGGATGATAGCCATAATCCGTCCAACCTAGAGGCAGGAATATTTCCACCAATCCAATGGTCAATCTGTTAGAAAAGGAAACAACATTCTTGAATTTCCATGCTACTGGTTGCTTTCAGGCATTCACTGGGGATGCATGAACTATCAATTGGTTAACTATAAACCGCAACATCAAGGAGGTGACTAAGCTTTGTGTGAAACTTCAGCTGTGACCACAGCAGGAACAGAGACAACCATTGCTCTGTTGAGCTATGAAGTGCCTTAAAGTGCAGGACAGAGCAGACTGTGCACAGACAACAACACGTGTGCAAGTAGATCATTTTATAAAAATCACAATGGGTTAAAACAATACAATAAAGGCAGATGACAGTAACCCATATTAACTCATTTTGTTTTATTGAACATTTCCCATGATTCCTTTATAATGTTAATTTTGATATCTTGGGTCCAATCTTTGAGTGGAACACAAATTTGTTGGGTAGCGAGCATCTGCCTGAAGAAGCTGCTGTAATGCATTTTTCAGTCACTTCAAAATATTTTCTAATCATCCTATTTAGAAAAGTTATTACACACCTTTAGACCAAGAAGGACTTGGACCTGGGCCTTCTATCTCAAGAGGTAGGAACACTACCATTCTGCAACAAAAGCCCTAAGTTCAATACAATTTCAGCTGAATTTCAATTAATTTTCAATTAATTTGGCATGGCCAACACATAACACACTCCCCATTTGCTGATTAGGAAGGCAGCTTCAATTTATGTCCTTAAAGGAGAATTTTAAAGGGGATATGTGTTTCATTATAAGGCACAGAGATTGTCAGCAGATGGTAAAATTAAATCAATTCCAACAGGGCCCTGAAAATCTGACTCAGTGGTGGAGATACTAATTGATCAAGAAATCAGCAGTATAGGGTTCAACTTCTCATCAGTGATGGGTGCCAAGATAAAGATATAACCAGACATGCAGAAAAGTTGCAGAAAATTTCAATGCCAACAATATTGTCTCCAGGATCCAGATTCAGTGCAGAGAAAAAAAAATCTGACAAGTGGTATAAGGCACTGTTCACATCTTTTGTATTCTCTTCACAACTTACTTTAGGATCCTGTTTTAAACTGAGTACTATCTAGCCATTCCTATCCCACTTCCTGTAGATCTCCTTAAGGCAACATGCAATCTTTTACTGTGCATTCTTCCTGTTTAAACTGAAATCTTCAAAGCTTGCTACTGCGCTCAATTGAACTTTTCCTTTTCGGCCTTGTTTGCTGCTTCGTTCTGCTGTCTTGTACATGATGCTGATATATTTCATCAAAACATTTGGACAGAAACATAAAAGACTGTATATTTTTATTTTCTGCGTCAATGTACTGAAATGGAGTTTGGACTGCTTTATGGCTGAAATGCCAAGAACATTTGCAACTTGAAAAAAACAAGAGCAACATATTTTAAGCTGTTCCAGCCAATGTTGCTTTTCAAAGCGCTGAGGGAGATCATTTGAGCTCAGTGGCATCAAATGTATTTTTGATTAAGGAAATTCTGCTTGTCAACAACCAAGTAATTTGTTGAACTGCAGTTTGTTACAAAGTTGTGGTTGCAAGGGCAGCAGAAACATCCACCTGTGGACTGAAAGCAACCATCTCTCTCCACAAGGGAAAAAGACAGAAAAAAACCAAGAGATCTTAAAAAAAGAGAACTACATCAAGAAACAAAAGTTGGGTACACTGGACCAACTGTCAAGGTGAAAATGATCAAATTTTGACAGACAAAACTATGTCATTGGTGCTAAAAATCAAGAACTGTGCAAGATAATTTGAGTCTCTGCTGAAATCTGGACTTCTGATCTTCGGAATTTTGCTGTCCTGATACTTCATTTCCCACCCATAATATCTATATCAAATGGTGTGTCTTTTGCCCGTCTGTGAATAAGTATATAGGTATCTTGAGGATTTTAAAATGATATAGTTTAAGTGAGGAATTCAGTGATGCTAACACCATTGAAATGTGAAGGTCATGGTTAGATTCTCACTTGTTGAAGATGATCATTGCCTGACAATTAGGTGGTAAGAATACTACTTATCAGACCAAGCTGAATGTTGTTCAGGTCTTCAGGCATTTGAAAATGGACTGCTTCAGTATCTGAGGAATTGCGAATGATGTTGAGCATTGTACGATTATCAGCTAACAACCCCACTTCTGTCCTTATGATGGAGGAAGGTCATTGATAAATCAGCTGAAGGTGGCTGGGCCTAGGATATGAGGCCTGGAACTCCAGCAGAGATGTCTTGGAGCTAAGATGACTGACCTCCAACAACTACAACCATATTCCTTTGCACTAGTTTTAACTACAACCAGCGGAGAATTTTCACTCAGATTCCTATTGATATCAATTTTGCTAAAGCTACTGAAACCACGCTTGATCATATGCTCCCTTGATTTCAAAGGCAGTCATTCCCAGCTCACCTCTGAAATTCACCTCTTTCATCCATACTTGAATCAAGATTATAATGAAGTCAGGAGCTGAGTGGTCCTGATGAAACCCAAACTGGGCCTCACTGAGCGAGTTGTTGCTTAGCAAGTGCTGCTATATAACGTCGTTGATGACACCTTCCATCACTTTACCCATGATTGAAAGTAGACTAATATGGCTAGAATTGTCTGCGTTGGATTTGTCCTGCTTTTCGTGTACAGAAGATAACCTGGACTATTTTTCACACTGTCAGGTAGATGTCAGTGTTGTAGCTTCCAAACTTACTATTATCTACTTCAGCGCTATCTGCCTCTCCCAGTGCCTAATACACTGCTATTATTTTCTAATATTCTCTCCTGTTTTACAGTCCTCTGTTGAGTTCATAGTGGAATATATATGTATTAAAACAGATATTATGAGTGTAGAAAGAATGTAGATAGGATAAGCAAAATTCCATAGGTTATAAATCCAGATTTCTAGAGATGATTAAATTACCTCATGCATATAAATATATGGTACATGGTAATCAGCAGAAGGATTCCTTGACCATGTTTGACCTGACGCCATGAGACTTCATGGATTGATCTATGTTGAGGATTCCCAGGGAAAGTCCTTTTTGACTATACACCACACTCTGCTATCACTGTTCGCCTTTCCTGCTGGTGGGACAGAAATTATCTGGGATGGTGATGGCATTGCCTAGGGCATTGTATACGTTTCTGTGAGAATAACTCTGTCAGGCTGTTTTTTGACTAGTCTGTGAGACAAATTTCCCAGTTATGGCAGTAGCCCCAGATATTAGTAACAAGGGCTTTGCAGGGTCAACGTGGCTGTGTTTGCGGTTGTCTTTTCCAGTGCCTTAGTTAATATCAGGTGGTCTGTCTGGATTTATCCCTTTCTTTAGGCTTTGTGGCAGTCGATCTAACTGAGTGGCTTCCCAGGCCATTTCAGAGAGCAGTTAAGACTCAACCATGCTGCTGTTGAGTCACATGTAGGTTAGAGCAAATGAGGATGTCAGTTGCCTTCCTTAAAGGCATTAGCGAACCCGGTGGGCTTTTATGACAATCAACAATGGTTTCGTGGTCATCAATAGACTTTTAATCTAGATTTTTATTGAATTCAAACTCCACCAATAGATGGAACTCAAACCTGGATCCCCAGAACATAACCAGCAATAAACCATGCCTTGGGACATCCTTGCCTTCAGCGTGTGAGTTTGACAACATTGGCCGACTCACATAATTATCTGCCATGTACATGGTAGGTGGTGTTCCCACGTCTGATGTCGATGATCTGACATGTCTTGCAGAGGTTGCCATGACAGGGTTGTTTGGTGTTGTGGTTAATGTTGTCCTGAAGGCTGGGTAGCTTGCTGTGAACAATGGTCTGTTTAAGGTTTGGTGGTTGTTTGAAGGTTGGAAGTGGAGGCGTAGGGATGATCAAATGTGATCTTGGGTTTATGTCACATTACAAGTGACCCCCATCACACTGTTTTGTATCTGTAAAATCATCCTCTTTTGACACCATCACCTTGATAAGCTGCAGGCAAGGATGCCCCCATGGCATGGTATATTGGTGAGATCGTGCAGACGCTATGACAACAGATGAACGGACACTGTGCAACAATCACCAAACAGGAATGATCCCCCCCAGTCGGGGAACACTTCAGTGGTCAAGGACATTCAGCGTCCGATCATTGGGTAAGCATCCTCCAAGGCAGCCTTTGACATACACAACAACGCAGAATCACCAAGCAAGGGCTGATAGCCAAGTTCTGTACCCGTGAAGACAGCCTCAACTGTGACCTTGGGTTCATGTCGCGCTACATGTCACCCCACCACACTGTTCTGTATCTGTAAACTTTTCCTTACTGTCCTGTTTTGACACCATCACCTTGATAAATTGTTATGATCTCTCTACCTTAATTAGTTTGTACAGTTTTGGATTACTTATTACTTTGGTTAGACCCTCTGCATACGACTCTTATATCTATCACGTTATTCCAGTCATTTGGTTTGTCTCCAGCACCACCTTATTTTTAATTATCTCTCTGCCTCATTTAATCAGATTATAGGTCATCCCTTCGCTTGTTATTCAGCTGTTGACAGTACACTCACACTGTCTGCCACTTTTGATTATGTGCAGAGACTTATTATTCAACACTCCACTCACACCATTTGTATGATCTTTTGATCTTTCTGCCCTTGATCTCTCTGCCTATAAACTCTGTTTCTTTGTGCTCTTCTCTCTCACTTCACCTGAAGAAGGGGCTACGCTCTGGAAACTTGTGATTTCAAATGAGCCTGTTACATTATAACCTGGTGTCGTGTGACTTCTGGCTTTCTTAAGCATTCTTGATTTTAAAGTTGTTCCAACTTATTAGCTATGATTTCAGCCACCTGGGACCTTAATACATTGGAATCCCATCTCAAAATTTCATGCTTTCTCTATATCTCTTTCTTTAGCATTCTCCATATGTTCATGTAACTGAGATCCCATCTCTGCTGCCATTCTGGTAAATTTCCTGTGTATTCTCTGTGTTTAAGATCTCTCTTACAGTGTGGTGTTCAGAATACTCCAGCTGAGAAAATTTGTTAGCTGCATAAATCACCTATTTTGCAACCTGCATTTTATCAACATGGTTTCATGATATTTACCATAGTCAGAACACTTTCATACAGACCTCACATAAAACACTGTTGTTTCATTTATTAACAGAAAAACTGCACTAAAACCAGATATATGTATAGGCCAGAGATAGTAGGAACTGCAGATGCTGGAGAATCCGAGACAACAAGGTGCAGGGCTGGATGAACACAGCAGGCCAAGCAGCATCATAGGAGCAGAGAGGCTGACGTTTCGGGCCTAGACCCTTCATCAGAAAAGGGGGAGGGGAAGGGGGTT
>NC_063344.1:33960143-33960523 GCF_021869965.1 Rhincodon typus
GCTTGGCCTGCTGTGTTCATCCAGCCCTGCACCTTGTTGTCTCCTATACTCAATTGTCTGAGCAACAAAGGCAAACATGCCAAACGCCTTCTTTACCACTTTGTCTACCTGTGATGCAATTTTCAATGAACTATGAACCTGAACCACAAGGTCTGTCTGTTCTGCAAAACTCTCCAGGGCCCTGCCATTAACTGTGTAAGTCCTGCCTTTGTTCATCTTACCAAAGTGCAGCACCTCACATTTATCTAAATTGAACTCCATCTCCCAGTCCTTGGCCCATTGGCCCAATTGATCAAGGTCCCTTTGTAATCACAGGTAACCTTCCTTACTGTATACTATACTGACAATTTTGGTGTCATCCGCAAACTTACTGACTAATT
>NC_063344.1:33960623-34189750 GCF_021869965.1 Rhincodon typus
TGGGCGGCTGTGTTCATCCAGCCCTGCACCTTGTTGTCTCCTATACTCAATGGACTGACCAATAAAGGCAAGCGTACCAAATGCCTTCTTTTCACTATCCTGTCTACCTGCAACTCCATGTTCAAGGATATGAACCTGCACTCCAAGGTTCCTTTGTTCAGCAACACTTCATACATGTTAGAATCAAAGTGGCACAACTCGGTAAGAGGGAATGTACTGAAATTCAATCTGATTGGTAGTTGTTTGATAAAAGTCTCATTGTAACCTTGCACGTATCAATGATTAGCAGTCTAGATTAATCCTCCACGGAAAAGGGATGGAAATATTTTAGGAAGGATATATAGTTTTGAAGAAAATATAACATAGTTCCCAAGAACGATACCCTGCACTTCAGACGTTAAGTTATGAGGAGACATTATACAAATCAGGCCTATTTTCTCGACAATTTAGAAGGTTAAGAGGCAATCTAATTGAAACTTTCAAGATACTAACAGGAAAAGACAGGGTAAATAAAGAGAAACTATTTCCACTGGTTGAGGATTCTGGAACTAAAGGGAGATGGCATTAGGCCAATTGCTCACTTGGAGAGTTGGTACACATATGATGATCCAAATGGCCATCTGCTGTGCTATAAGAATGCTATGATTCTGAATGGGTGAGCATAAAGGAGGCCAGCTTAAGAAGCTTCGGAAATGCAGTGTTTGGAGGTCACCATGACATAGATGAACATTTCAGCAGTGGACAGCTTGGAGCATGGGAGTGAATGAGGCTATGAAAGTGGAATTAGACAGCGATGAAACTGGGCAAGTGATCTAAAACTCAACACATGGTCACTGTCTGGTTTAACCCAATGCTGTGACCAGGGGAAACGATAGAATCAATGGCAAGGATGTGAGATTTGTCATGTGTTCTAAGACAATGGTTTTGAGCTTATCAACGATTAGTCAGCAGAAATTGCTGAAACTGGATGTTTTGTTCAGCAGTCTGAAAGATAAAGACAGTGGGGAACTGAAAGAATGGTTTCAACAATTAGTGTACATGAAATTTGGAAATAAAAAGATGTAAACATCAGGATAATTGAGCCACAATCTAGGCAGACACTTCAGTGGAGTCCTGGTCAGTATGGCTGAGATATACATCAGGATGATGAATTTAAACATTTCATCAGTAGGTGATGGAAGGATAATGAATTGGAGATGACATATACTAGTTCAGGATTAAACAGTGCTCATGTGCCTACAAATTAAACTTTTCCCAAGAGGTCCCAAAATTTGGAATACTTACTCCATCAGGGTGTGAGCCAAGAATTTGGTGTTCTCCCGGTCTAAGTTTGTGGTTGGTTCATCCAGTGCAAGGATTCCACAATTCAGGCAGAAGGTCTCAGCCAGAGGCAGATGGATAATGAGTGAAGCAAGGACCTTCTGGGCTATTTGAATTCTGTTATTCATGGTATTCCATGTGATATCTCTGTCAAATTTTGTTATTCCTCTTATATAATTGAGACAGTGTAAAATACATATAAAAAACACATTTGACAGTTGGTTTTAACTAACTGCTACTGGATTTGTAATATTAACTTCTGTTATAAAGTTAATTATAAATTGTAAAGTTATACAACTACTTCTATTGTTAGCACTTTGTAACTAATAGGTTGCAAACAAACTATTTTGTTCACAATGTACCAGGCACCTTTCTAGAGATAAGAAAGACATTTTCTAAGACTAATTAACTTTCACATCTAGTTTAAATTTTTTTCCTCCAACACTTCTATTATACATGTATCTTTACTTAGGTTCTAGCTAAAGATTTCAACATATTTTTTAATATTGGGAATAATTTCAAAGCAACTGCTAATTACTACAAAATAACTTTAGCTGTTGTTTTCATAGCTACTTAATGAATTAGGCTGACTGGTTCATGGACTGAGATTTACAAGCCCTGTTCTAACTGGTGCTGTTCACCTAATGGGACAATATTCTTTTATTAATGACGCTGGAATCAATCACTTGTCTATCCTGAGGCATCTTTATCAAGCTGTCTCAGACGGTTGCTTGTAAGGTCTCCCGTTCACTTTGGAGTAGCCCTCTTCAAAGGTACCATTATGTTTCACTTAAATGCTGGAGCAGGCTGTTTAATTATACTTATTCCTTGTTGGCCATTTTGTGTCTTTCAAACACGGGCCACCCTTAAAAGCCCATAGTGTTGGAGGTAGTATAATAGCATGCATAGACGATTGGCTAAATAATAGGAGACAGAGAGTTGGGATATGGGGGACATTTTAAGGATTGCAACCAATAACTAGTGTTATTAGTGTTATTAACAGGGATCACAACCTGTGCTGGGGCCACAAATATTAGTCCTGCATAGTAATGACTTAGATGAGTAAAGAGAATGTGCCAAAGTCAAGTTTGCTCATGATGCAAGGCAAGTGATGAAAATTGTAGAGTCTGCAGAGGAACATAAGTTAAGTAAGTGTGCAAAGTCTTGGCAGACTGAATATGATATGAGAAAATGTAAGGTTATACACTTTGACAAGAACAATAGAGAAGCTAAATATTATTTAAATGGACAAAAACTGCAGAAAGCTACAGAATAGAGGGATTTGGGAGCCCTCGTTAATGAATTACTAAGAGCTAGCATCCAAGTTCAGTGGATTATAGGGAAGGCAAATAGAATGTTGGCCTTTATTTCTAGGACAATAGTGTAAAGAAGTAGGGAAGTTTTGCTAAAACTATGCAGGACATTTTTCAGACCATATTTGGAATACTGTGAATAGATTAGGGCCTCTTAACTAAGGAAAGATATACTGCCATTGGACGCAGTCCAGAGAGGGCTTAGTAGGCTGATACCAGGTATGGAGGGTCTGTCTTACTCATTGGAATTTAGAAGAATAAGAGCTGACCTCATAGAAACATACAAGACTGTTAGGGCCCTTATCAGATTAGATGGGGAAAGGTTGTTTCCTCTTGTAGAAGTGTTTAGAGAGGGAGGGCAGAGTAAGGTGTGGTCCATTCAAGGCAGAGATGAGGAGGAATTTCTTCTTTCAGACGGTAGTGACCCTGTGGAACTCTTTTTACCGTAGAGGGCTGTTCAAACTGGATTATTAAGTATATTCAAGGCTGAAATAAACAGATTCTTAATCAGTAAGGGAAGGAAGAATTATGCAGAAAAGACAGAAAACTGCTGTTGAAGATTATCAGATCAGCCATGATCTCATTGAATGACAGAGCAGTCTCAAAAGGCTGAATGGCCTACTTCTGCTTCTATGTTTCATGGTCTTATGGTTTTACAGAGCAAAGATGAGTAAAATGAGAGATAACAAAGGTTTTTCAAAACAATGTTGTAGAGACAATTGATAATGTATTTGGTAGAATATCTGCTCTGAGGACATAGTGATAAAGCTATCAATTTGTATATATGAGGTGACACAATGAAATGTTGGAACGTTTGGCCAGAAGGAGTGGTTGAATTTGTTTTCTCAGGAAAAATGGTAAATGTTTGAAGCAGTGGAAGTTAATGGTATGTGGAGAGGGTGGTATATGGAGGAGGACAAATAACATCCTGGGCTGTAAAGTCCTGTGGAGCTAATAACAGCAAATTAATGGCACCCAAAGTATATTAGAGACATTTGCATGTTAATATTGTTGTGTATTACAGGTATCAAAGGAAGGAATTATTGTCCTGAAACAATATCCATTCTCACCAACACTCCAGAGAATGTCAGTTATAACTCAAGTGATTGGAAAAGAAAAACTGACTGTTTACCTCAAGGGAGCACCTGAGATGGTTATTCAACTTTGTAAACCTGAAACAGGTTTGAATGGCTATCCATGAAAATTAAGGCATTCAACAAATCATTTATCAATATTGTGACCAGTTTCTGAAATAAGTGTTATACATGAAGTTCTTGATATATATTTCTGTAACACTTATATTAGGAGAAAGTCAAAAATGAAAGATATACTGGTGGTAAGGTCAACAAAATATATGAAAATATATAATAGAATAAAATAATTAATTAGTGAATATCAACATTAATTTGAACACATTCAGGATGATAGGGCTGGATAGGATGAGGAGGCCACATTTGGAGTATTGTGTACAGTTTTGGTCACCCTGTTATAGGAAAGACATAGTTAAACCGGAAAGTGTGCAAAGAAGATGTACGAGGATGTTGCCAGGAGTAGTAAGACTTAGTTATAGGGGAAAGGCTGACCAGGATAAGACTTTATTCCTTGGTACGTAGGAGAATGAGGGGTGACTTTATTGAGGTGTATAAAATCATGAGGGGCATAGATAGGATGAATACATATAGTCTTTTTCCCAGGTGTGGGGAATTGAAGACTAGAGGGTATAGGTTTAAGGTGAGAGGGGAAAGGTTGAAGAAGGACCTGAGGGGCAATTTCTTCATGCAGAAACTGATGCGTATATGGTATGGGCTGCCAGAGAAAGTGGTTGAGGCAGGTACAATAGCAACATTTAAAAACTATTTGAACAGTACATGGATAGGAAGGGTTTAAAGGGATTTTGACCAAATGTGGGCAATTGTAACTAGCTAAGTGGGCACCATGCTCAGCATGGACCATTTGGGCCGAAAGGCCCATTTCCATGCTGTAATACTCAATGTTGCTACTCTATGTCTCTATGAAGTATCATAGTTGCAGCACGTGAGAGTTTTTGGATGCCAGTTTGATCCAGAGCATAGATGTCTGCAGTAAGTGTTTGAAGTTTGAGCAACATTAGTTCAGAGTTTGAGCTGGACACTGAACTGCAGGCACTGTGTTGCAGGGATGGAGGAGGCAGTCACAACTGTTTGGGTAGGGTTAATATACCACTTTTTTATTCTGGAATTATAAACTAAAATGAAGTTGAACTACTCTTACTGATGAACCAGGAGAGTTTTGCACTTAAATCAAGTGCTGCACTTTATTGCGCTGTATAATACAATGTTGCTTCTTGAAGCAGTAGGGAAGAAAATTTGAGAAATCGAGACTAACTGGCACGAGAATCTTTCGAGTTAAGAAAATCCTGCCTGACAATAGCCTTCTGATTAGTTGAGCCTGCGGAGTGTTAAAATGTTGCATGTACCAAGTACATCAGATGAAAAGAAACATTCACTCACTGACAGAAAACATGCATCTTTGTGTGTGGGAAAAAGACAGAAAAACCAAGAGAGTTTAAGAAGAAAGAATGCTAAAACAAGAAAAGGCCTGGGTTCACCTCATCAACCATTGAATTAAAGAATGAATATCATCTTCAGCCAACAGATGATCATCATTGCAAAAATCAACCACAAAGTAAAATGTGATTTTATACATTTTTCCATTTTGTAATTACTTGTGGAACAGTGGGGTATGGTTATCAGCGCACTCTTCCCAATTAAGTCATGTCAAGGCTTTTCTGATTTGTTCAATGTTTAGGGTTGGACAGGGTGACTGCGAGTGAGGCATTTAAGGGGCCTCCAAGGGCAGGATAAGGAGCCTCAGCATTTACAATTGTCCAACAGATTTGAGATTCTTTCAGATTGACTGTCTGAGTGTGAGGGCTACAGATGGATGACCTCACTGACCACCGCACCATGATACTGGGCGCTATTTATGTGGGAGGGGAGAAAAAGGGGAACGCAGGGGAAATAGGAGACAGCATAGTCTGTGAGGTTGATTTTGATCTCTGCAGGAAAGATTGCAAGTCCAGTTGGCTGTGTAGCTTGCCCACTGCCAGGACTTGGAACATATGCTCAGGGAAACCAATTTACAGAGGGAGTGGGAAGATTCAGTTGTCATGGTCCATGTATGCACTAGTAACATAGACAGGAAAAAGAGAGAGGTTCTGCATTGTTAATGCAAGGATTATTACCTGGGCCATGTGTAAATCAGTGTAGGGGAAATCAGATCAGAGAGATGATTACATGACTCAAAGACCAGCATGGGAGAAGTGGTTCCAGTTCATGTGACACTGACACCAATATTGGAGGAAGTGCAATTTATACCAATGATAGTCTTCACCTAAACCATGCTGGTGGCGTGTCCTTGATACATAACTAGGGAGTAGAGATGTTTTTAAACAAAATGTTGGGGGCAAGGAAACAAATTTAGAAAGTGATAATTCAGAGAGTAGAGACAACAAAAAAATGAGAATGATTATTAATCCAGGAAAGTAGAAACAGATAATGGCAGGAAGGGATAGAGATTATAAATCTGAAAGAACATTAACAGGAAAGACTGTAGATTACAAAAAGAATAAATTAAGAAAACTAATGGCTCAGTAGTTGAATGTATGTAATATTTGAATCAAAACAGATGAACTGAGAGCACAGATATAAATAATTACGTATGACCTTGTAGCTATTGCATTCATAATACTGATTTGGATCTGAACATTAAGAGGTACAGGATATTTAGGAAGGATGGGAAGCTCAGGAAAGGTGGAGCAGTGGCACTCTTAATCAAGAATGGAATTAGCAAAATAGAGAGGATGACCTAAATTCAGGAAACCAAAATGAGGAAATGGTTTGGTTGAGATGAGAAATTACAGAGGCAACAAGTCAGCTTTGAGTGTAATGTACAGGCCGCCTAACAATAACCACACAATAGGATGAAATATCAATGAACTACCAGTGGGAGCTTCTCAGGAAGTCATGGTGATAATTATGGGAGATTTTAATCTATACATAAACTGGAAAAGTCAGGTGGGTAAAGGTAACTTAAATGGAGAGTTCATAGAATGTTTTCAGGATGTTTCTTAGAACAGCATGATCTGGAATCAATCAGATAGCAGGCTATACTAGACCTGGTATTGTGCAATGAGATAGGATTAATTAATGTTCTCACGGTGAATGCGCTCTCAGATAGCAGTGAGCACAATATAATTGAATTTTACATTCAGTTTGAGGGAGTGAGAAGTGGGTCTGAGACTTTTTAAAATTATATGTAAATGATAGCAGTTCTGGCTAAAGTGAATAAGCAAATTAGGTTAAATGATAGCTCAATGAGATGCAATAGCAGGCACTTGAGGGATATTTCAGAATATACAGAATTGATGCATGCCAATGAGTAGGAGAAATTCCAAGCAACTCATAACCCACTATCTAGTAAGGTTAAAGAATATGTCAAACTTAAAGAAAAATCATTTAGTTGTGCAAAGAGAAATGGCAGGTTAGTTTGAATAGAATATAAGAACACATCTACAGAATTAATCAGCATTGAAAAATTACTGTGCTGGAGAAAACTGTTCTAAAATGTAAAACAGACTGGAAGAATTCCATAAATATTTATAAAAAGTTAACAAAATGAGCTTTGCTATTATAGAAAATGTGTCTGAAGAGTTGATAATGGAAAATAAAGACATGGCAGATGAATTGAATGGGTATTTTGCATCAGTCTTCACTATAGAGGGTACATGTCACATCCCAGAAGCAGCTATATACCAGGAAATGGAAGACAAAATGGAACTCAGGAAACTTACAATCACCAGAGAGGAGGTATGGAGCTGTATGCTGATAGGTCGTTGTGTCCCGAAGGATTTCATCCTACACTCTTTAAAGAGGAGGGTAGTGAGATAGATCTCTCCCATTTAGATTGGAAGATAGCAAATGTAACTCTTTTATTAAAAAAACAGAGGAAACAGAAATCCAACAACCATAGGCCAGTTAGTATAACATCTTCCACAGGAAAAAATATTAGAAGCTATTAATATAGTTGTCATTGCAGGGCCTTTAGAAAAGTTTATGGTAATCAGGCAGACTCAGTGTGATGTTATGAAAGGGAAATTATGTTTGGTTAATTTATTAGAGTTCTTTGAAGAAATACATGTATTGTGGTTAAAGAGGACCAGTGAATGTACTATACTTAGATTTCCAGAAGGCATTTGATAAATAGGAGGATGAGACAGATGAATGCCTGACTGGAAAGGCAGTGCAGGAGGCAGAACTTCTAGATTCCTGGGACACATGGGAATTGGCTATAGGAGAAATGCCATATGTATAAGCCATGACATTTCATCTGAACAGAGCTGGAACAGAGTTCATTGTAGACAATCTTGCTCAAGCTGTTGGAGAGGGGTTAAGCTAACAAGACATTGTGGGAAGTTAGGGAAGAAATTACCAGGCCACTACAGAGATATTTGTATCATATACAGCTACGGGTGAGGTGCCAGAGGACTGGAGGGTGGCTAGTGTTGTGCCTTTATTTAAGAAACACTGTAAGGAGAAGCCTGGGAACAATAGACCTCTGAGCCTGACATCAGTAACAGGTAAATTTTTGGAGGTGATTCTGAAAGACAGGATTTACATGCATTTGGAGAGGCAAAGACTGATTAGGGATAGCCAGCTTGGCTTCGTGCGAGGGAAATTGTGTCTCACAAACTTGATTGAGCTTTTTGAGGATGTGACCAAGATGATAGATGAGGGCAGAAAGGTAGATCTTTTCTGCATGGACTTTAGAAAAGCCTTTGACAAGGTTCTGCATAGTAGACTGATTAATAAAGTTAGATCACATGGGATTCAGGGAGAGTTAGCTAATTGGATATAAAATTGACCTGACAGTAGGAGAGAGAGGGTGGTGGTGGAGGGTTGACAAACCAGAGGCTGGAAGAACACAGCAGGCCTGGCAGCATCTGGAGGAAAGGAGCAGTCAATATTCAGGTGTTACCCTTCTTCAGGTTGAACATTTTTCGAATTGGAGACTTGTGACCAGCAATGTTCCACAGGGATCAGTACTGGGTCCACTAATTGTCATTTATGTAAATGATTTGGATGAGAATTTAGGAGGCATGATTAGTAAGTTGCAGATGACACCAAAATTGTGGGAATAGTGGACAGCGAATAAGGTTGTCTAAGATTGCAAAGGGATCTTGATCATTTGGGCCAATGGGCTGAGGAGTGGCAGATGGAGTTTAATTTGGATAAATGCAAGTTATTCCATTTTGGGAAAGCAAACAGGGCAGTACTTATACAGTTAATGATAAGGCCCTGGGTAGTGTTGTCATGCAGAGAGACCTAAAGGTTCAGGTACATAGTTCCTTGAAAGTTGTGACACAGGTAGACAGGGTGGTTAAGAAGGTGTTTAGCATGTTTGCCTTCATTGCTTAGGCCTTTGAGTATAGAAGTTTGAACGTCATGTTAAGGTTGTACAGGACGTTGGTGAGGCCGCTTTTGAAGTACTGTGTAAAGTCTTGGTTGTCCTGCAATAGGAAGGACACTATTAAATTGGAGAAGGTTCAGAAAAGATTTACCACAATGTTGCCAGGACTGGGGGGTTTGAGTTATAAGGAGAGGTTGGATAGGCTGGGACTTTTTGCACTGGAGTGTAGGAGTTTGAGGGGTGACCTTATACAGGTTTATAAAATCATGAGGGGCACAGATAGGGTGAACAGCAAAAGTCTTTTCCGATAGGCAGGGAGTTCAAAACTAGGGGGCATATTTTTAAGGTGAGAGGAGAAAGATTTAAGAGGGATCTGAGGGGCAACTTTTTCACACACAGGGTGGTTCATTTATGGCATGAACTGCCTGAGGAAGTGGTAGATGCAGATACAGTTACAACATTTAAAGACATTTGGATAGGTACATGAATAGGATAGATTTAGAAGGATACGGGCCAAATGCTGTCAAGTGGGATTAGGTTAGTGTGGGAAACTTAGTTGGCATTGACGAGTTGAACAGAAAAGTCTGTTTATGTGTTGTATGACTCTATCTGAGCTTCCACTGCAGCACTGTGACATTAGCTGGCTTCCACCCAGGCTGCACTGGAAGCTGAGCCAGCAGTCACCAGGAGCTGGAGCAGAGATGTCATGGAATTGGCCACCGTTTCCATTCTGGAAAGAATGGTGTCCAAGCTCAATGCAATGCCCTCTGCCACTTTGAATCTGGACACCTCCAGGCCCTTTAAGAGACTGCTTGGCTAGCTCACAAATATATTCACCATCCAGGACAAAGCAGCCGGCTTGATTGGCACGACACCCACAAACATTCACTCCCTCCACCACCGACACTCAGTAGCAGCAGTGTGTACTATCTATAAGATGCACTGCTGAAATTCACCAAAGATCCTCAGACAGCACCTTCCAAACCCACGACCACTTCCATCTAGAAGGACAAGGGCATCAGACATATGGGAATACCACCATCTCCAAGTCCCCCTCCAAGCTACTCACCATTCTGACTTGGAAATATATCGCCGTTCCTTCACTATCGCTAGGTCAAAATCCTGGAATTCCCTCCCTAATAGCATTGTGGGTGACCCACAGCAAGAGGATTGCTGTGGTTCAAGAAGGTAGCTCACCACCACCTTCTCAAGGGCAACTAGGGACGGGCAAGAAATACTGACCAGCCAGCGACATCCACATCCTACAAATGAATAAAAGAAATACTCAGTATTTTGGTATCTCTGTTTGTCAGATTTCTCCTATACTCTGCTTGATAAATGTCCTCATCTGCATCTTCAGCAACAGAATTCCTGTGCAATTGCGTCTTTAAAGAGTTGGCGCATATACCATTCTTTGCCTTTCACTTGGCTGCATACCCCTCATACCTGGTGACTTACCACATACAAATCCCATAATTTTGTCTGAAGTATACCCAATGCTGGTATCTGAATTTATTGCTATAAGTATCAGATTAAGTGATGGTGCTTCTTCATCAGTAGTGTGAGGTTGCTGTCTCTCTTCCTTCTAAAACGAATGCCGCTGGACAGCCAACCACGTTTGGTTATTTGAAACAGAAATTCAATTGTGATGTGGGTGGGGATTCGTAAACAACACTGGCATAGTGGAGTGGGAAGCATAAGGTCACAGTCACGTCAAATGTAGATTTCCGTTTATACCAGGTAGTGAGGAATGTGAACCGACAGAACTGCAGATGCTGTAAATCAGAAACAAAAACAGAAGTTGCTGGAAAAGCTGAGCAGGTCTGGCAGCATCTGTTGGGAGAAATCAGAGTTAATGTTTTGGGTCCAGTGACACTTCCTCAAAACTCAGAAGTGAGAAATGTGAACTGGGATCTGAGAAGATGTGTAGCATAAGAATATACCGTGATCCTCAAAGTCCTGACAATGTCAATAGCCACAGACTCTGATTGAGCTGAACCCCTGAAGTGGAAAGCCATCTCCTGTGGAAGAGTTCCAGCAATTAAGGCATCTTGTCCTTTGCAAGTTCTGTTCTCTTCTGTTATGTGCCACCATGTCCTGTTAGAAAAAGGGAAAGATGTCAACGGTCATGCTGCAACATATGCACATAATGTGCTTGCCAGAGGTAACTAGAGGTAATAAAGGTGGAGGTGAGCCTTGCATCATTTGAAGGTTGTGCAAGGGCAATGTGGCTTCTCTAAAAGTAGGGCCTGCATCCTGCCTTCTTAGGTCTGTTAATGTGTCAATAATGGGGATGTGGTGCATTAAGCAGCATTGGAATCTGTTGGTTTGACGGCTTGGAGATATCATGGAAAAATGCATTCACTGGTCCTTACCTATGTGCACATACCAGATTCCTTGCATTAACCTTCCTACTCAGCATAGAATGAACTCCTATGGAAATAGAGCCACTCTTCTCTTGTCCATTTCCATATTTAAAGATTTCACAGTCCATCTGTTAATCTAGGGATCTGCCCTGGTTCACCATTTGCATTGTTTCCAATTGCTTTTGATTTTAAGGTTCAGGAACAGTCACCTAAAGTAGTCAGTTGACCATTTGTAAGAAATTTTCTGACAGTTTTTTTTAAAGTCTGTTAAGAAGCATCAGTTTAGGCATCATCAGAGATAAGTAAGAACTGCAGATGCTGGAGTCACAGATAACACAGTGTGGAGCTGGAGGACCACAGCAGGCCAGGCAGCATGAGAGGAGCAGGAAAGTTGACTTATGTTAGTTAATTAGACAAAGGAAACATAAAACCATAACAATTAGAGATGGTTCACTGATACCAGATGACAAGTAGACTGTTGGTATGGAATGTGCCTGTCTCATTAAAGTTGTGAAGGTAGCATCATGTTCTTTAGCCATGGTATTAGGGAACTCTTTCTGGGTCTTCCTCTTCTTCTGATCCATCTTCCATTTGAAGAAGACAGTTCTCCGATGAAGACTGCCACCTTCCAGCACTGCCCTCTGCGCCTGACACTTGTTGATATACCCTATTTTCAGGGATTGGTAGATTATGCTGAGTCAATTAATCGTCTGAATCCTTTTGACCAATGTCATTGGGGTAGCTACTGATGTCAGATGACCATTGTCCCCTTGCCCATCTCCATTTAAATATTTTCATTCCTTCCAAGAACAGAGTCTTCTTAAAAAAAACAAAAATCAAAAATCTTCTTATTTTCCCAAACACTTTATTCTTAATAGGGTTGTGTGACACCTGATAAGACTTTTCTTTGCATTTCTAATAGGCTAATGACCAATGTGACAAAAGCAACATATTGGAAATGTTGGAAATCTGAAACAAACACATAGAATGCTGGAGAAACTCAGGAGGTCTGGCACTATTTGTGGATAGAGAAACAAAGTTAATGTTTCGAATCTGATCTAGCTCTTTTTCAGAACTGAAGAGTTGGACACCGGTTGTGAAGAAGTCATTCTGGACTCAAAATATTAGTATTCGTATTAGCTATCCAAGATGGCGGCTGAGTAGCAGCACTGTGTTTGGGCTCCTGTGCCCAAGGCTTATCTGCTCCCATCTGTTCCTTTATCTTTTTGCTTTTGCTCTTTTTCTCTTTTATTTTTCCTTTTTCCTTTTTTTCTCGTTTTCTTTAATTTGCAGCCTTTTGCAGCGCAGTTGTCGGCATTGACATGGCAGTCAGAGCAGGCCATGTGTGGAATGGTGGTAACCTCCCAGTGGTCTGCAGCTGCAGCGAGGTTACAACTCCTCATGGTGCTCAGAGGCGGCAGCAGTGAGGTTACAACTCCTCCTGGTGCTCGGAGGCAGCAGAGGCAGCGAGGTTACAACTCCTCCTGGTGCTCGGAGGCGGCAGCAGTGGCAGTGGCAGTAAGAACATGGCTCCTCCCAGCGATCAATGCAAGACTCACAGGCTGGCTGAGTATTCCATACCCCTTTTCTGAGATGGGACTTTAAGAAGATCTGGATGTTTTTCTTTCCTTTTGGTTCTGTTTCTTTTATATCTCCTGTTTTGTTTTAAAATTCTAGTTTTGTAACCAAGATGGTGCCAGAGAATGGCAACTTTTTAAACTTTTCACTGTATTCATGTATTCCTATACTTGAGTACACATGACAATAAAATCTAATTCTAATTCTAAAAATCTAATTCTAATTTTAACTTTGTTTCGCTCTCCACAGATGCTGCCCACCTGCTGAGTTTCTCCAGCATTCTCGGTGTTAGTTACTACTGTGACATAGTTAAATGAGGTCTCATGCTACATGCTGTACAAAGTATGGAATACTAAAATAACACAGTTTTGTAAGGGAATCCCATTTCTAACATTGCATGCAATTGTAGTATTAGCAGCAGTGGCTTCACTTCAATCAATACAACTCCCCTTTAAGAGGATCAGACTGCCTTTAGGAGTCAATGTACAACTGGAACAAGTGTCAATCTTGAATACCATTGAGCATAAAACTAGCCAACAGCATGGGTCAATTTGGGCTGCACTCTAAAATCAGGTGAAAGGGACTGCAGCACATATGTGGATGCAATCTGTCTCAATGATACTAGGTTACATTGGGGTGCACAGGAATTTTTTTGTCTCTTTGTTTTTGTTGGCAGAGAGAAGAGTATTTTGCAATAATGCTTACAGCATAATTTATATATTTTGCAGTTCCACGAAGTTTTTCAACTGAACTGCAGCGTTACACAAAGCAGGGTTTTCGAGTTATTGGATTTGCATTTAAGTCTTTTTGGAATGGCAGAGATATCAATGTCGCCAATTTAACGAGGTAAGTCAAACCAGCACACTCCCATTATTAGACGCTAGGATTTTCCTCCTTGAAGTCATTAATCTTGGTAATTTATATCTAAAACAGACCACACAGTCTCAAAGACATTTGTAAACATATGAATTCAACCTCTCAAAAGCTACTTAATAAATGTTGATAAAGCCAAAAGAAATGCGGATGCTGAAAATCAGAAACAAAAACATAAGTTGATGGAAAAGCTCAGCAGGTCTGGCAGCATCTGCGGACAGACATCAAAGTTAACATTTCGGGTTGAGTGACCCTTCCTCAGAATAAATGTTGATACCTGGTTATCTATATCTGTCACAATTTGCTGCAACTCTCACACATCTGGAAGACCAAACAACCATTGCATAACAAGTAAAAGTGAAACACTAGTGTATACATAAAAAAAAGATTGTAAATGACAGGCCGTGTGATCATGTTTGTAAAAAGACTGTTGTTACACAACAATCCCTCAGAAAAATCTTTTAAATTCATTACAAAAGGTTTAGTATTCCAACATGTACAAAACACAAAGCATTTATCCATATAGATATGAATATCAAGTTGTTATTGAAAATTTATTTATTTCCATTCATGAAATTTGGGTATCACTGGCTAGTGCAACATTTTGTACCCATCTTTAATTGCCCATAGGGTAGTTAAGAGTAAACTACATTATAGGTGGGTCTGGAGTCATAGTTAGGCCAGACCAGGTAAGGACAGCACAGTTTAACATCCCTGAAGGACATTAGGGCACCCAATGGGTTTTTAAGACAATGAAGAGCAGTTACATAGTTGCCATTAGACTAGAATTTTATTTGGAATTTTTAAAATTGAATTTACATATCATTAATGTCAATCTGACATAAGGAATAAAATTATTCTTTAAACAGTTACTCTCGCAAAGTGTTGAGGCTTGTAGATTGGTAAAATATAAGTACCTGATTTTTCTGCCTATATCCTGGGAGTTACAATTTTGCAAAGGCCATTAAATTTATGTTGGGATTTGTTCTCTTTATGAGGTTTAGGATCTATGGGGTTTCCTCCAGAGAAGCGTAAATGAGACAGGAGATGATCTCACAATATATATTTCGAGGACACCCAGCATTAGACTGAAAAAGACTCAGTTTAGCATCTTATAGGGACCTGAATGATATGGGCTCTGGTGGGCAATGGGGCTAAAACATGTGTGAAGCCCCGCAAGATCTATCTCAGCATCAGGAAAAACTTGTTGCAATTTTTAACCAAGTTCCAGCCATTGAGGCAAGATTCTCACTAGGCAGTGAGATGTCTATGGAGAGAGATTATTACTTGTTAATGACCTTAGTAAGAGCCAATCTCACATCATTAATATGCAACTTTCTATTTGACCATCTGCAGTGAGAAAAACAGTAATTACTTGATATAGAAGTCAGAACAGGTACGTGGTGGCTTCAGTTCACTGCTTGTTCCATAGAATCTCTGTGTTGGACAATGTACATCAATACCACAGGGAACACTCCATAGGCATCCAACACACACTTTCGAGATCCACAGACATTGGAATGTATCATGTGCCAGCCTGTAAAAACCCTCACGACATATCTTCAATCTACTTACAGGACACTTCTACACTACACTGCTGCATCGTGGGGTGCAATGGTAACTATGACTGTAATGCTTCAGCAAGGACACTGTGTGCTCAGGGACACATGGCCAATCTCTTTTGCTTTGCAATACATTCTCTTAAAAAGTTTCCAGATATGTATGTGTCTAGTTGATGATATTTTAAGTTAATACTTTGAATGACATATTTTCATAACAGATTACAGATATCCATAAAAAACTGGCACTCTTCACTTTGAAAGAATCAATACCCTTAACAGCAACAAGAAAATTATTGCTTGCTCACTAGTGTTCCAAACTTGGGGTACCTGACAGAGCATTGCTCCAGGATCCCATTTAAATAACTCTTTCCAGCTTATGGACTGCCAGAATAGTGCCTGGACATCATACCTTCCATCACCCATTGGATGAGCAGCTCTCACTTAGGAAGCTCTATTGTTCGAAAGCATGCTCAGTGCCTGGTTTAATATTCAAAGCAGGGATAGAAATTAGCAAACCACACACCTCTGTGTTAAACTCCCATCCACTGCAATGGAATGTCAAACTCAACCAGTGGTTTTTACATTGCGCGAATATGGGAACTGTATTTTATGGATATATAATAGCTCAATCCACTTTTGGCAGAATGTGCATCAGGTATATACAAATTGTCGTAATTTCTTTATTTTAATCTTAATTTCCCTTAGGGAAGATGTGGAATCCGACCTAATATTTCTTGGATTACTGATTCTAGAGAACAAACTGAAACCACAGACAATCCCTGTACTTTCTGAGTTGTCCAAAGCCAGGATTCGAACAGTTATGATCACAGGTGATTGAGAAATTTATTGTAGCTTACTCCATTTATTTTAAATATGCTTATAGGATGCCCAATGACTTATTTGCACAGTGAGACATTGAAATCAGAAAATAGCCTTAAATTCAATCCAAATAGACTGACCCAACCTCAAACAATGGAATGTTGTAGTAAAGAACAAAATTGGCTGTAGTTCCCATTGTTAGTTATTGTCTCGTGATTGTGGATGTACGGTAAAACCACAATTAGTCTTCACGGTGCATTTGGCTACTGACGTTCATTGGCTCATGCAAGATGTACAATTTATGTTGAACTGAAAACTTGCCATTTACAACGTATTATATTGTTCCTTAAACTGAAGGCTGATCATATTCTCCAACTCGGTAAAGATAAGATTCATAACTTATTAGAGAAAGTTGTATTTTTTATTTTTAGTTGGTTCAATTGGCATTATATTACATAGAAACATAGAAGATAGGTGCAAGAGTAGGCCATTTGGAACTTCGAGCCATTCAATAAGATCATGACTGATCATGCAATCTTAGTATCCTACTCCTGCTTTCCCTCCATACCCCTCGATTCCTTTAGCCGCAAGGGCCATGTCCAGTTCCCTCTTGAATATATCTAATGAACTGGCCTGAACAACTTTCTGTGGTAGAGAATTCCACAGGTTCGCAGCTCTGAGTGAAGAAATTCTTCCTCATCTCAGTCTTTAAAAGCTTATTCCTTATTTCTTAGACTGTGACCCCTAGTTCTGGACTTCCCCAACATTCGGAACATTCTTCCCACATCTAGTCTGTCTGGTCCCATCAGGATTTTATATGCCTCTACTAGCTCCCCCCTCATTCATCTAAATTCCAGCGAGTACAAGCCAAGTTGATCCAGTCTTTCTTCTTACATCAGACCTGCCTTCCCAAGAATCAGTCTGATGATCCTTCACTGGGCTCTCTCAATAGCAAGAATGTTCTTCCTCAGACTAGGAGGCAAAACTGCACACAATACTCAAGGTGTGGCCTCATCAAGGCCCCGTATAACCGCAGCAAGATATGAAGTAAAAGACCTACAGATGCTAAAGATCTGAAATTAAAACAGAAATTGCTAGAAAAACTCAGCAGGTCTGACAACATCTGTGGAGAGAAACCAGAGATAATGTTTTGAATCTAGCGACCCTCTTTCTGAAAGAAATATTAACTTTGCTTTCTCTCCACAAATTCTGCCAGACTTGCTGTGTTTCTCCAGCACTTTTTTTTTTTTTTTTGGTTTTATTACTATAGGAAGAACTTGTTGGAAAACATACACCGCAAGTGAATAGATTGAAGAAGTAGTCAAAGTATGTGATTGGGTGATAATATGACAGTTGTCATTAATTTTTCACAATAAATAGTGAGACTGTCATGAATTGTTTTTAAATTGCAGTGACTTTCTATAGGTGATAACTTGCAGACAGCTGTAACAGTGGCGAGAAATGCTGGGATGATTCCATTAACTCACAAAATCATTTTAATTGAAGCCTCAAAAGCCAAGGAATCTGGTCCAGCTGTCATCACCTGGAAGACAATGGAAAATGGCAAGAACACTGGTCAAATTTGTACTGATGTAAGCATTTAGTATTAGGTACTAGTATTCACAATAATGTTGTATTTAATGAAGATCCTATTAGCTGTCAATGTGTTTCAAAGTTATAGTCATCTGAGGAGCTTTACAGATCTTTTGGGGAAAACTAAGCAATACTCCAGCAGAATCAAATGCTTAAATTGTCACCTTGCAAGTCAGTAAGCTATTTCAGATTATTGTATCTGTACGTTGGCAAGTACGTTGTGATAGTAGATTATGAAATAATGTTACAAAATATTGTAAAAATACAAGGATTAGTACTAGATTATAAAATTAAAGCTTTCGATCCGTTACTTCCGTACAAATTATTTGTTCAAATGTTAATTATGGGTTCCACGAACTTTAATTTCATTGCAATTAACACTGTCTGAAAAGCTTTACTCTGTAACACACATTCAAGTATATAATAGAAATATTATTTTTGCACCTACAACTTTGTTTACTATTATGATAAACAAAATCTGATATTTATTTGTTCAAGGAAACTAACATTCCTATTGATGGGTTTGAAAAGAAGAAAGACTTCCATTTTGTTATGACTGGAAAATCTTATAACATTTTAGTGCAGCACTTCAATCATTTATTGCCCAAGGTAAGTTATCAACACTATGAATACATGTATAATAATATTACGTCTGCTTTTCTTAAACTACGTTCCTGTGCATGTATAATATTATCATGTAAGCACTACTCCTAGTAAACATTCTTTGTTATATTTTCATTTCAGTTGCTCATAAGTGCTACAGTTTTTGCCAGAATGTCACCAACCCAGAAGGGAAGCCTTATAGAGGAATTTCAAAAAATGGAGTAAGTTTTTTGAATACAGTTTTAACTAATCTGAAAGTATACTAAGTCAAATGAGAATTAACTTCAGTGAATACCATTAGTCATAAGGTTAATTTACCATGATTTTAAATGTATGATTTCTAGTTAAATCAGTATAAGCCCTGACCAACTCCAAATTTGTGAGTTGTAATGCTACAAAACAGTAGATTTTAATTGATGGGTGAAATTATTAGAAAGTACTTTGTAATAGATAATGTTATTACCTTTATTTTATTACCTTTCAATTAAATTGATTGACAAAGCTCCTGGCAGCAGTCTGACCATAAATCTAAAATCAGAGCAAAAATAAATAATTCTGCTTCAAAGGTTTTATGCAAATAGGTTTTCAATGACAATTCAGAAAATTTGCATTCTTTTATCCCATGTTCTTCAGTTTTCTTTAATACAACTGTATTTCCAAAACTAAATTAATAAAAATAATGCAATCACTATGTCACAAGATGAATTCAAATCTGAAAGATCGCACTTTACATGTTCACTCATCCCTCCACAAGAAACCTACTGTCCATCTTCATGTATCAAGCTTTTTCTTAAATCATTCTCTAATACTTCCTCTGTACAGTTCCCTGAAGTATGGAAGTGTCCTTGTTGCTAAGCTTTGTGCAAGTTACAACTCCAACATGTCATACTTGTCTCGTAGCTATTTGCCAGTAATCTGAGTTGCATTTTGTTCTAAATGATATTTCAGTGCAGAAACAATAGCATTATTTTTAGGTCTGTAAGTGTTAGTAGCAGTTTACATTGGCCATTGATGTTTAAATTGTGCATTACAGAACAAGTGCAAATATCTGAACAATGCAAGCACTTTCAAAGGCATGCATAGCATTTTGAAAGAGATTTCTTGTGTAGTTTAATAAAAGTTTAAAAGTAGTTATATGCACTCTTAAGGAACAATACCTAGGAAAGGACCACTCTAAGAGTTAAAGAATTATAATTGGATATTTCTTGGAAATAATTTTGTTTATTTTCCAGTTATTATGTGGGAATGTGTGGAGATGGTGCAAATGACTGTGGGGTAAGTATGACTAAAACTCTAATGAGCAGAATCCAGTTAAATCCCATGAAGAAAAAAATAATCTTTTTTATTTTCTTTTGTTTTAAATTGCATAAAATAGAATTTCTATAAAATGTATATTCAAATAAATTATGACACAGAACAAACAATAATAAGAACTAACTCTATCCCTGAGACAGTACATTGTAATGAATATTTAATATTAATATTTGCATTTAATTAACTAACATATAATACCAACAAAACTTAGGTCAGTGCTACATGAACTATTTATTAGTTGTGATATACTAATTTAATTTAGTTGACTTAGTACAACTGCAAAACTTCAGTAATTTTTTTTATCATAGCTTTTCAATTTTACAGATGAAAATGATTTGCATTGATATGAATGGAACTGGGTAGATAATCTTCTCATGCAAGTAATGTCATTCAAAATATGGAAACAATAATTTTGGGTAAATGTGCATGTTTATCTACAGTGAACGCTTCCATTTTTTTCTGTGGATAAAGAAAGTCTGCAAGGGAAGCAAGCGAAAGCATTCACAGAATTTGCATGTAATTTAAGAACTAATCAGCTATAACAAACCAGACAGAGAAATAGGTTTCCCTAGTTTCACACATTTCCATCTCCCAGCTCCCAGTCCCATAACCTAATTGAAGCAGTAGTAATTTACTCTCAAAATCCTGTTAATGTCTTTCAGTAAGATAAAACTAGAACATTGAGGACTTCTGATTCAACATAGCAATCTAGAGTGAGGAATTTAAAGGAGTCAGAGATGTAATCAAATGAAAATACACAGAAATTGAGGCTCCTCTTCTGAATACTCTAAAGGTCTGTCTGGTGAGACTGCGAGCTATATCTGAATCTTATGAGATGATAGGTAGGTGTGCAGCTCGGGCTGTCTTCACTGACGGCCTTCTTTTATTTGTTTCAAGCCTCAGTGAAGTGAGCTAGAAATGTCACCAGCTGAATTAACATTTAGTTTAAAACAGTCTGTGGTGTGAGACAAAAATTACAATCCTGACCTTATGTGAGCAATTTAAAATAGGTCTGTGACCTTTCCATATGGTCAATATATCATAAACTTGAGTATTATCATTGTGAGGGCATTATACCAATTGAGAACCTACCTTTGGCTCCCAGTCATACTGTACACTTTCCAGCTGAAGGTGACTGAAGTGCCCTCAAGAGTTTAAATTATTAGTAAGAGTTCTTTCTACAGTTTGAAGTGCTTAGAGCAATTGTAGCTCCTGAGCTGGAAGTCCGAGATGAGACATGCTTTTCCATCTGAATAGCTTATTGATGCAAAATTAATTATGGTTACTTACTAATCTTCAGAGAACCTACAGAAATTTGTTTTCAATGGTAAATTTCCATTATTCTGTGAGAAAATGTGATAGAAAACTTGTTTTGTAGTAACAAAATTGTATGTCAGTAATATTTGTGCATTGTAAAGGAACATAAAGAAATAGCACACTGGATTGCAAATTGACATCATCTTGGTGTGGCAGACTTATTTTCAAACCTTTGAGTTCCCAATAGCAGCAACGATATTCAGTTGTAGAGTTTTCTTAACTAACAAAGTCAGCAGATTAAGAATCTATGGAGACACTACAAGTGTCTTCTAATTTTATTGACATTAGGATACAATGGTTTTGGAGACATCTATGCCTTACATTTGTGTCCAGGGGACATAATGCAATTCTAAGAATGATCAAGTCCTAGCCCTTGAAGAGTTGAGGGGATTAGATCTTCATTTAGAACTTGTAAAATCTTAAGTCTCGGTATTTTGTCTTGTTATTTACCCTTGATTTCATTAGTGGCAGAATAATCAGACTTGTTTTTCCGTTTTCAGCTGCAACCTTTATCTTTTCCATTGTATCATTTTGCAACAGCAAGCAAGTCTTGAATAAAATTTGTCCTTGAGAAAACTCTAAGCAGTAGTTAGTTCACAACATTTTCTTTTCTCGCTGCAACCTCCGCAGTTAATTGGATCTAGCATGCTCCCTTGTTTGACCAAGCTGATAATTTTATTACACGAAGGTTTTTGCTCAGTTGGTGTTTCTCAGCAGGATATTGATCCTAAATGGATCCACCTGAAATTTTATTTTGATTGCTTTGGATATACATGAATTATTTTTCATTTGTTCTTCTTTCAATCAATTATCCTCTTTTAATAAGTATTTGCTTTTTAAATCCAGGAGCTCAAGGTAGGTCCTTGCAACACACTGTTCCTAGGTGACTGTCCATAAACCTTACTTAGTCCTCCCCAAAACGTTCAAAGCCATTCAATAATGTACACAAGTGCTTTAGATCAGTAAACATGGGAAAGCTGGAATGAGAATCATTACACAGCCATTATTAGTTTCTGGCACAAAATCTGTATTTGCAGGAGAATAAGTAGCCTCTCCACTTTCCCTCTCAACTGCAGGGGAATTCATACCACAGTCAACAAGGGAGGAAGAAAAACTATGACACTCAGAAAAGACAATATATCACAAAAAGAATAAACATTACTACAGCTACCAATGATGAACCTTCAGTCTTTAGTAGATTTCCTATCAACAAATCTCATACATGTGTTGCTGACTGATAACTTACATGATTTTCTGCTTAGATATTTACAATTTAAAATACATATCATTGAGGAAATTTGAGAAATGAAAATACCATCTGGCTTGAAAAAGAAATTCCACATAATAGTTCTGAGGAAGGGTCCCCGGATCCGAAATGTTAACTCTAAATTCTCTTCACAGAGACTTGCTGCCGAACCTGCTGGTCTTTTCCAGAAACTGTTTTTGTTCCGCACAATTTTGCCAGTTTATTAATGTAAAATGAAAGATAGGAGCATAAATTTGGGATCATGATCTCATGATCCTCTTTGGCCCTGGCCTTGAAGGATATACCTGCAACTGAGTCAGCCACAGAATGCTCGGAAGGGCCCAACTGGGGATGAGCATTGATCACCCTAGTTCCATCTGAAACTCACCTGATTAGTTCAAATGAGGCTCAATATTGAAGTTCTATCAGTTCAAGAAGGATCAACACACAAAGAAACAATTTTATTGACTTGCTGCCCATTTTGATGATGACTCTAAATTCTCAGGAATTTTTTTGCTGCTTACTAAAAAATGATCTCAGTGGAAATAATGTCTCATTTATAAAAGCATAATTTCAACAAGGCTAACCTCGTTACTGTTAAAAACACGAAGAGATGCAGAAATGCAACAGTGAAATATTTTTATTTTTAGGCTTTAAAAACTGCTCATGCAGGAATTTCGTTGTCCGAACAAGAAGCCTCAGTAGCTTCACCGTTTACCTCAAAAATTCCAAATATTGACTGCGTGCCACAACTTATCAAGTAAGTCCAGCAGCATCACAATCTGTATAAAAATGTGAGAATTCATCATTTGAACAGTAAATTTATTATGCAATTCTTCTCAAAAAAATCTTACTTGAGCAGAGTTAACATTTAAAAAACCAATTCATGGCGAATTAACATCACAGAAATTAATTAATACAGATCAGAATATAAGTGCTGGAATATTACAAGTAATAAATATGAATCAAAACATTTAACAGGACAATTGAACGTTAATATAACTGTACAAAATTGCAAAGTGAATAGGTTTGGAAGTTGGCTTGGTGTTTCTTTCTACATTTTTCAAATTACTGAATGAATCAAAAGCATGTTTTATTTGTGTACTTTTATAATGAGTTGTTCTGCACTTCAAATTACAATCATGCCATCTGGATCATTAGAAGCATGAGTGTGGGTGCCATTTCAGTTATATAAATAAATCATTCATTGGGCAACTGCTATTCACACTTACCATACAACAGGTTTAATTTACAAGTGGGCTGGTTTTCATCATTATCACAAATTCAAATATGATTATTACCTTCAATGTTAATACCAAGAATTATATTTTCACTCATAAGTACTGACTCCAAGTGATAAGATAATTAATTGCATCTGCATCCTGCCCAGATTTTGTAGCCAATGGTGAAATTACCATTTGCTCTCCTTAAACATGGCTATAAACTTTCACTGCGCTTTTGTACATTGATTTATGGTAGTTGGAGAATGTAAAGAGGGACACTGTCTATAGGAAACTGAGACTGAGTGTGAATGGGGTGAGCAATCGCATGTCTTCTTTAAAAATCAATTTGAAGAGTCCTTGCTGAGACATACAAATTTTGATTTAAATCCTAACGCTAAGGGGACAACGGGCTGCATGTTCAATGATGAGTGTGTGAGAGCATGCCAAGAGTAGCACCAGGCACACCAAATAATGAGGTGTCAACCTAGTGAAGCTACAAAATACACACAGCATAAACAACAAGTGTTAGACAGAGCCAAGCGATTCCACAAACAGTGGATCCAATTTAAAATCTGCAGTTGTGCCACATTTAGTTTAACATCAAGCCTAACATCTGTGTTAGGTAAGTTACTTGAGAAGTTTCTGAGGGATAAGATATATATGTATTTGGAAACACAGGGTTTGATTAGGAATAGCCAGCATGACTTCGCGCATGGGAGATCATGCCTCACAAGTTAGAGTTCTTTGATGAAGTAACCAGGAAGGTTGATGAGGGAATGGTGGTAGATGTAGTCTATGGATTTCAGTAAGGCCTTTGATAAGGTTCCACATGGTAGGCTGCTCTGGAAGGTTAGATCGCATGGAATCCAGGGACAGCTGGCAAATTAGATACAAAATTAGCTTGACGGTAGGAAGCAGAGAGTAATAGCGGAAGGATGCTTGTTGGACTGGAGGCCTGTGACTAGAGGTGTGCCTCAGGGGTTGGTGTTGGGCCCATTGCAATTTGTTATCTATATCAATGATTTGGATGAGAATGTACAAGGCGTGATTAGTAAGTTTGCGGATGACACTAAAGTAGGTGGTATCGCGGACAGTGAGGAAGGTTATCAGAAATTGCAGCAGGATCTAGGAGTTTCATGGTGAATGGTAGGGCGTTAAGGAGTGTAGTGGAACTGAGTTCAGGTGCACGGTTCTCTGAAAGTGGAGTCACAGGTAGACAGGGCAATGAAAAAGGCTTTTGGCACACTGACCTTCATCAGTCAGGATATTGAGTATAGAAATTGGGAAGTTATACTGCAGTTGTACAGGATGTTGGTAAGGCTGCATTTGGAATATTGTGTTCAGTTTTTGTCACCTTGCTATATGATGGATGTTATTAAACTGGAAAGAGTGCAGAAGAAATTTACAAGGATGTTGCCAGGACTCAAGGGACTGAGTTATGGGAGAGGTTGGACAAGCTAGGACTTTTTTCTTTAGAGCATAGGAGCCTGAGGGGGGATCTTATAGAAGTGTATAAGATCATGAGAGGCATGGATAGGGTGAATGCACTCAATCTTTTTCCCAGGTTTGGGGAATCGAGGACTAGAGGGCATCAGTTTAATTTTGTGGGAACCTGAGGGGCAACATTTTTACACAGAGGCTGGTATGTATATGGAATGAGCTGCCAGTGAAAGTGGTTGAGGTGGGTACATTAACAACATTTAAAAAGCATTTGGATGAATACATAGATAGGAAAGGTTTTGAATGATATGGGCCAAGTGCAGGGAAATGGATTTAGTGTGGTTGGACATTTTGGTTGCCAAGGACCAGTTTGGGCTGAAGGGCCTATCTCTCCATGCTGCAGGATGACTCTATGACTAGTTTTGAATGATTGTGGACAATTAAAAAACTCACTGGAGGAGGACGCTCAATATTGGGGAACCCCAGGAAATTGGTGCAAGAGATAGGCCTGAATGAAGCATTTGCGATAATCCCCAGCTAGAAGTGCCAAGTAGATGATCCATTTTGGCCTCCTCCAGTGGACCCCAGCATCATAGATGTCATTTCAACTAATTCAAGTCACTTTATATGATATCAAAAACAGTTGGAGATGCTGGATACTGCAAAGGCTATGGCCCAGATAACATTCTAGCAATGATGTCCTGTGCTCCACAATTTGCCACACCCTTACCCAATTTGTTCCTGTATAGTTACAACACTGGCATCTACCCAGCAATGTGAACTTGCCCAGGTACATCCTGTACTCAAAATACAGGACAAATCCAACCTGGCCATTTACCACCACATCAACTATCAGTGAAGTGATAGAGATGTCAATAATAGTGCTCTCAAGCAGCACCTGCTTAGCCATAAACTGCTCACTGATACCCAGTTTGGGTTCCACTAGGACCACTCAGTTCCTGATACCATTACAGCCTTGATTCAAACATGGACAAAAGAACTAAATTTCAGAGGTGATGTGAGAGTGACAGCCCTTGACATCAAGGCAGCATTCAATTGAATGAGGAATCAAGGAGCTCTAGCAAAACTGGAGTTCGGTAGGAATCAGGGAAAAGTCTCTACAAGTAGGATGATGGTTGTGGTAGTTGGAGGCCACCCATATGAGCTTCAGGATATTTCTGAAGGAATTCCTCAGTGTAAGTGTCCTAGGGTCAACAATTTCCAGCTGCTTCATCAATGACCTTCCCTCCATCATAAGGTCAGAAGTGGGATGTTCACAGACAATTGCACAATGTTCAGCACTATTCGCGACTCATCAGATACCGAAGCAGTCTATGCTCAAATTCAACAAGATCTAGAGAATATCAGGGTTTGGCTGACAAGTGGCAGGCAACAGTCATGCCATATGCATCCAAGGCAATGACCATTCTGAACAGATGAAAATCTAATCATCACTGAATCCCACTATTAACGTCCTTGGAGTTACCATTGACCAGAAACTGAACTGGACTATCCAGACATATATATAATGGTCACAACAGCAGGTCAAGGGCTAGGAATCTTGGAGTGGTAACTTAGCTCCTGACTCCTCAAAGCCTGTCCACCATTTACAAGGTACAAGTCAGGAGTGTGATGGAATACTCCCCATTTGCCTGGATGAGTGCAGCTCCAACAACACTCAAGAAGCTTGACACCATCCAGGACAAAGCAGCCCGCTTGATTGGTATCACATCAACAAACATTCAGTTCCTCCACCATTGATGCTCAGTAGCAACAGTATATACTATCTATAAGATCCACTGCAAAAATTTACCAAGACTCCTTCAGTAGCATTTTCCAAACCCATGACCACTTCCAGCAAGAAGGACAAGGGCAGTAGATACATGAGAACACCATTACCTGCAAGCCTCTGACTATCCAGACTTGGGATTATATTGTAGTTCCTTCAGTGTCACTGGGTCAAAATCCTGGAACTCTCTCTCTAATAGTTTTTTAGGCATACCTATACCAAATGGACTGCAGCAACTCACCATCCCCTCAAGGGCAACTATGGATGGGCAATAAATGCTGGTCCAGCCAGCGGCTTCCACTTTGCACAAGTGGCTTCCATTATACACATGCTGACGTATGTGCATGATTTACACACTAAAGCCATCAGCCATGTTGGCAGCAGATAGCCTGTGTTGCCCAATGGCCACCCTTTGGTTTGCCAAGGTGGATGAAATGGAAATGGCACAGTGCACATCTATACTGGGCTTTGTCCTGCATGACGATCCTGCCTACGATCAAACAATGGCTGGGTATTTATAGAATGCAATCCCCTTCAGCTCTTGTATAGAACAGATTTGATATGTGGCATTTGCAAAGCAATGTGTGTATAATCAATTCTACTGTATGCCATGTGGAATCCTGCAATCCTAGCCTTTATTTAAAAAGACATTTCTAGGCATAAATTCCATGGATTTTAATTGTGGTACATGAATAGCTCCTTAAGCACTATATGTCATTGATATAATACATTCCTGTTTTTTTTTTAAATGGTGAGAAGCTCGCAGCTAAGTTTTCAACTATGGTTATTCAACTTCAAACAATTAAGTATGTAGAGTTTATGTTGAATTCAGCATTGTTTAAGTACCACCTGATCCACAATGCAGTGGAAGCTACATAACATAAAGCTTACCACACAGTTGATAATCATTTCATATTATTCACTAATGTTGTACAAAGACGAAACATACAAACACTAATTATCCTTCGTGAAGGGGACAAAGGCAAGCTGGGTAGGCTTGGAAATGAAAATCATTAGACATGTACGGTATTTCATATCAACAGCTTAGAGATAAATGTCTTTATTATGTTTTTTGTTCCCTAACAGGGAAGGAAGGGCTGCACTGGTGTCTTCATTTTGCATATTTAAGTATATGGCTCTCTACAGCATGATCCAGTATGTTGGGGTTTTGTGTCTGTACTGGGTATGAGTAATTTTTCAAAATTATTTTTCTTGAAAAAGAATTGGAAGATTTTCATATTTTAATTCTGTCAGTCAAATTATAGAAATATATATTATATTCATCTCATTCTGTGGATTCAAAAGAACTTGGTTAAAATTCAGAGCACCGCTTATGAGGTGTATCAAATCCATTGATATTTGAAAGACTGGAATTAAGAAAAGACACTTTTTTTGAAACAACAGCAAAATACTGCAGTTGCTGAAAATCTGAAATGAAAATGCTGGAAAGGCAGGCAGGGTCCATGCACAATAAAACTGTGTTAACATTTCAGGTTGATCATCTTTTGTCAGATTCTTCTAAATTCTGCTCTCAACCCCAATGTAAATTCAAAAGGGTAATGATTTCCATTTAAAGAGCACATTTTAACCAAGGACATTGAATCCACTTATTTAAAAGTACTAACTACATCAAACTATCGATTTATGTTAAAATTCTAAAGTGTACTATTTCTAATCAGAAATCTCTTCATTAAAATGCATGCATTTCACAAAGGAAATCTCATAAATTTACAAAAATCACTTATTTATTGTCTTCAATTTTATTTCTTTGAGCTTTAGGAAATGTTATGGTTCCACTGGATGTTTTCTGTTTGTGTAATCTTGCCCAATTTCCTAGTGTTTAAGCATTAGTCCAGTGATTAAATTTGAACAGGACAATCAAAATAAAGTTCGATCTTGTCCTCATCTGCTACCAAACTATACACATTTTCTAGTTCAGGTGATCAATAGTTTGTGTGTTGGCTGACTTTTTCCTTTCCAAACAAGAATACTCAGGTCTGCTAGATTGACCACAACAGCTGAAATCTATTAACTAAGCATGTTGCATTATGTCTCATGATTAGTGTGTCAGTATGCCTTCAAAAAACATGCTTTTGAAATCATCACTGTATCGTAGAATGATGACCTGACAATATTGAAGTCTCAAAGCCCACCTTACCTCAGATCACTTGAAGCATAACACTCTTCTAGAAGCACGCTCTTATGTTGTAACAAAATAGCTCAATATTAGCCAGACACTTATGTGCCTGAGGAATGTAATATTTATACAAAATATTTACTTGTTATAAATGTCTGTTGGATTGTTCAATACCACGTTATCCATGCTTCGTTTCTTATGTTATTGAAGATAGCATCAGCAATGCTGCACCAGGTGAAACACACTTTTGGAGGAAAAGTCACACTAATACCCCAAGAATTGAACCAAGGATCTTCTCCTCTACAAGGTCCCAAAAAATGATACAAATCGGCGAAGTAGTCTATCAGGGAGCTCGGGCTAATCCTTTGCATTTTCATGATTTCAACTAATTTACAAAGCAGCATGTATAACTTTTTAATCAAATTGAGTCATTAGTTTGTTGAAAGAAATGAAGGCTGTGATCTGCATGTTTAATGCAGTATGGAAATACATTTAATGTTACTTCTACTTGTGTAATGTGCAGCCTACTTGTTCTCCCAACATGACAACAATCTTAGCAACATACTATTCTAAGATGCCCTGTTAAATTATAAGTTAAACATATTCAATGTATTAATATATATTTCTTTTGATTTAGGAAGCAAATACATTTGGGAATTATCAATTTTTGTTTGAGGATCTAGCTATTACAACAGTTATTGGTATCACAAGTAAGTATCTGTACAGGTGAAACGTCAATTTACTTGCACTTCATTCAATCTAATCAACTATATTTGCTGCTCACAATGTGGTCTCCTCAATATCAGTGAGACTGGGTAATTGCTTTGCCAAACACTTACTGAGTGTTGCCAAACACTTTTAGCAAAAATGGTCTTTAATGGTCTTTGCTAATAGCATTTTCAAAGCATATTTTAGATCATAAAACATAGGAGCAGAAGTAGGTCAATCAGCCCATCGAGTCTGGTCTGTCATTCAATGAGATCATGGCCGATTCTCAACTTTACTTTCTGGTCTTTTCCCAATTTCCCTTGATTCTCTTACTGATTAACTTGTTCTGGAATCATTGATTGAACACAAAGTGAAAATTCTACTTCACCTTATCAGCTTCTAAATTTTGTAAAAATCTATTTATAAATTAGAGAAATTGTTGGTAGTTTCCTGTAGGAAAAAAACATTGAACTCAAATAATTTTAAAAAAAAGTAGATTTGTCAGAAAACATTAATGTACACTTTGGTATGCATGAATATCAGTGATAATATGGCATATTGATGTAAAAAATTGTATAAGTATCTAAAAAAGTACTTTGTTTTAGTCAATTTTGGACCCAAAACATTCTGTTTGTTTGTGATGGTGGAACAGTAAGGACTTGAATTCTCCCAGTGACAAACTGTCTTACTGGAAAAATAATGGTGCAATTCCTGAAAAACTACTGTTTGCCTTGTCCTCTCCATGGTTTTCTCCTTCTATTCCTGGGAACTTGCTATTCTCACTGGAGTCAAAGGGGGAAAGATTCAGCTCTCAGACTATCAACATCGAAAATTAATCAGCACTTCACCTGCTCCATTGATATCCAACACCCACCTGATGCCACATTTTAAATGGACAAGCAACCTGCACAATTGAGATAGGGATAAGCCTTCTTTACTGTGCAAATTGCATCTTATGATTTTAACAGTGTGTTCATTGTTAAATCAACCATAGTTTTAAATGAATAATGTATAATTCCTAAATGTGGTGTGCATTATATGATATGATACTAAGTATTGTATGTAGATCAATTGCAACCTAATCTGAAACAAAGCATTTTTAAGAAAACTCTTCTTTCCATTAGCCTGCGCTAATAGAACCGAGATCCAAATATGATGTAATGTATTTTAACAGATACTTACAGTTTTGAGGTGAAAAGCACCAAAGCCTCATCTATCAAAGCAGAGTTCATAAATTAGTCCTTATCGTTGTTGGGTTCTTATTTTCCAACGCTTCTTTTGGAAGATAATGTGAAGTAGTAGATTTGCAGTTAAACAGCCCATAATGCTGCATCCATGGATGGACATAAACACCTTTTATACCCATTAAAAATTGTTTACTTTTTTTTACCTACTACAATCCTTATGACAATGAGTGAGGAAGTCAATGGTGGAAATTTCCACTGCAAGAGAAGTGATGAAAAGGCAAAAAGTCTGCCTTTGAAAGAAACTCATTCCCTCTCATTTGCTTTGCAATTAAATGCTGAGCAAGAGGTCTGGGGTACCTTTCCAAACTCACCAGCAATTAAAGTTCTTAAGTGATCAATTAATGGCACTTTAGAGTCTCATTGCACCACCTCCTCCATCAACTGCCTCCCTGGTGGATGAAAGAGATGGGAAACCAGTGTGTCCTGCCTGCTGAGTTGTGAGGAGCTCCAGATGCCCCCTGATTGGGGCAATCAGAGGCACAGATGGTAGATTCCATAGAATCCCTACAGTGTGGAAACAGGTCACTTTGCCCATCAAGTCCACACTGATCCTCACAAGAACATTCCACCCAGACCCATCTCCCTACCATTTCCCTTTAACCCTACATTTTCCATAGCTAATGCACCTAACCTATACATCCATGAACACTATGGGTAATTTAGCATGACTAATCCACCTAACCTGCACATCTTTGGACTGCAGGAGGAAACCAGAGCACCCAGCAGAAACCCACGAAGTCATGGGGAGAACATGCAAATGCCACACAGACAGTTGCCCGAGGGTGAAATTGAAGCTGAAAGTCCCTGGAACTGTGAGGCAGCAGTGCTAACCACTAAGCCACCGTGCTGTCCATCTCTAAAAGCCAAACCCTGCCCATGCCACTGTTCCCCCAACCCCTCTGTACCCATGACCTCCACCCTGTGACAGGAAATAAAACATCACTTACCTCCTTGCCACTTACTTTCAAGGAATAGGCCTTGATTGCAGATTTTAGTACCTTAAAGATGCCAGTCTTGATTGGCCAGCAGGTTTTAGTGTTTCAGACTGCCAGTGTTGTCAACTGTTTGTGAGCTGATTGGTGGGTGATCAGGTGAGTCATCACCTCACTAGGCCAGCATGGGTGTAAGTAGCTGACACACTTACCCCCACACAGAGAGACAAAAGGGAAAATCTTGGTCAATTACACTGATGCTAGTATCCCATTAGATGCCAACCCAGAATTCAAAACCAGTATTCTGGATTTCACTCACCAGGATTGACTACATTAGAGTTTGAACTTTACCTTTCACATTCAGAAATAGGAATGCTGCCATTGAGTCAATGGCTTGTTCCAATTTGGAAGTGATAGTGGAACTGTTCCAACTTGATAAACTCTCAAGAAATCAAATTTGGTTTGCTTGCATTATGAGTCATAAAATGTGTATTCAACATTGTAATATGCTGTGAAGACTCTTTTGTTTTTCTGGTTTAAAACTGTTGAGACCTGTTGAATACATTGCAGTCATTTCACTCAACCCTAGATATAATAGAAATAACTGTTCTGCCAGTTCGAGATTTTTAATGTCGTTGTGGTCACTGTATATAATTTTTCATGTAAGAGTATTATTAAGAATATTTGGAGGATGTCACTGTGCTTTTCAGCAGGTCCCATATATTTGTGCAAATGAACTGCTAGGAGCTAATTCAAATCTTTGTTTGTATTTCAGTGAGCTTTAATCATGCATATCCACAGTTGGATCCAAATCGACCTCCTGGACAGCTTATCTCTCCACCTTTGCTGCTGTCGGTTATTCTTAATGTTATTCTAAGCCTGGTTTTACATGTGTTTGGATTCATAATGGTTCAGCAACAGCCTTGGTACACACCCACAGATATATACAGGTACAAGGCATTAAAATGCATTACAAAATACTTACAACAAAATTTGGGTAAAATAGGAAGAAAGTGGCTCAACTAAAGTCTTCTCCCACCACTTTACATATAACCCTATCATCCTTCTACTCCTTTCTTCCTCTGATCCTTGTTCAACTTCCCCGTTACAGGTATTTACATAATTTTCCACAAGAATTCCTTCTGAGTTGCACATTCTAATGACCATCTGAGTAAAGAAATTTCCTTTGAATTCCCCAGTGGATTTCTTGCTGATTATCTTATTTTAGTGGCCTGGTTCTGGTCTAACCAGCATGGAAACATCATTTTTTTATCTGTCCATCTGTTTTATCTTTCATTATATTTCAGACTTTTATCCAGTCACCTCTTTCCTTTCCTGGAGATAAGTGTCACAGACTGTTCAATCTTTCCTGATACATGTAACTACCCAATTGTGGTGCTGTTCTGGAAAACCTTTTTTGTGTCTTCTCCAATGCCTGCAATATTTTTTTAGAATAAGCAAACCAGAACTCTTCACATCACCCCTTGTATGGCTTAACGTCGGACTTAAAAATGAATAATTACAACAACTTGGATGATCAATAATCATGTAGGATGTTAGGTTTGTTAAAAACTCTCACCATTGTAAAATTTATATTAGCTTAACAGCCTTTCCAACATTTTTACTACTTCAGGAACTATGAATATTTGCGATGTTTTTACTTCTAATGAAAATAAAATATGATCTGATTCATTGTGAAAGTTATTGCATTTTGGCACAAAATTATTTTTAAAATATTGCTCCAGAGCTATTACAAAATATTGAATAATCAGATTACCTGCCTAATCAGATGACAGGATAACGTCTCAAAAAAGAAACTGCCAGCAAAAGAAGAAAAAAATTTATTCTTTAATCAATTGTCCATGAAGGAAACTTATTTTACTAGTTTGTAATTCTTATTGATATTTTCAGACATTTTAATCTAAAATTTTGATTCAGACTGGAATTTTTCATAATCCCTTTCTGTTCATAATCAGTGTTAAATTCTATTCTTGAATAAATCTGGATAACTATAATTGATCTTTTATAATTGAATAAAGAATAAGCAGTGTATTCTCAACTTCAGAGATAGTAGGAACTGCAGATGCTGGAGAATCCGAGACAACAAGGTGCAGGGCTGGATGAACACAGCAGGCCAAGCAGCATCATAGGAGCAGAGAGGCTTCTCAACTTCACTTAGGTTTTGTTTTTTCTTCCATTAAAGTCAATCAAGCAGTGTGTAAAACTGACTATAGATTCATTTGAGCCTGTATTGTGCTGTTAATCAGATTCACATACTCTATATTTCTCATCTTATTTTTGCATACCTTCTGCTACAAAACTTTTCATTCTAGTCTTAAATAATTTTTGAATGCTTCTCCATTAATATTCCTTTTAGAAGAATGTATGAGCATGGTTCATCTTTGTGTTTGTTAATATATACAAAATATAGAAAGACTATCAGCTGATTTCATGGCCATCTGTCAGCCATCCTGACAACCCTTCCTAAAAAAGGCAAGAAAACTGAGACTTGTAAACAAATCATGAGTCTTTTTGTTTAAAAAAATTTTTCCATCCCGATGTCTTGATTAAGAAATTTCCAGAAGCTTCCAAGTTTGCAAATTATTTTACAGAATAATTAACTCTTACTCTCTTAAGGAATAAAATTCAAGACATCAAGTCTGGCTATAGCTCAAGACTCTCAGGCAAGAAATCATCATGCTGACCTTATTTCATCTTCTCCACTATCATATTGTCCTTCCTAAATTTGAAGAACAGGAAATAAATAAGGTCATACCAAGTCTTATATAACCACTGTTATGATTCTAGCTGACGTTATGACTGGACAAATTCGATCTCAGACTGAAATCTGGTTTGATCCATCATTTATTAAAAACTTCATGAAGCAGTCCTCCATTGAACCACAAGCACACATTGCCACAGATATGGCTTCAACAATAAGACAGAAGTTTACTATGCAAAAGAAGATATGATAAAATAGAATAAACCCATGTGTGTACATAAAACACAATTTAAAAGATTTTGAAACGCAAAAATGTACAATATTTGATCCACCCCAGCAGCAAATCTTCACAGTACTCAAACACAAATGAACTCTCTTGCTTTTCTGTCACACCTATAGATTAAACTTAACTGTTTATTTCAATTCCGGATTTGAGAATCATTGAGTATTTACACAACTAAGTTTAGACTTTCTCAACTTCTCAAATAATGCCTTCAAATTATATACCTTTACACTGAGGTAACCTATTTCTAACTTTTCTAAATTATCTCCTTAATCTGTAGATCTGTTTCAAATATTCAACTTCAAGCAGGACGTCTGCAAACTGAAATCAAAATGTTTCCAAGCTATGGGTATTTTCCTAAGCTAAAAAAGTCAATCCTGATGCTTCTAACTGAATACAGGCTAATGTTCCTCGGTTTTATTACATCTGCTTATAAAACTCTCCCAATGCAAACAAATCCCTGGTAGCAGTGTAGGAAACTCTCTTTCTCATTGGTTTAAAAATCTATTATTCCAAAGACACTGGCAAGTTCTTCACTAAACTCCATCCTACACATAAACCAAAACCCACAAGCCACTAGTTCAAAATCTAAAATCTAAAATCAATTATATGAATATATAAACATATATATGTATATCATACACTTTACATCACACCTTGTAATCATAGTCCTTCAGGTTTGTTCAGTATTGGTCAGGCAATATAGCCCTATTGGCATTAATGGCCTGCTCATGCTGAGATTGGTGCTTGAAGGAGTGGGCAGTGGTCACTTCCAAAATGTTCTCCCTTGCATTCATCTGTAATTAACAACAATTCATGTTGCATTCTATGCCTTTACTTTAAATATCTATATGTGTAATTTCTTAATTTCCTACATTGAAGCATATTTGCTCTACAAATTGTGCCCAATCCTCCAGTCGATTTAGATCAACTTTCAATCTATTTTCTGTTTCTTGTGACTGCCACACATTTTGGTGACATCTGAAAATATAGTTATTGTGCTGCCTACAAACTCTTTGCTACTGGAACATCACAAACAGAATGAGAAAATCTGAGCACTTCATTGAGTAATTAGTTGCATTAAGATTCATCAAAACCTCCCTTTTCATCATCCTTTTCTAAAAAAAACCTTTCTATTTCATTTTCTACACTATTATTTTTGCACAATGCTTCCGGTGACACTCTTATAAAATCCTTGAGGAAATATAAATAGCTGATGTCTACTTGGTCTCTATAATTACCATTCCCATCACCTCTTCAAAATATTGCATCAGGATAGTAAAATGTATCTTTGCTTTCTCAACCAATAATACTAATGAATTTATAATTGTTTAAAATTGTTTAATTATTTCTCTTTGCAGAGCTTGTAACCCCACAAATCTAACTAGTGATGGTAAAACCACATCTAACAAGTCAACAGACACTATTGCCATCTCTCTGACAAATGAAGATAGCTACAAGAGTTATGAGAATACCACTGTATATCTTTTATCTCTTTTCAATTGCATATCAACAGCGATTGTATTCAGCAAAGGAAAGCCCTATCGCAAACCAATCTATACTAACTGTAAGGAAATTTGTTATTTCTTTTGGCATCAGTTAGATTATATTTTATGATGACTTTCAGCTAATCTCGATGCATGAACTTAGTAATTGATTTTTTCCTCAGAAATGTGGATTTCAATAGAAATCCAGATTACTATACTTCATGTGCTAATTTATTATATTTTTGATACACATCTAAGCACCAAAGTAACACTAAAAGTAAGAAGTCATCACCTTAGATAGCAGGAACTGCAGATGCTGGAGAATCTGAGATAACAAGGTGTAAAGCTGGATGAACACAGCAGGCCAAGCAGCATATCAGGAGCAGGAAGACTGACATTTTGGGTCTAGACCGATGAAGGGTCTAGGCCCAGAACGTCAGCCTTCCTGCTCCTATGATGCTGCTTGGCCTGCTGTGTTCATCCAGCTCTACACCTTGTTATCTCAAGTCATCACCTTATACTGTTTTAATTGGGCAACGCAAGCCTGCACACTCTCGGGTTTGATATACAGTTAACCAATCACATCTGGGAAAATAATAAGACATTATAATTGGCTGCTGTGCTGTTTGGCTAGGGAGAATAAAATGTTTAAATATTTCAGTCACTCATCACTATTCAGTCACCTCTGCTGGAAAAGTGTGGAGAGTGACAGGATTAGATTGGCTGCAGCACCCTCCTGATTGTGTAGCCTTCCGACATGCAAGAACAGATTTTCCAATCAGTTCGGCTTAATTAACTGGAAGGATAACTGCAACTAATACCCAGTATAGTGCTAGCACTGCCATTAGGGGCTACGGTCAGCAACCACCTCTCATTTTGTTGTACCCCTCCCATCTGGCATACTGTACGTTTGTCTTACAGGAAGGTGAAGCAAGCAAGGCATTCTGCTTGTTATCCCACCCCAACCTTATTCCACCCCAACCTTAAGTTCACCTGGACCATCTCTGATACCTCTCTCTCCTTCCTGGACCTCTCTGTTTCCATCTCTGCAACCACCTGGAAACTGATATCCATTTCAAGCCTACCGACTCCCACAGGTACCTAGAATACACCTCCTCCCACCCACCTTCCTGCAAAAATGCCATCCCCTATTCCCAATTCCTTCGCCTCCACCGCATCTGCTCCCAGGATGAGGCATTTCACTCCTGAACATCTCAGATGTCCTCGTTTTTCAAGGGCCGCAACTTCCCCCACTCAGTGGTCGAGAACGCCCTCGACCATGTCTCCCGCATTTCCCACAGCTCATCCCTCACACCCCCTCCCCGCAATAACAATCAAAACAGAATCCCCCTCATCCTTACGTACCACCCCACCAACCTCCGGATCCAATGCATCATCCTCCGACACTTCCACCATCTGCAATCCGACCCCACCACCAAAGACATTTTTCCCTCCCCACCCTTATCTGCTTTCTGGAGGGACCACTCTCTCCGTGACTCCCTTGTCTGCTCCACACTCCCCTCCAGCCCCACCGCACCCGGCACTTTTCCCTGCAACCGCAGGAAGTGCTACACCTGCCCCTACACCTTCCCCCTCACCCCCATCACAGGCCCCAAGAAGACCTTCCATATCAAGCAGATGTTCACCTACACATCTGCTAATGTGGTATACTGTATCAGCTGTTCCAGATATGGCCTTCTCTACATCAGGGAAACCAAGCGGAAGCTTGGGGATCGCTTTGCGGAGCACCTACACTTGGTTCGCAACAAACAACTGCACCTCCCAGTCGCAAACCGTTTCAACTCCCGTTCCCACTCCTTAGACAACATGTCCATCCTGGGCCTCCTGCAGTGCCACAACAATGCCACCCGAAGGTTGCAGGAACAGCACCTCATATTTCGCTTGGGAACCCTGCAGCCCAATGGTATCAATGTGGATTTCACAAGCTTCAAAATCTCCCCTACCTCAACCGCATCCCAAAACTAGCCCAGCCTGTCCCCGCCTCCCTAACCTGTCCTTCTTCCCACCTATCTCCTCCTCCCACCTCAAGCTCCACCCCCATCTCCTACCTACTAGCCTCATCCCGCCCCCTTGACCTGTCCGTCCTCCCTGGACTGACCTATCCCCTCCCTAACTCCCCACCTACGCTCACCTTTACTGGCTCCACCCCCGCCTCTTTGACCTGTCTGTCTCCTCTCCGCCTATCTTCTCCTCTATCCATCTTCTATCCACCTCCCCCTCTCTCCCTATTTATTTCAGAATCCCCTTCCCCTCCCCCATTTCTGAAGAAGGGTCTAGGCCCGAAACGTCAGCCTTCCTGCTCCTGTGATGCTGCTTGGCCTGCTGTGTTCATCCAGCTCTACACCTTGTTATCTCTGCTTGTTATCCACTTATTTAACAAAACCTTTCCTTTGCCAAACACAATAGATCGGCTATACTTATTATCATCGTCCCTCAACTCCTGGCTCTGTTTGTTATTTCCGTAGATCAAGTGTTAATCAGTGGTTTTGTTTGCTATGTCTCTTCCAACAACAATCCTTGAACAAGCTGTTGACATTTTATCTGTATTTGAGACCTCTAAATGGCTGCATCTTTAAGTATGCTCACCATCCATTGTAAAAGAAAGCAAGGTTGTAAAGCTTTAATACGTCATGTCCCTTTTTCTGAGGTTTCAGCACCAGGTTCTTACCTGCCTTTGGACTGTCAGCAAATTAAGCTGGAATAGGTGCCTGAAAGTGACCAATGTCTATGAACTCTTTACTTTGATGAGATAATACTTTGAGAGAATGATGAAAACGTGGTTAAATAAAGAAGGAAGAAATACATCAAGTCTACAATGCTTGTAAATTTTTTAAATCATATGATACTTTGAATGTCAAATTCAGCGTTAGTTCACTAACTCTTTGTTCTATGTGATTTAGAGATTTGTTATGTTTCAGTCTAATCTAACATTTCACAGATTCTAAGGACACAGATTGGGTGGCGTATTAAAAGCACAGAACACTGATTAAGTGTTTGATTTATAACGAAGTACTGATTATATTTCCTAACTCTTCAGTTCCAGAATTATATCGAAATGGGAACTGTTTGTATCTCCACGGCTTCTGCCAGATCTGCTGCATTTATCTTGCACTTCCCGTGTGTTTATTTCAGATCTCCTGCATCCGCAGTATATTGATTATATTTGGGTGGTTTATGTTGTTGATAGAATTCTATCACGCTGCTCAGTCACCTGTATTTCAATCACTTTCTTCATAAGGATTCATAAAAAATAAGGATTGGACATTCATGTGGCCATTTTCCAATTATGAAAAATTGAAAGGGCCTGTTCTGCAGTCTTCTGAGGAATACTGTTCATGGAGGGTGCGCCATAGTGGCACAGCCTTTGGTTTTCAGTGTACTGATGATTTTCTATGATGGATCTTGACAAAAGGCTTCCCGCCACCGTGAATGTTAAATTGGTCCTAAAGGGAAGTAGCTCCCTTGTACTGTAGCCTGTAAGTTTGAAGTAAGATTAGATAATATTAGATACAAAATCCTATGTCTAAACTAAAGAAGGTTGTTAATTTGTCAGCTTTTTCATTCATTGGTGATACTTTTCTTGTTGATTTCAGATATTTTTATGATTGTCCTTTTGGCTCAGGTTGGAACATGTTTGTATTTCCTTTTTGGTGAACATGAAACTTTATACAATGCTCTAGATGTAAGTACACAAAACCAACAGATGTGAAATTTTACTTCAGCAGGAATGGAAAATAGTAGATGGTTGCAGATTAGCCACTTGTTTTGCACCTCCAGGAAAATTATATTTATGCTGTTAGTAAATAATTCCAAGCAGTTTCATGCATTATTTTCTTCTATGTGCTGACAAATCTGTTCAAAATTGACTTTAAAATATAAAAGTAATTAATTGCGACATTGGAAAGTAACTAAACTATTTATTTATAACCCACTGTCCTGTGACAATATAAACATTTTCTTTGAACTACTTTGTTCATGTTGCACTGAGAATATGGATTGTTGGAGCCCGCATAGAATTTGAGTAGGTCACTTAGTCTCTCAAGTCTTTCCCACCATTCAAAAAGAAGATGGCTGACCTGCAACTGAAATCCTTATACTTGCTTTTACCATATAACCCTTTGAAACTTTTCTTAACAAAAATTAATCTTAGATCTATATTAACAATTGATCCAGTACCAATGGTGTATTCAAAACTTTGGCCACCCTTTATATGTTGAAAACATGTTGAAAAGTCTTTCTAAGTTTCATCCTTGAAAAATGTACTATGCTCCTTGGTCTGAGGGTCCCCATACAGCTGAAATAATTTCTTTCCATCCACCCTATCTGTTCCCCATAAGAGCTTGAAAATTTTGATCAATTAAAACTTTAACAACCTGACTTCTAGGGAATACAACAAATATAAGAATCATTGTGTTTGACAAAGAATTTCCACAAATATGCCCAAACTCGCAGATTTGACAGAAAATGCAGCTAACTCCAACAATAAATTTATGACAAATTTGCAGAATAAACAGCCAATGCATGTTTATTTTATCATTGTAATGTTATATCTCTTCCCTTTTCTCAGCTTGTTTGCATCCCGAGAAGCTGGAGGGTTTACCTTCTAGTAATGGTTCTTGTTCATTTTGCTGTCATAATGGCCATTGAGGTAAATAAGAAAACCATATTTCCTTTGTTTACTTATGCTAGATGTATGTGTTCATGATATTTATGAAACTTTCATAATGTTACTGAGAATCTATAGCACTTGCCATTCTGTCCAACAGGTTCGTGCCAGCATTTTTATCTTGAATCGACTATCACCCACTTAGTTTAATCTTATCAATATATCCTTCTATTTCCTTTTACTCCTTGCGCTTATCATGTTAGGCAATTACTTGGGATTGAGGATGGCTTGCTCCCACTGCAATTCAATAGACCTACAAAAGGCTTAGAAATTTAATTCACAATCTGCAAGTGACAGTGGAAGGGTTGAGTATGAGTTACCTTAACCTTGACTCTTTGTGTTTCTGGCAAAGTCTCATGATGTATTCAGTGCCTGCCAGATTGAACTTCGCCCATTTTGATTGGCTACAGATCAAGGGACTCCTGGTCAATATGGATGATTGACCTCTTCAGGAATGCTTGAGGGCATTCCTAAAGCATTCTGCTTTCCTCCAGGGATTGTCCTATCATGACCAAGTTTCAAGTTGAGCAGTTCCTTTTGGCCTCTGATATCAGGCATACTTATGACATGTCCTGACCAGCAGAGCTTATTTGCAGTCACCAGCACCTTGGGAGAGGACATTGCCATTTGGAAGATGTTTTTAACACTGTATTTGGAGGATCTTGCAAATGTATTGCTAGTGTTGCAGTGATTTGAGGTGCCTGCGATACAAATCTCTGAAACAGATAAACACTAAATCCACAATGTTACAATTACTCCTTGTGTTAGCAAGAGTTCTCTCTAATTTTCATGCCGGCCTTTGAGTCCCATGCACGGCAGAGACTTCCGAAGTCAATGCCATGATCAGCATGCCAATGCATCACCATGCATGGAACATTGGAGCAGCTGCATTTTCATGCAGCTTAGAGGGAACATTGATGGTGGTGCTAGTCTCCACGTGCTTTGTACACTTTGGGCAAAGACATTTTTCCTAATTTCCATAATGGATTTATTAAAAATAATCCAATAAATATGGACCTATTTGGTGACTTCCTTATGCTTATGGCAACTAGCCTTGGTGTCCAATACTGTAAATGTGATCAGGATGTGAAAGACTTCTGTTAAATCAGTCCTTATGCTTTATCTTTACCACAGAAACAAGCTCCATTCTGTTTAGGCTCTTTCAAATCTACATCTTCCTTTCACTACCAGACTCCAGTGAAATCAGATACCATTTACTCTAAGATAACAAGGTGTAGAGCTAGATGAACACAGCAGCCAAGCAGCATTAGAGGAGCAGGAAAGCTGACGTTTCGGGCCTAGACTCTTCTTCAGAAAAGCTCTCCACCTTGTTATCTCAGATTCTCCAGCATCTGCAGTTCCTACAATCTCTGAACCCATTTACTCTAAAATGATTCTTTCCACCCTCCCCCCCCCCCACCCAATGTCTAGGGGTGCTTTCATGTGCAACACCCCTTCCCACCACTCACCAATGAATACTTAATTTACATGCAGAGCCTGCTAAGTGCAGTCAACTAATTTGCCTAATCTACTAGTTCAGGAATGTTATTAACCACCTCCTGGAAGAGGTGGGACTTGAACCCAGGTCTCTTGGGCTAGGGATACTACCACTGAGCCGCAAGAGGTGCCCCCTCCTTTAAGCCTACTTTTACAGCAGCCATTGCTTTCAGGTGTGCATCAGTGATTGTGGTAGCAATGTGTCTGATATTTAACAACAGAGTACAGAGGAGGCTGTCTCAAAGCAGATTGTTTGCACCAGCTACAGCACAACTTTAGCTTAATGCAAAATCACACATTAAAACATTTATAATATTCTGAGAAACCATTTCCTATAATTTAAATTTTTCAATGTGATAACAGAGATTTACATATGAATCAAGAATTCATGTACAGATCCATTTGTGCGAATGTTAAATTATTTATATTAACTGTTCACAGAATAAGAGAATTCTTACAATGCCACATTTAAATTGCAGAACTGAAACAGTCCTATGCTGACTCCTCAACTTTTTCTATCATAAATTCCAAAAGTGACTTTTGTTTTGTAAACCACATTTATAAAACTTGTCAACCTGTAATTGGCCTGTGCCCCAGTGAGGATGCTAAAGTGCCACCAATAGCCACGCACTGTAGTTACAGCATTACAGGTGTCATATGTTTCCGTTATAGTTGTGAACATATAAATTTGTAATCAGAACGTAAGGACAGAATGGATGACTTTAAAGTTGGGCCTGGTTCAATTGTTGTTTTGTCCTAAACTGCTTAATCTCAAAGCTACATGCTCTTATATACAATGGTACTGGAGATTGACCAAGACTATAAAACATAGAAGCAAAAATGGGCCATAGAGCCTTGACTCTTCACCTCCATTCAATGAGATCATGGCTGATCTGATAATCATCAACTCCACTTTCCTGCTTTCTGCCCATAACTCTTGATTCCCTTACTGTTTAAAAATTGATCTATCTCAATCTTGACTATCATTAAAACATGACTCTTGGAGCCCTTTGTGGTAAAGAATTCCACAGATTCACTGCCTTCTGAAAAAAAGAATTCCTCCTCATTTCTGTTTTAAAAGGGTTGTCCCTTACTCTGAAATTAAACCCTCAGGTCCTAGAGTCTCCCACAGGGGAAACAAACTCTCAGTATCTACCCTATCAAATCCCTTCAGATTCCTATGTTTCAATAACGTCACCTCTCATTCTTATAAATTCCAATGAGTTCAAGCCCAACGTACTCGACATTTTGTCACATGAAAGTTCCTCCATGCTCCAGATCAATCGAGTGAACCTTCTCTGCACTGCTTCTAAAGCCAATATATTTTTCCTTGGATAAGAGGGCCAAAGCTGTTCATGTTTTTTTAGGTGTGATCTAAATAGTACTTTGTATAGTTTTAGCAAGACCTCCCTATTTTTATACCCAATTCCTTTTGAAATAAAGGCTGACATTCAATTTGCATGTCCTATTACCAGCTGAACCTGTATGCCAGTTTTTTGTGATATATGCATGAGGACACCAAATCCATCTGTGCTACAGCTTTCTGCAGCCTCCCTTAATTTAAATAATATTCAGCTTCTCTATTTTTCCTGCTAAAGTGTGTAACTACACAATTTCCCACATGTTATTCCATCTGCCAAGTTTCTGTCCATTCATGTAACCTGCCGATATCCCTCTTTGTACCATCTTCACCACAATCTTCCCACTATTTTTTGTGTCATCAATGAACTTGGTGATAGCACAGTCACTTTTAATTAGAAGATAGTGACATCTTATTTAGATTGCAATAGCTACACATTTTATTAAAAGGACGTGTCATTTAATTTAAAAGTAATTAAACCTTTAGGTTAAATGAAGGAAAAATAATGAGTGAAATAAAGCTACTGTAATTTTAATAGGAAATTATAATAGAAAACAGATGCCTCAGGGTGTTCCTAACAAAGTGCTGCAAAGTAAAATCTACACAGTGCTACAAGAAGATGCAAAGAATAATAATGAAAGAACCAAACTGGCCTCCTGAAGATGATACAGACTATACAACATTTTGTATCATGGACGAAGCAACTCTGGAAGCATATTCTAATATGAACTATGAACATGACAAAGACTCTAAAATGGCCTCAAATGGATTTGCAAATACTTCAAAGCAAAATAAGGAGGAAGGCTACAACAAAGGTGGCATTTAAAGTGGTTATTGATACTGCTGCAGAAAACTTTAGTTTCACACTGTAATACCATTCCACCAGCAAACACTTCCAATTGACTAATGGTCTTTGGTAAACAGTTTAATAATGAAGTACAATAATCAATGTGGGATTAATGTAAATGATTTTCAAAGTAATTAACCTAATTTACATACATATATATTCTGAAAATCACCTGAGAACTTTGGGCATTTCTCATTTATCCTATGATACGGTACTCTTTGTTGACTGTTATTACCCTTACATCATTATTAGAGTGAAAATATACCTTCCACTTCATTCACATACTATGCAATAAAAAGTCCCGATACACCAGAGCTTCTTGAAAGAATTATTATGTGCTTACTGCTCCCTATTGCTTTTTCAAAACAAGGTTTAAATCTGTCTGGGCATTGAAGGAAGCTGTGCAGATTGATTGGGAAAGCTGAATAAGTCAAGTTTTACTCCCTGCTGCAATAGTGTCCTACATCATGAATAATCAATAGCAAATAACCTACATAATTCATTTACATTGCTTGATCATTTCTGTTACTTACTATGTCAGTTCATACATGTCGGAGCACCCTCATCCAACATTCAGCAGAGTCTTTATTGATTGTAATAAAGAAAGCAGCAGTCCTGTTCTTTCTCTCAATTTTTAACTGTTTGCCTTTCACTGAAAATTTTGAAAATCTCATTGTTGTATACTTGCTTGTGCAGCTTTTCATACAAAAAAACTTGGATTTGTTTCGGTGAGAATGCAAAATAATCAATTATATTCAGATTACTGGTTAAGAAACATAAACAGTGATTTTGGTATCTGCATTTTGGAATCTCTTGAACAAGGTAGCGTAGATATTTGAATTCGATCCTTTGATCTAAAATCTCATTGGAAATTCATTTTTGTAATGCGACTACTATATCCCACTCACATTGAGATTTTACCAGACTCCTGTCCATAATAATGAATGCAGAACTAGATTAAGAACTCTTGGGGTTTTGGACCCGCCATATCCTGTATACAAACACATCACGGCATCATTTCTCTTCCTCCTTCAAGCTAATTGTTTCTTTATTATCATGGAATTTCATTCTTTGGCGATCATTTTTAATATAAATTCAAATAATTAAACCTCAAATGAAATGTTTGGCCCATTAAGCAACAGAAATGTTGTAAAAGCCAATCTGCTTCATGAATATCTTTTCAGGGGAGATAATCTGGCATTTTACCTGATTTGGACTACAGGTGACTCCAGACCTACAGTAATATGGTAAACTCTGAAACTGTCCTCTGAAATAGACCAACAAGCCATTCAGTTTACCCACATTATATGGACTATAGCAGTTCAAGTTAGGGATGGCCAAAAATGCTGGCCTTGGCAGTGATGCTCATACCCCATGTATTTTAAAAATCGTAAGATTATTATTCCCCTTGTTTCTAAGATTCTTCATTGTTGAATGGTTGGTAATTATTAACTGAAACTGCAAAAGTCAGTATTTATATTGTAAGAAATCTGCTGACTCTATCTTGTCCCCTTCTGACAGTATATATAAATGCTAAAATATTTTTTGATCCAGTGTTTTTATTCGCGTCATCTGCCTAACGGTGATTTTTACTGGTGGCCCTAGATTTCCACATGGTTCCTTGGTATGGTCCCTATAGACTCCCTTGTTTACTATTTTAATGATTAATCCTTTGTAATATGAGTGTAGTTTTATTTTCTGAGCAAATTGTAAAAATCAGTTTTAATTAAGAAATGAAAATAAGTCATTTTAAAGAATAAATCCCTTTGTGTTTTTATATATTTATTGATCTGTTTCAAGTTTCCATTCAATTTTCCTCTCTACCACATCTACATTATATCAGGATCTGAACCCACAGTATTGGCATTATGCTAGTTCATCTCCTATTGATGTCTTTATCTAATCCCTGTGCATGTGATTTCCACTTTCTGACAGCACTTTGGGTAAAGAGGTTACTTCTGAGTTCCCTATTTGGATTTCTTTGTCACTATTCTTCATTGATGCCCTCATGTTATGCTTACCCCACGAGAGGAATCATTTTCTTTCCATCCACTCTATCAAAACCTCTATCATTTTAAAAATCTCTACTAAGCAACTTCTTGGCCTTCTTTTGTCAAGAGAGAAGATATTCAGGTTGTCAATCCTTTCCTGATACGTAGGCCCACCAATAAATACAGATTTATACAGTGCCGGGGTAAGGGATATCTCTGACCGGCTTGAAAGAATATTGGAGAGGAAGGGGGAGGATCCAGTTGTTTGCTCCATGTCGGAACTAAAAACATAGGCAAGGCTAGGAAAGAGGATCTGTTCAGGGATTATCGGGAGCTAGGAACCAAACTAAAGAACAGGTCCTCAAGGGTTATAATCTCCGGATTACTGCCCGAGCCTTGTGCAAATTGGCATAGGGACACAACAATAGAGAGGTAAATACATGGCTAAAAGAGTGGTGTGGGAAAGAGAGGTTCCTTTTCATGGGGCATTGGCATCAGTATTGGAACAGGAAGGATCTGTACCGCTGGGATGGTTTCCACCTGAACCGAGCTGGGACCAATGTTCTAGCGAAAAGGGTAAATAGGCTGGTCAACAGGACTTTAAACTAGAAAATGAGGGGGAAGGGAAGGGTAAAACTTACCCCAGTAAGAAACAAAGCAGCATCTTTAGGGGTGGATTCAACTGCATGGAAAATTATGAAAGAAATGACAGCAAAGGAGAACTTAGGAGAGGTTATTAAAGTCTCCAGTACAGACACAAATAGGACAGAGTGTTTGGAAAGGATTAGGAATCAAACTTTAAGCACACTGGACAAACAAATGGCAATGAGAAGATGGACAGTTAATACAGGACTGAAGGTGTTATATCTGAACGCACGCAGGATAAGGAATAAGGTAAATGAGCTTCTGGTGCAGATCGAAATTGGCAGATACGACATTGTGGGCTTTACGGACACATGGCTGCAAGAGGATCAGGATTGGGAGCTGAATATCCAAGGGTATACATCTTATCAGAAAGACAGGCAGGTGGGCAGAGGGGGTGGGGTTGCCTTATTAGTAAGAAATGAAATTAAATCAACAGTAAGAAACGAAATAGGGTCAGATGGTGCAGAATCTGTGTGGGTATAATTGAGGAACCGCAAAGGTTAAAAAAACATAGTTGGTGTTACATACAGGCCTCCAAATAGTATTCAGGAGCTAGGGCACAAGATACACCAGGAGATAGAAAAGGTGTGTAAGAAAGGCAAAGTCACAGTGGTCATGGGGGATTTCAATACACAGGCGTACTGGGGAAATCGGTTGATAGTAGATTGCAAGAAAAGGAATTTGTGGAATGTCTACGAGATGGCTTTTTGGAGCAACTTATGGTGGACCCCACTAGGGAATAGGCAATACTGGATATAGTGTTGTGCAATGAGGCTGACTGGATAAGGGAGCTTAAGGTGAAGGAACCCTTATGAGGCAGTGATCATAATATGATTGAATTTACTCTGAAGTTTGAGAGGGAGAAGATAGAATCAGAGGTATCGGTATTACAGTTGAATAAAGGCAACTACAGAGGCATGAGGGAGGAAATGGGCAAAATTGACTGGGAGAGGAGCCTAGCAGAAAAGGCAGTAGAACAGCAATGGCAGGAGTTTCTAGGAGTAATTCAGGAGACACAGCAAAAATTCATCCCTAGGGAAAAGAAGCATATTAAAGGGAGGATGCAAAAACCATGGCTGACAAGGAAAGTCAGGGATAGCGTAAAAGCAAAAGAAAAAGCATATAATATGGCGAAGGGCAGTGGGAAACCAGAGGATTGGGAACCTTACAAAGACCAACAGAGGGCAACAAAAAAAAGAAATAAAGAGGGAGAAAATTAACTATGAAGGTAAGCTAGCCAGTAATATAAAGCAGGACTGTAAGAGTTTCTTTAGATATACAAAGGGCAAAAGAGAGGTAAAACTGGACATTGGACCACTGGAAAATGACGCTGAACAGATAGTAGTGGGGAACAAGGAAAAGGCTGAGGAACTGAATAATTACTTTGTGTCAGTCTTCACAGTGAAGACACGAGTAATATCCCAAAAATTCAAGAGAGACAGGGGGCAGAGCTGAGCATGGTGGCCATCTTCAAGAAGAAGATGCTAGAAAAACTGACTGGTCTGAAGGTGGATAAATCACCTGGACCAGATAGACTGCACCCCAGAGTTCTAAAGGAGGTAGCTGAATAGACAGCGGAGGCGTTAGTGGTGATCTTTCAGGAATTGCTAGAGTCAGGGAGGGTCCCAGAGGACTGGAAAATCATTAACGTGATACCCCTGTTTAAAAAAATGAGCAAGACAAAAAAATGGAAAATTACAGGCCGATTAGCCTAACACTGTCATGGGTAAGATTTTAGAGTCCATTATGAAGGATAAGATTTCTGAATACTTGGAAGTGCTTGGTAAAATAAGGCAAAGTCAGCATGGCTTCATCAAGGGCAGGTCATCCCTGACAAATCTGTTAGAATTCTTTGAGGAAGTAATGAGCAGTTTAGACCAAGGAGAGCCAACAGATGTTATCTACCTAGACTTCCAGAAGGCCTTTGACAAGGTGCTGTACAGGAGGCTGCTGAGTAAGTTAAGAGCCCATTGTGTAGGAGGCTAGGTGTTAGTATAGATAGAAGATTGGCTCCTTGGCAGAAGGCAGAAAGTGGGGTTAAAAGAGTCTTTCTCACGATAGCAGCCGGTTGCAAGTGGTATTCCACAAGGGTCAGTGTTGGGACCACAATTTTTCACTTTACACATTAATGATCTAGATGAAGGAACTGTGGGCATTCTGACTAAGTTTGCAGGTGATACAAAGATAGGTGGAGGGATAGGTAGTATTAAGGAGGTGGGGCAGCTGCAGAAGGATTTGGAGAGTGGGAAAAGAAGTGGCAGATGGAGTACAACGTGGGAAAGAGTGAGGTCATGCACTTTGATGAGAAGAATAGAGGTATGGACTATTTTCTAAATGGGGAGAAAATTCAGAAGTCTGAAGTGCAAAGAGACTTGGGAGTATTAGTCCAGGATTCTCTCAAGGTAAACTTGCAGGTTGAATCAGTAGTTAGGAAGGCAAATGCAATGTTAATATTTATTTTGACAGGACTTGAGTATAAAAGCAGGGATGTACTTCTGAGTCCGTGGACAAGCCACATTTGGAGTATTGTGCGCAGTTTTGGGCCCCATATCTCAGGAAGGATGTACTGGCCCTGGAGTGGGTTCAGAGGAGGTTCACAAGAATGTTCCCAGGGATGAAAAACTCAACATATGAGGAACGTTTGAGGACTCTGGGTGTATAGACAATGGAGTTTAGAAGGATGAGGGGGGCCCTAATTGAAATTTACAGAACACTAAATGGCCTAGACAGAGTGGATGTTGGGAAGATGTTTCCATTGGTAGGAGAGACCAGCACCAGAGGGCATAGCCTTAGAGTAAAGGGAAGAACTTTTAGAATGCAGATAAAGAGAAACTTCTTCAGCCAGAGAGTGGTGAATCTATGGAACTCACTGCCACAGAAGGCTGTGGAGGCCAGGTCATTGAATATATTTAAGACAGAGGTAGAGAGGTTCTTAATTGTCAAGGGTTATGGGGAGAAAGTGGGAGAATGAGCTTGAGAAAATTATCAGCAATGATTGAATGGCAGGGAAGACTTGATGGGTTGAATGGCCTAGTTTCTGCTACTATGTTTCATGGTCTTATAGTCTTATTTATTTCAAGATTGCATTTGTTGCCACTACAACTGAAGGGTTGTACTCAAGATAATTGGAACCACAGTGCTTGTGACATATGGCTAGCAACACTGCAGAGAACTTCATGCTGAAATTAGGCTCAATTGTTAAAAAAAACATCCGAAATTCAGTGTACATCTGCAAAACACCACTGACAATAGCATGAATGAAAGCAGATAAATATTAACAGCAACTCACTCCATTCCAAAACCTGCTAAATTGGTTATGCGTTTCATTTTTACGGGTTTGTATTGCTAATATATCCTAAATCCTTATAATTGTAGCATTTATCTATCATGTGCAGACAGCAAACTATCCCAGTTCACAGTATTATTGCAATAAAATGTTAACACAGTTTTTGTTTCTTGGCTTGCACCTGATGCCAGCCATCAAGTGAAGTGGGGGAGGAGGGTGCAGAAGGGTGGTGAGTGGGCCTACAAGGGAGTTGGCATGCAGGGCCGTGAAGAGGGGGCAACATGAATGGGACAGGCAGTGAGGCAAGCAGCAAGTGGAAAAGGATTCAATGCACAATGATAGCATAATATGAAGTAAACTGCATAGCACATGTGCTGACAGTGGAATGGGTGCTGACGTCCCATTTCAATGTGGTGGTAGAAGATATATTTTACCACCTTAATAACACACTTATATAATGACCATAGGAAACAATTCCCCATTTTCAGTTTGTTGAACGAGATTCGTTGCATCTGAGCCATGGCCTTGCTATCCTCTGCTCTCCACTTACTGTTTATGTATGTAGGCTCTGGATGCCTTCTTCAGGGTATCATGTGCCACGAGAGGAGGAAGTGCTGAGATCTTCTGGCAGACACACCTCTGATGCCATGTTAAAAAGCTCAGCTGCACATTATTTCTGATGCTGCAAGCCTGGAATAACTATTACACTGTAGTGTTCAAGTCTCTACACATTGACATGGCCCAGCAGAAAGGACAGGTTGCTTCCTGCTTCATGGACAGGGACCTGAAGGTCTTGGTGGACAGGGCGGTGGAGAGGATGTAAGTACTTTTAACAGCTACGGGACTTTAGGCCACCAAACACAGCCAGCTGGACATAAATTGCAGCTCGGGACAGCACTGAATCCTGGATGAAGCATGATGCCCAGCAGAGCAGGAATAACATCAATGAACTTCGGTGCTCTCTGCAATCTCATAACCAAAGTGTCACCAGTCACTTTAACTCTGCCACTGCACACAAGTTTCACAAAGACTCACAAACTACAACTCTCCCTATTACCTGCATCGCATCCATTCAAAGGCCCACCCCATCCTCCCAAAGTTCTAAGCCTTCCTGCTCTCTGCACATCCTACTCACTCACTGGGGATACTTCACCACCTCTCCTGCTCATGCATCATCATTAACTGCTCATTTATCAACTTCCATCACACTCAATTCCTACTTTAGTCTCACTGTAGGAAGTACCTACTCAGAACCAGGCTGACAAATCCAAGATTGACAGCAGGACAGTAGACATCAGGTTCCTCATTCCCTGTGGGGATAGCACTTTAGATATGGTCAGAGAAGAGCATTACATTCTTGTGAGGATGGAGAGACCTCATTAATCAATCAGCCCACTAAGCTTCATTGTGTTGTAATGGGAATGAGTTAAGATTTTATAAAAAGTGTGAAACCAAAGTAGGTGGTATAGTAGAGTGTGAAGAAGATTATCTCAGAATACAATAGGATCTTGATCAGATCGGCCAATGGACTGAGGAGTGGCAGATGTGAGTTTAATTGAGATAAATGTGAGGTGATGCATTTTGGAAAGGCAAACCAGGGCAAGACTTATACAATTAAAGGTAGGCACCTGGAGGGTGTTGGCAAACAAAGAGACCGAGAGGTACAGGTACACAGTTCCTCAAAAGTGGAGCCACAGGTAGACAGGGTGATGAAGAAGGCATTTGGCATGATTGCCTTAATTGGTCAGAGTATAGGAGTTAGGACATCATTTTGTGGCAGTACAGGACATTGGTGAGGTTATTTTTAGAATACTGTATACAGTTCTGGTCAACTTTCGAAAGGAAAGATGTCATTAAATGAGAGAGTGCAGAAAAGATTTATAAAGTTGTTGCTGGGTATGGAGGGTTTGAGTTATAGAAAGAGGCTGAATAGGCTGTGTCTTTTTTCTTTGGAGTTCCAGAAGCTGAGGAGTGAACTTATAAATGTTTGTAAAGTCATGAGGGGCATTGTAAAGGTGAGAAGCCAAAATCTTTTTCCTCGGGTGAGGGAATCCAAAACTAGAGGGCATAGAATTAAGGTGAGCAGGGAAAGATATAAAAGGGACCAGAGGGACAAATTTTCATGCAGAGGGTGGGGCATGCATGGAATAAACTGCCAAAGGAAGTGGTGGAAGCTGGTACAATTACAACATTTAAAAGGCATCCGGACGGGTATATGAGTAAGAAGGGTCTAGAGGGTAATGGGCCAAATGCTGGCAAATGGGACTAGATCAGATTGGGATGTCTGGTTAACAAGGTGCAGAGCTGGATGAACACAGCAGGCCAAGCAGCATCAGAGAAGTAGGAAAGCTGACATTTCGGGCCTAGACCCTTCTTCAGAAATGGGGGAGGGCAAGGGGATTCTGAAATAAATAGGGAGAGGGGGGAGGCAGATAGAAGATAGATAAAGGAGAAGATAGGTGGAGAGGAGATAGACAGGTCAAAGAGGCAGGGGTGGAGCCAGTAAAGGTGAGTGTAGGTGGGGAGTAAGGAGGGCATAGGTCAGTCCACGGAGGATGGACAGGTCAAGGGGACGGGATGAGGTTAGTAGGTAGGAGATGGGGGTGGGGCTTGAGGTGGGAGGAGGGGATAGGTGGGAGGAAGGACAGGTTAGGGAGACGGGGACGAGCTGGGCTGGTTTTGGGATGCAGTAGGGGGCGGGGAGATTTTGAAGCTTGTAAAGTCCACATTGATACCATTGGGCTGCAGAGTTCCCAAGTGGAATATGAGGTGCTGTTCCTGCAACCTTTGGGTGGCATCGTTGTCTGTCTGGTTGGTGTGGGTGAGTTGGGCCAAAGGGTTTGTTTCAGTGCTGTATGACTCTATGACTCTAAGACTCTACAACATGAGTAAGTTGACATTTTAAAAGTTATATGGCACATTTTAGAAGGAATAAACCTTTAAAACCCAAAGGGTCCATGTTCGCAGAAATGAGTGCCAAGGAACTTTGTATATCCTAAGGTTGGTATCAATTGAGATCAAATTAGAGTATAAATAGATTCCTGTATACAGAAGAAGAGCAATACCCAGGATGTAAGATTTCTGTTTATCTTACAAGAACAAAATGTAAACAACAAATGTGTATAAAGGTTTATGATTTTTTATACATATTGGACAGGTGTGGGAGATAGATGTCAGACCAAGATCAGTGAGACAGCAGACCAAGATTGGACAGAGGTGGGACAGCATCTTAAACAGACTTCGATTTAGCCAGTCTAAAACTGAGATTGTTTGAATAAACTCAAAATTAACCTGCATACGTGAGTTGTCCTCTGGATTTTGTAAGGAGATTAACCACAATGATGCTGAGTTGCACTGCTCTCTACCAATGTTAACTGATTGTTAATCTGCCTAAGCTTTTGGACCATAAGACATTGGAGCTGAAATAAACCATTCAGCCCACAGAGTTACTCTTGGATAACAAATTACCTCTCCTGTTTCATGCAGGCGTTCGCAACCTCCAGTAAACCTCTGGCTAGCACCAGAGGCCCTCAACTCCACCTCCATCTCTAACTCTGAGGAAGAAGTCGATTGAACCCTTAGAGGATGTATCAGCATAGCTTTCACTTAAATCCTCTTCCAGCTCAGAGACTTTCATCTTGGTGGGTACACTTTCTAGATCAGATTCACAAGCACAATCTGGAGAGCACCTACCTGACATGTCTCAGTGTCTGATCAAGGAAGAAATGCACTAAGTCTCTGGCACCCCGAGGTTCTCCGGAGATCAAGCAGCTGCTCAGCTCCAGGCAGAAGATGAACCCCTGTTTTGGCCACTAGTTACATTGTCAAAATGTAGAGACAGGCACAAGAACTTCAAGCAAATTTATCAGAGCTGTTCAATAAGCTGGAGCCAGCCATCAACATTCTCAGTGTCATGTTGGGTCTGGCATGTGTACATCTATCTGTCTCCATGGACAGGTTGATGACTACCTTGGACAGCCAAGTCCAGGACACTGAGTATTTGCATGGTCTGCACTCAATTGCTCTAACCATAGGCACTCAGTATCAGTAGCATGAGTGAGGGAATGGGTGACCGAGGTGCCTCTTTCTTTAAAAGAAATGAGGTGATGCCAACAGGTACCCATTGAGAAGAGATGCCACACACAGGACACCCATAAGCCTCTTCTCAGAGCATTTCTTCCTTGATCAGACGCTGAGACATGTCAGGTAGGTGCTCTCCAGATTGTGCTTGTGAATCTGATCTAGAAAGTGTACCCACCAAGATGAGGTGCCTGACTTCTCCACCTTCCCCTGCCTATGATTCCAAAGCCTGCTGCAGTTCATTCTGAGGCAGATGAGCCTACGTCTGGGCATAAGATGTTTAGTGGGCCTGGGTCCTCTGAAGTATGACTGCAAGGCTTCCAAGCTAACAGGGCCAACCACAAAGTAGGCTCCCTCTACCTGGCCACAGAAGTCAGGCCTGCACTTATAGTGAGGGGCAGAGGAAGAAGAAAAAACTACTGAGGACACATTGGCTAGGCTATTTCAACCTCTACACATTCCCCATCTGGTTCAAAGGTTTACTCTGGGTATCAATGACTCTGGACTTTCCAAAACATTTATATTTGTATTGACTGCCCATTGTGTTACATATACAGTCCAGTAGTACTTCAGTCATGAGAGTCATTGCTCACCTTGTGTCCTAATTGGTTTCCCTGAGATAAAGACAGACAGTTGGGTCATCAGTCTACCTTCAGTTGGTCTCTTCTCTACGAGCTGACTGAGCTATTTCCTCTTTATCCTTGAGTGCATCCATGGCAATAACAATCCCGATGGAGGACTGTATCATTCCAATTACATTCCTCCCTTTACAATACAATCAGAGGCAGTTGAATACACACAAGGTATCCTCCTGCTTTGGCAGCACATTTCTTGTAAAGTTGACCATAGGGTTACAAGGGAATCTGACCTCAAGGTATTTGCCTCAAATTTTCCCGGGTATACTTTATTACCTATGATTTCCTAATACTGCAGAAATCATTCTGTAAACTTTTCTGGAGGTAATTTGTTCCTCCTCAATTAACTCATTGATGGTGTGAGCATTGCTTTAACAGCAGTGGGCTTTGATCTGCTGGGTGAGGATGTGGTTAGTCTGTAATCACTTGTCCTGGACTCCTGCTGCCCCTTCAATATTTCTTTAATCTGAGTACTTAACGTGCAAACCTTCCAGTTGAGATTCAGTATTGTACAAGGTTGACACATCATTAAGGTCCAGGCTCTACTTTCATTGCCTATTCCTGCATGTCCTAGAGGCTTCTCTGCCATATCAGCTCAGTGCTTCACTCCAATCAAACTATACCATCTTTTTGTTACCCTTCTTAAATGAAGCTGAGTATAGTGCACTTGCTCTCTCTGAATACCAGGGTGGCAATCCTTTATCTGTAATATTTAGCACAATGGGTACCAACCATGCTGTACCTTATCATATGACATCAGTTTCCTTGACTAATGCTAGTCTGGTTTCATTACCTTGCCTATCCTGCCATTGAAACAAATTGCTTCCAGAATTGTCATTTGCTCTATCCAACTGGCTGAGCACACATTGTACTCTTAGCATATTCAGAACATCCGATTTAAGCTTGGTCCCAGTGCCAGGTACACCACACCCCTGTATCACCACAGCTGTGAAATTCTGGTGTCCACATGGGCTCTCAATCACTCAATACATATGTAAATGTTTGGGTCAATTGTGACTAATTGTCACACTATTGTCCATGTTCGAATCTAAGTTTCATTAATATCGAGCACCTCATAGGTAACCAGAACATCAAACTTATCCTGTAAGGGTCTAATGATGTACATTACACACCTACTGATGGTCTTCACTAACACATACAATGCAATTAATAACAAGTTTCTGGGTGTAAGCATTTCCACTTTTCTCCTTTTCATAGAATCATAGAATCTTCTACCGTGTGGAAGCAGGCCATTCAGCCCATCGAGTCCACGGCAATCTTCCAAACAGCATTCCACTCAGACCGACCCCTCTACCTTAACTCTGGAACATTGTATTTCCCATGGCTAATCCACCTGGCCTGCTCATCCCTGGATATACTGGGCAATTTAGCATGGCCAATCCACCTAACCTGCACTTTAGACAGTGGGAGGCAAGCCACACAGACAAAGATAGAATGTGCAAACTCTACACAGACTGTTGTCCAAGGGTGGAATCGAACCCGGGTCCCTGCTTTCAGTGGATTACTTATAAAAATACAAAACACAAACAATATGCTGACAAATCTCTCTGTTGGACCCTCATCTGGGTAGTTAATTGCTGCTTGTGCTATTTCCCAGTATTATTTGGTGTGCCTTTATGCAACAGTTGCAATTGACCTCAAAGCTCCCAGATGAACTTACGTTTAGCCACCTCTCTTGTCTGTCATTTAGATAGAGTCAGGATTAATAAATAAGTTGGGATCATCATTAGTCTTCCTGCTACCAATGTGTGAGGGGAATTGGACTTATGACCCCTGATATTCATCAAGACCAATGTTAGTAGTTCATCACATCTTTGGGACTGGCCCTCCAGTTCCTCCTTCATGGCAATTTTAATTGTTCTGTTCATTCTCTCTACTATTCCTGAGGATGTATGCCATTTTCCCCCTATCCCCAGCCACTTCAGTGTGTCTTGCTTGACCTGCCCTGTACACTGGCTTACTTGGTCAGACGCCACTGTGTCTGGCAGTCTCTACCAGGAAATATTTCTTTCAGTAGGGTTTTGCTGGTGCACAAAGCTGCAGCCAGCTTACATGGGAATGCATCCATCCACTTTATGGAGTTATCTACTATATCAGACAATGCCTATTCCCCTTTTAGGTGATGGACAAAGGTCTATCTGGATTGATCACCATAGTCTCTCCACCTTTTGTGTCACTCCCAGTTCTACCTTCCTTTTCTGGGATTCTGCATTGTCCGCCAGGCACACTGCACATCGTTTCACATAATCCTCTGTGTCTAGTCTCATTCCTGGCCACCATCCCCCCTGTTTTATTCTTTCCAAAGCATCATCACTTCCTAGATATCCTGCTCCATGCACCCCATGTATTAGCTGTATTACTTCTTTCAGGCACTACCCACATGTCATTCTTAAATAATATTCCCTCTATAACTCCTGTATCCTGCTAAGATATTTCAAATTCTTCCCTTTTATCCTTATCTTGATTACTGTCTTAATGATTGAATCTTTGTATTTTACTTCCTGTGGATCTGCAGAAGTGGTACAGACACTGCTTCTGTCACCATTCCTGATTTGTAAAGATACCAGCAGTTAGCTTTCTCCGCTCTTCTTTTATCAACTCAACTGCCTTCTTGTTGCTCTCTCACCTGATTTCTCTGTCTTAGAATGTGCCTTCACCAGTGGATGAAATATTGTTACTTATTCTCTACCTCCAATATAGCTTTCAACATAGGTGTGAAGATCAAATACTTCCCTTCTGCGGAGGTAAAGCTTTTATTGGCCCAAATAATCAGGTACCCTGACAGGAGTTCCAAATGAACATTGAATTGAACAAGTCACAAATAGCATTGGAGCTCTTGAAGATGGGTGACAACATATGTTACTGCTTCCAACTTGGCATACTAGGTACTCATGGGCTGGAGGGCATATTTAGAACCAACCCTAACTCCCTCAGCAGGGTTGCAGATCTCACAAGCTGTCCTTCTTTCTCCTTCTACCACAGAGCTATACCATCCAAAACGAGTTCCTTCTTTAGGGTATATATTGACATGCATACCCCCTTCAGTGTCTCAAAAGCTTTACACTATGCAAATATGTGTCATTGTCCACATTCCTTGCCAAATTTGACTCTGTAAGGTTTCAATTTCAGATCTATGTGACTTAATAACATGATCCACCTGGCTACCATTGTACTACTGACTGTCTCATCCTTTACTTTCCTCTATAATAGTATCCTGGTTAGGGTATGAAGGGTAGTTAAGATAATGTAATGAGTGCCTCTTACTGCCCAGAAGGTGGCTAACAGTTGTTGCTTACAGGTTGAGTCCGCCTTTTCCATGATCGTGCGGTTTTCGGATTGGCCATGTGGGTGGATTTATGCTAGTGGCAACGGGATGTAGTATTCTCTGCTGTACTGAGAACCCTCCTGCTGCTTCTTGAACTCATTCTGGTTCTTTTGGAAATGAATATCTGCACTGCATCCTCCTCTAAAAATGTTTATGATTTGCAAAAGTTGTCACTTTTTTCTGTACTTGACTCTGCTATGTCTCAAGCACATGCATCAAAAGTTCCTGCAGGTTAAATGATTTCATGCTAAATGTTCTCCCTTTGGTGATTGAGCAAGGATCACCAAAATCATTGGATCCACCATCACCCCACCCCTTAACAAATCATTGGCCACATCAACAGCCATACAGTGGGCTGTCATCCAATCTGCTCTCAAAACTCCATCAGTAAAATCACATTTGGTTAATATGCATTCGGTCTCAAGGGAGCGCCCCTTACCCTCAATGGTTTAGATATGGCCCCTACTGCCGGGTCACCTGCAAACCCTTGCATTTGGAAAACCATGCCACTAGATAGGGTGATTTATATGGCATGGCCGAGTGGATCGCTGTTCTGGATTCTCCTGCATATACCAGCTAGTGATCCACTCTTCCCTCTGCACTCACGGACGCAAGATCCTCCCCAATTCCTTATAAATTTTTGGGCACAGGTACTCCGGATGGGAGCTGCCCCTTGGTACCTGGCTGATACCTTCCACCTTCTCCAGTCTATGAGTGGACTTTCCTCAATTGGCTCTTCACGCTGCCATTTTCTTCTACAGCTCGTCCACCTTAGAATTTAACAGATTTCTGTATCCATTTCCTGAGGAGGCATTTTCCCCTTTTTTGAGATTAAGGGATTAAGATTAAGAGGTTAAAAGTTTATTTCTTTTACTTTCACTTAAAGTGTTCCTTCTGTCCAAAGTTGTGACACTTAAAACTATTAAAGGTATGACTCCTAATATTTCCCTTTCTGTTTCCAGGACTTAGGGGCCATATTCTAGGCCTCACAGACTTTTCTCCTTCACTTCTGCTCAGGTCCTGCTTTCTTATCCATTTGGAATCAAGTTCATTTTCCTTAACATCCCTACCATGATGTTGTTGTCTGCCTCAAGGTCAAATGCCACCTGGAGGTACAGCAGTGAGTGAACTTAGCCAGTGGTTTTGAGGCCATTCCATTAGACCTATCCAGTTTAGGGGTGTCTAACGATGCCTCGAGGCGCTCAGTATTCGGTGACTCAGTTGGTGCCTGTGTGACTCTCTCTAGCAAACAAGTCACATCGTTGCTCATTATTTACACACTGACTTTTTACAAACTGTACACTTCTCCTTCTCAAGTTCATGTTTCTCCACCTCATCTCTCCTTCCCAGCTATTCCTCTTTCAGTTCCTTCATCTCCCTCAGTTCCATTTCTCTCCATCTGATCTGTCCCTGGTTTCACCAACAACCATTACACAGATCAATTAACCTTTTAACTTCAGCTTCTTTTTCATCTAACTGTTGTTTTACTGTCTCCCATCTCCTCGAGATATATAACCTGATTCTTTTAATATGTCATCAACCAGGCAGCTTTTTCCACTTTCATCTTCTGGGTAGACTCTCATACCCACTTATCAGCCTCGTCCACTAAATAATAACCCTGTAAAATTATTTGGACCTATCTCTTATTAAGAGATAACTGCTTGATTACATATTTAGTCATTAATTCTTCAGCTTCAGATTTAATCAATTCTCTACCTTCAACCTCATGAAAGGCTTGCCAAATCCTGTAAGCTATTTCTATTCCTGTCAGCTTCGAAAGTTTACTCTGAGTATCAATGACTTAAAACTTAGAACTTTCCTAAACAATTGTTCCTTCATTGACTGCTAATCATGTTACATACACAATCCAGTAATACTTCAGGTATGAAATTCATCTTTCACCCTGTGCCCTAAATGCTTTGTTTCCTGAGATAGAGGCAGACAGTGGATGATCAATCCACCTTCTGCTGTTCTCCTCTTTAACAACTAACTGAGCAATCTGTTTCCTTCAGCTTTGACTGCAGCTTGGCAGTAACAGTTCTGAACAAAAACAAAGTTGCTGGAAAAGCTCAGCAGGTCTGGCAGCATCTGTGAAGGAAAAAACAGAGTTAACATTTCGGGTCCGGTGACACTTCCTCAGAACTGATAGCGGCTATTTAGTAACAGTTCTGAGTTCAATGAGCATTCTGCTGAAACAGATCTCTGTATCGCCATTGCCCGCTACACACTTTCTTATCAGCTTAATTCTCTGATAGCATCAGTCCATGATTGGACTATTTTTATCCCAGTAACTTCTCATAGATCAGAAGGATCCGACAAGTTTGCCTAATCTCCTTCTAAACCTGTTGACCAGAAATTTTAGCCTGATCCATTGTACGTTTTGTTTTGCATCCTAAGTTTCCATTCACCTGGTTTGTTGCAACAGAAAAGATTCATTACCCATCTGTCCTTGGTTTCACCAATAATCGTTACACAGGATCAATTATAAACAACAACATTCCTACTTATTAAATAATGTTCTACTATTGAAGTTGACTGGACAGCTAGTTTGCAAAGCAGGGTGATGTGTGGGTTCAATGTGGGTTCAGAGCAGTGTGGATTCAATTCCCACATAGGCTGAGGTGACTGTGAAGGGGTCTCTTTCTCAACCTTTCCTCTCACCTGAGATATGGTGACTCTCAGGTTAAACCACCACCAGTCATCTGTCTTTAATGAGAGAGCAGCCATTTGGCTTAGTAAGACTGTAGCAACTTTGCCTTTACTATTATCTTAAACAAAACTGTATGCACACAGTCACACATTCCTAACACAATGAAAAACCACATAAACCACAATTTGTAACCACAGATTGGCCTTTGATGTGAGATAAATTAGATGTCAAATATCCCAGTAGCCTTTGTGTTTCACTATATTAGCCTTAAAAATAAAGAATCCTATATTGACTGTATTAACCTTTAATAATTTTGGACATAATACCAGCAAATAGCAATTGTGAGCAAAGTACTTCCCTATATTCATACCTTTAAATGGAGCAACTGGCCACAAGGTGGCATGAGTGATACTTCATTGTGAATAACCTTTCACCTTTGTAAATATATATTCACTTGCATTGTTAACATGTCTGTCCTCGTTAAATTTTCTACAATAGGTTGTCACACCCACATGAGAGATGAGCTGGCCAAAAGTCTGAAAGTAATTACAATCCCCAAACATTATTCTTAATATTTGTCCCTTTTTCTATTTTCAGTAGTTTCCTCAGAGCTAGTCCCCTCTTCCCAGTTAGACACAAAATTATGTGATAAAGTGAAAGGAAATTGATGGATTTTCTTCCTTTCAAAGGGAGAACCTCTTAATCTGTCTCTCTCCATCTTCTCTATTTGTATTCCTCTTCAGTAGTGTGTTTCCCTTTTCTTGTCTGTCCATCCATTTTCTCCGATTATTTATAACTCTCTACCTTTTCTCAATTCCAGATTTCATTCTCTCCTCATCTCCATCAATACCAACGGCTCCTGTCATTCCTCCAAAGATCCTAATTTATCATGTCTCTCCTTTCCTATCAATCCCTATATGACACTTGCTTTTATCCTACATTGCAGTTCACATTGGAATATTCACAAAATATAATGGCATTACTTAGCCATAAAATGAGCCACAAGTCTCATAAAAGAGTTGATAAGTGCCAAAACTATATTTAACTTTTATTTTGTGTTTAACTGGTCTTTATCCTATTTTTCTCTCTGGAACTGAATCAATTAGTTTCTCTCTCTTTTTATCTTTTGCTGAAGTCTGCCTACATCTCTTCCATTTTTCTTTTTTGAAGCATGGATGAAATGGTGACATACTGTTATAGGCAGCCACCTTTCCATGGAGTTCCACTTATAAACACATTTACATCTTGATGTTGCATATCAGCCAACAACATATAGGTTTGCACTGCACCATCTTATTAAATATACAAAACTATGGAACTGCAGTGTTAATCAAGTCATAACATTTAATAATGTATGGAAATATTGATTAAAATTTATACAATTAAATATTTAGGGTTAATATATTCATTTTATACTACAGAAAATGTTTCATGTTTTCTGAATTTAAGATGATTTAAAATTACCATCATTATTTTCCAGAAAAAAAAACTAACAATTTGGCTAAAAATGTTTGAATATAACAGTTTAAAACTTATAAGAAGATGGCAATAAAAGATAGCAAACTATATTTTTGTTCATTTATTTTAAATTTGTCACAATTTTCATATTCAATTACTTTCCCCTAATTCTCTTATATCTTTCAATAATCTCTTTGCCTTGATCGATTATGAAATAGTCCAACCAGTGAGAAGGCACTAGCGGCAGCCGTTACAAAGGAAATGGCACTTATAGCTCTGTCTGCCTGAGGAAACAAACAACAAAATATTAATATAACTGGTCAGCTATTGTGGGAACGCATTGATTAAATGTCATGTTAAAAAGTAAACATGAAAGAATCATTTCAATATATCCAAAAACATTTTATGATAGAGGCGTCTACTTCAGAGCTATTTAGAAATTGACAGGCATCATTTTACAAAATGCTTGCTAATATTTCTTTGCGAATTGACAAGCATTTTGTTCATGTATACTTTTCAATGAGATACCCATTCAAGAATAATGATCTTTTGCCAATGTTAAATGTTCCTTTAGCTTGCACAAATCTGAAGGTATATGAGTAAAGAACCCTAAGGAAATTGGCATCGGCAATGAATCTTACATCAGTCTGAGATCTGCATCTTACATTTGTTTTCTGAGGTGAAGTGGGTATATTAGAATTGCACAAAATAATTATAATTGAGATAGACTTTTAGACAAAGTTTCATACCTGATCAGACACACCCTCACCATAACGAAGTAAAGTGACAAAATGTTCACAGTTATTTCCAAGCAAATCATACGACACTTCCTGACCAATCAGAAATTCTGCTCGCTTAACAATTTCATGCACTGGTAAAGGTGTGTGTTTGTCATCATATTTATTATTTATTTTGAAAGTGTCTTGCCCAACAACATCTTTAAGTAGTTGCATTTTTGCCATTGCTTTCCTGCTGAAAACTGACTTTGCGCTAGTGAATGGTGCAGCTGGCCCCTCCTCTGTTGAAAGAAAAGAGAGATTTAGTAAGACAGTAAGACTGCTTTTGGTTCAGGAAGAAGACTACAGGCTTCTAAGGTCACCAGTATTCTTCTTATTTTAACATATTGCAACTATGATGTTATAGCTGTTAAAAAAAGTTATGTTTTAAATACAATTTACTGTAACAATGTAAACTTTTCCAATGTTAATACAACTATTGATCTGCTCTAAATACCTGCTTATGGTCCATACAAATAACTATGTTTGCTTCAACTGTTATGAGCTCTTTGTTGTCATTTTGTAATGTTTTATAATCATCAGCTGAAGAGATTCACAGGATGAAATCTTATAGGGGTCTGTGGGATCGTGTTCAGGAACGACCGAGATTGGTGAGTAGGGAAAATAGCCTCTTTATTGAGCACCTGCAGTAGCACAGTTCGAGGTGGTGATGGGATCCGAAGTACAGTTTTATAGTAGCCTCTTTGATACACAGTTTTTACATACATTAAAGTTTTAGCACTATGGTGTCGCATAGTTGTATCTGTTGTACATAAACTTGAGCAACATCTGTCCAGGGGAAACCGGAGATGGTTTAAGCACTTGCTAAATGCTATTTGTTACTCCTGATGGGATTAGCATATCTGCTCGGTTTGAGCTTGCATAATTAAGAGATGTTAGTCCTTTTGTCTTTATGATCTAAATAAGTGAGAAATTATACATGCACTAAATAAAAGTATAGAGGATATTAAACTGATCTCCCACAGCTGGGTCGTGAGATTTCATTTACTATTGTAGGTTTAGGCCGTTCTTACACATTCATTCATGCAGTTTCACGGAAGCACTGTTTGGATTGTAAGTTTCTTAAAGAGAGTAGTGGTCCTATTTAATGCGTATATGATTGGTATAAATCCATATGTTAGTACAAGACAGTAATCCTAAATAAAAGTTAGGACTAGGTAGTACAGTTAAGAGACAGTTAGAGTATAAGGAAATTTCAAAGAGATAAAGAGCAGCAGACTGTAGGGACATGCTAGTGGAGGAAAGTGATGTCCTGCAACCAAATCAGATCCTGACAGACAGTTAATATAGAATATTATAACCTTTCCATAGTTTTGAGTGAGTTATGGAGACACAATGGTAGGGATGGCATTGTTCTGAGTAGGCTACAGTATTAACACTTATTCAGGAGTAGCCTTTGATACAGAAACAGGTCTAAACATTGCTTGCAGCATTCGGTCGATAAGACTTGGAAGGTGTAAAGAAACAGTAATGGGTTGGAAGGGATGTTTAATTTATTTTGTCTTGTAAAAGTAAAATGTAATACAAAAACGTGGTTTTACGAATGAGCAAATGGAAATACGGTATAGTAAACATAGAGTGCTTGAGAGTGAGTTAGTAAAGAGAATGATAATACAGTATCTCACAGAGTTTGAGTGAGAATGAGTTGACTTGCTCACCGAGCTGGCTTGTTCTCATTCAGATGTTTTGTCACCATGCTAGGTGACATCATCAGATGAAGGGGTTATTCTACCCTGCTTGGAATTTATACTGTCTGGTCCGTTATGGTGAGTAGTGTCATTTCCAGTTTGGTCTGTGTGGCTTTGTATATAGGGTCCAATTCTATATGTTTATTGATTGCCTTACAGGTGGAGAACCATGCTTCTAGGAATTCCTATGCGTGTCTATGTTTGGCTTGGGCTATTATGGTTACCTTGTCCCATTTAAATTGATGGCCTTCATTGTCTGAGTGTACCGATATTAAGGAGAGTTCATCGTGCCGTTTTGCTGTGAGCTGATGTTCATGTATTCTGATGGCTAGTTTCCTTCCTGTCTGTCCGATGTAATATTTGTCTCTGCTTTGACTCTGACTGAAGTGCCAATGTGCAACAGGCAAGGCATGACATGAAAAGGCAAGGCTCAACTTGGCATGGATTATGTGAGCGTTCAGGACAGCACAACAACGAATCAGCATTAAGAGAGTTAGCAAGCATAAATGAGATGTGGCCTGGTCTAATCCTCAAGCTGGGTCTCTGTTCGCACATACAAATATAACCCTGCTACAGCCATTTCAATTTAGTTGCTGATGTGCTGTGCAATGCTCACTGTGTGGCCTGCTAGTGCATCAGAGGGGTGCTAGTATGAACACTCCTTGGTATTGGTACACTCAGACAATGAAGGCCATCAGTTTAAGTGGGACAAGGTAACCACACTAGCCCGACACAAACATAAACACGCATGGGAATTCCTCGAGGCATGTTCTCCATCCGTAGTGCAATCAACAAACATATAGAATTGGACCCAAATATACAAACTCATACAGATCAAAACCGGAAATGACACTACTCACTATAACGGACCAAACAGTATAAATTCCAAGTGGAGTAGAATAACATTGCTTCATTGAAGGGTCCACTAATGATGTCACCCAGCATGGTGACAAAAGGTCTGAACGAGAACAAGCCGGCTCAGCGAGCAATTCAACAACCTCACCCACAACCCGAGCTACAGATCTTTGCCAAAACATTTTGACAATGGGCTATCGGGAAGTGTATGGCACAATTGAGCAACAAGTGTAGCAAGATCCTTCTCGATGTGGGATCCTCTTGCACCACCTTTTATGCTTTTTATGAGCGGAGTAATGAGATTCTCGCTAGGCAGTGGCGGCATGCCAACTGATAGGGATTAGCACTTGTTAAACACCTTGTTAAAGTTATGACTCTCCTGATTAATCTTCATCTGACCAAATCTGTGAAATAAGCTGGATGTTAAGAAAACTTGACATGGAAACCAGAGCAGGTACCTGGATAATTCAGCTCACTCCTTGCTCCAAATGACCTCTAGGTTGGACACTGGGCAGCAACCTTTCAGGGCACGGTCCATGGGTACCAGCTGCAGAGACCCTTGATCTACAGACATTGGCATCTGCAAACCCATCATGACCATATTAGCACCCCTCTGATGCACTAGCAGGCCACACAGTGAGCACTGCAGAGCACATCAGCAACTAGCATTGAAATGGCTGTAGCAGGGTTATATTTGTATGTGCAAACAGAGACCTAGCATGAGAATTAGACCAGGCCACAACTCAGTGGTGCTTGTTAACTCTCTTAATGCTGATTCGTTTTTGTGCTGTCCTGAATGCTCTCATAATCAATACCAAGTTGAGCCTTGCCTTTTCATGTCATGCCTTGCCTGTTGCACATTGGCACTTCAGGCAGAGTCAAAGGCTTTCACTACTGATGTTTAGGGTCTGTTTAGCGCAGACATACAGAATACTTGTCAATACTCAACAGTCTGTTACTGGTGAGTGGCAATGTGGAATTGCCTTGCAAACACCTGTCTGGGTACACAGTAGCCTTTCAAAAATGGCATGGGTGCAAGGACACAGTGGTGCGTTGTTCTGGGAAGACCTCTGGTAAGATTGGGGGGATCGGGAGTTGCCCTTTTGACAAGTGAGGACGTAGCAACAGTGCTTAGAGAGGATATTCTTAAGGGGTCATCAAGTAAGAAGATATGGTTAGAATGTAGAAACAAGAAGGGGATGGTCACTCTGTTGGAACTGTATTATAGACCCCCAAATAGCCAGCAGGTACTAGAGGAGCAGATGTGTAGAGAGACTGCAGATACCTGTAGGAATAATAGAGTAGCATTGGTTGGAGATTTTAATTTCCCCCATATTGACTGGGTCACCCAGAGCGTAAAAGGCCTGGATGGGGTCGAATTTGTCAAATGTTTCCGAGAAAGTTTCCTAAACCAATATGTAGGGGGCCCTACTCGGGAGGGTGCAACACTGGACCTCCTCTTAGGAAACGAGGTCAGGCAAGTGACTGAAGTCTCAGTTGGAGAGCACTTTGGGTCCAGTGACCATAACTCCCTTAATTTTAATACAGTTATGGAAAAAGATAAGACAGATCCGCAGGTTAAGGTGCTGAACTGGAGCAGGTTCAATTTTGGGACCATGAGGCAGGATCTAGCAGCAGTTGATTGGGTGAATCTGTTTGAAGGAAAAAGAACGACTGGCAATTGGGAGGCTTTTAAAAGTGTGATATCAAGAGTCCAGGGACAGTCTGTCCCTGTCAGTATTTACTGAGGAGAGAACAGTGGATGTTAAGAAAATAAGGGAAACAAGAGGGGATGTTTTGGACCGCATGTGTTACCAGAGAGGAGGTATTTGCAGCCTTAGATCACATTACGGTGGATAAATCCCCTGGGCCTAATCAACTCCATCCTCTGACATTGTGGGAGGCTCAGAAAGAAATTGCAGAGGGCCTTTCAGAGATTTTTGCTTCATCTTCAGCCACTGGTGAAGTTCCAGAAGACTGGAAGGTGGCTAATATTCCGTTGTTTAAGAAAGGTGGCAATGACAAGCTAGTGTAGGCAAGTTATTGGAGAGAATATTGAGGGACAGGATCAACCAACATTTGGATAGTCAAGGTCTGATTAGGGATACTCAGTACGGATTTGTGCGTGGGAAGTCATATCTGACAAATCTTTTAGAGTTTTCAAAGAGGTAAACAAGAGAATAGATGAGGGAGGGCACTCAATGTTGTCTATATGGACTTTAGTTAGGCCTTTTACAAGGACCCGCACGGCAGGCTAGTCATGAAGGTTAGGTTACTATTGTTACTTGTTTTTTACATAATTGATCTGGATATGAATGTATAAGGCATGATTCGTAAGTTTGCGGATGATACAAAATTAGGAGATATTGTTGATAGCGAGGAAGGTTATCAAAAATTACAGAGGGATCTTAATCAGATGGGGAAGTGGGCTAAGGATTGGCAAATGCAACTCAATATAGATAAGTGTGAGGTGTTGCATTTTGGAAAGTCAAACCAAGGTAGGACATATACAGTAGATGGTAAGGTCCTGAGGAGTGTTGTTGAACAGAGGGACCTAGGAGTACAAGTACATAGTTCGTTGAAAGCGGCATCACAGCTGGACAGGGTAGTGAAGAAGGCATTTAGCATGCTGGCCTCCATCGTTTGGGGCATTGAGTATAGGAGTTGGGATGTTGTTATGTAACAAATGTATAAGTCGTTGGTGAGGCCGCACTTGGTGTATTGTGTATAGTTTTGGTCATCCTTTTGTAGGAATGATATAGTTAAAATGGAAAGTGTGATCCGAAGATTTACGAGGATGTTGCCAGGACTAGTAGGCTTGAGTTATAGGGAGAGGTTGGCCAGGATAGGGCTTTACTTCTTGGAACGTAGGTGAATGAGGGGTGACTTTATTGAGGTGTATAAAATCATGAGGGGCATAGATAGTGTTCCAGTGAAGCCCAACACATACTGGAGGAACAACACCTCATTTTCCATTTGGGGACCCTACAGCCCTCTGGACTCAATATTGAGTTCAATAATTTTAGGGCCTAAACTCTCCCATGTCCCAGCCCCCTACTCCACACACATAGGGGTTTAAACCCCTTATTACCACATAGCCTGCCATTACACACCCCCTGTTGTTAGTCACTAACAGCCCCCATTAACAACTATTCACCCTCCCAGCCTGATCGTTAGCAACTCTTTTGTCTGTCCAACTGTCTTTCTCTTTCTTTGGGTCCTATCCTATCGTTTACTCTCTACCCCACCCACCTCCCTATTTTCTGCATATAGACTGATGTTTTCCCAGCCATCATCAGTTCTGGGGAAGGGTCACTGGACCCGAAACATTAACTCTGTGTTTTTTCCTTCACAGATGCTGCCAGGCCTGCTGGGCTTTTCCAGCAACTTTGTTTTGTTCCTGATTTATAGCATCTGGAGTTCTTTCGGTTTTTACCCAGATATGTTCTGGGGACCCAAGTTCAAATTCTGCCATGGCAGATGGTGGAATTTGAATTCAATAAAAATCTGGAATTAATAATCTAATGATGACCATGAATCCATGGCCGACTGTCAGGAAAAAAACCATCTGGTTCACTAATGTCCTTTAGGGAAGGAAACTGCCAACCTTACCTGGTCTGGCCTACATGTGACTCCAGACCCACAGCAATGTGGTTGACTCTTAACTGCCCTCTGGGCAATTAGGGATGGGCAATAAATGCTGGCCTAGCCAGTGACACCCTCATCCCGTGAATAAAAGAAGGAAAAAAAAGGTGAGAGGGGAAAGATTTAAGAAGGACCTGAGGGGCAACTTCTTCATACAGAGAGTAGTGTGTATATGGAATGGGCTGCCAGGTAAAGTGGTTCAGGCAGGTACAACAGCAACATTTAAAAAACATTTGCATAGGTACATGGATAGGAAGGGTTTAGAGGGATATGGACCAAATGCGGGCAATTGGAACTGAGGGGGCATCACGGTCAGCATGGACCAGTTTGGGCCAAAGGACCTGTTTCCATGCTGTATTACTCTCTGACGCTCTGATTCTAAGATGGTGCAGATAACATATGTGAGAACTCACTTGGCCTTGCAGTGACAAAACCTCCATAAACATTGTTGCAACTTGGAAAAACGCTAACAAAAGTAAGATTCGCCCGCAGACATCTTTCACCTGTTCTCCTACTGTTTGGGTTATTCTTTAACCTCAGTCATATCCATGCCGAAACTGAACTGTCATATCATTTTCCATTAAATTTACACCAGGTTTACAAGCCACTATCAGTCTCGTCAATTCTGCATAAGAGAAATTTGGCCTGTCCTTGAATGTTGCCAAAACAAAACGCATTTCAACTCACACATGTCTAATTATTTCACTTCCCAAATATGTAGGAGAGACTTTGAAATATCTTCGGCACTTCCCATATTTTACTAGCCACCTCTCTCAAAAAAGCCACCACTGAAGAAGAGGTCCAACTCCAGATCAGCTACACCAGTCTTCAGTAAACTATAGCAGTAAGTGTTTGAAAACAAAGACATCTGCATGTCAATAAAAGTCCTAGTGTACAGAGCAGTTGGCATCACCATATTCCTTTACAGTCGTGAGACCTAAACTCTGTGGGTCAGTGACACATTAGAGTACAGAAAAATCCTGTCAGCAACGTCTCTGCTACATTCACCTGAATCAAAGTGGGGGCCAACAAACACTTGTGTACTTTTTTAATCCAACTCCACACTCATTCGTGCAAAACTCCTACAAATTCAACTACGATGAACTGGTTACTGTGTTCAGATGGCAGAAAAGCATCTTCCCTGCCAGGTCTTATTTCTGCAGTCTTCAAATGCCAGTGTTCTAGGAGTGACGGATCAGAGAAAATGTTACATACACACTCTCAAGTTCTTCTTGAGGTGCAAATAAATTGACATTAATGACTGTCAGGAGGTTGCTACCAAAATAGCAACAACTTGTTTTTCAAGCTGCATCATGCTTTAAGTCATAACAATGTTGACAATAAGGCAGAGTAGCAGGAGAAAGAAAAAAAACAAATCCTGAAATCAGATCCTACCACCTCTTGGACACACTGCACTATGTGCATAAACATCTGTTGGTTTAAAATTAGCCTGTTCAGTCTCATGAAGTCCCATGGCAGAAAACCACGATTTTTGAGTACATGGGCTTCTCAAATCAAGGAACCACAATTAAGTTGAGATAGGAGAGTATGTGTGTGGTATGGTGTCATAGACTAGGTGACCGCTTCGCAGAACATCTACTTTCTGCTCACAAAAAAGACCCTGAACTACCTGTTGCCTGTCACTTTAATGCACCACCTTGTTCCCTGACCAACATCTCTGTCTCTGGCTTGCTGCAGTGTTCCAGTGAAGCTCTTTGCAAGCTAGAAGAACAACAACTCATTTTCCGCTTGGGGACCCTACAGCCCTCCAGACTCAATACTGAGTTCAATAATTTTAGGGCCTAAACTCTCCCATGTCCCAGCCCCCTGTCCCACACACCAGGCCTTGTTACCACATAACCTGCCATTACACACCCCCTGTTGTTAGTCACTAACAGTCCCCATTAACAACTATTCACCCTCCCAGCCTGATCGTTAGCAACACTTTGTCTGTCCAGCTGCTCTTCTCTCTCTCTAGGATCTACCTTATCGTTTACTCCCTACCCCATGCCCGCCCCTTTTTTCTGTCTATAAACTGACGTTTTCCCAGCCACTATCAGTTCTGAGGAAGGGTCACTGGACCTGAAATGTTAACTCTGTTTCCCCCCACCCCCTTCACAGATGCTGCCAGAGCTGCTGAGCTTTTTAGAGCAACTTTGTTTTTGTTCCTGATGTGCGTGGTATGTCCTAGTATTTAGTGAGGTTTTGGTCCTATAATGAGCACACATTTATTGAGGGAACTTGTCTCACATTTTGGAGTTGAATCTGGCAAGAAACTGAACAAAGGCTTGAATAGGGGTTATAGCTCAAGGATGGGTTGGAGTAGAATCTCATGTTACTGTTTAAATTGTGTGTCTTTATTTGGATCACATTGAAGATTTAAGAATCAAGACAATATAGCATTTAAGGGCTATTTTAAACTAAAGATTAGTTTTAAATTTGGATAGTTTAGAACAGAGTCAAAGGTCAAAGTTGGCATTAATTTTTTTCTCATGCATTTATCTTACCTAAAGGTGTGACATTTATAACATAACCATCTCCCAGGTAAAGAGCCCAATGCTGATATGCAGGTCTAAATATTTCAATTAAGTCCCCAGGCTGGGGATCCCCAGAGTATTCCACACTAAAGTGGTCATTAGAAGCCATCTGAAACAGAAAACATTTATTAGAGTTTTTATTAAAAAAAGTTCATTGAAAAATATTCTGCACAATTGATCAAAGTTTTCACACATAATATAATTTCCTGTGAGCTGCTATTGAATCATTTTGTACAAATGTTCATAATCTGGCTCAATAACAAAAAAAAAAGTTTCAAGTCTGGAAAATCAAACACTTAGCAGATCGTTCCCCTTAAGAAAAAGCCTGTAACAGTGAGCTTGCGGTAGAGACTAATATCTGGATTGAACTCAATACTTTGTACAGATGTTGGACTGGCCTGTTGAGTGTTTGCACCATTTTCTCACTAACTAGCAGAGAAAAGGAGAAAACTCACACAGCAACCTGACAGAGAGGGAGCTGTATGTTGATAGCTGTAGAAATGAAAGCTGATAGAAAGTTTGAATACTCTAGAAAGCTTTACAGTGACTGAGTGCTAAGCAGTGAGGTCTCATTAGCTAGTAAGTCTTCAGGAAATAAGAACTAACCAGGAATGCATTGTTTCACAGATGAAGACTAAGTTTATAAAAGGACATGCTTTATGACTCTATGACATATCTGTTTATGTATGGGCTTTGCTGTGAGGAATACTTCGATGACTAAGGTGTTTGTGCATCCAATTAATTTCTACACTAATGAGCTGACAATTGGCTATTTAAAAAGCATATGTTTTTTGTAACATTCAGGGTCCAAATATTTTGGTTTACCATTATGAATACATGAGTTTCTTTTTTCAATTCTTTGGGTGACTTGGGTCAAAGCTAATATGTATTGCCATGCTTAATTGCTGCTGAGAAGCTGAGCCATCTTTTTAACTACTGAATGGCCTGTTTGGCCTTTCAGAGGACAGTTAAGTCACTCAAAACTGTGGTTCCGGTATCACAGGCTAGATAGGGAAAATAAATCTGCTTCATTTAAAAATGTTGGCAGTGACATGGATCTTATGGAAGATGTGGAGGTCTCGTCAGCTGGCGGTGCTGATCTATGTGATTCTTTATGGCATGGCCTATTGAATCCAATGCCAATCAGACATTGGTGAGACCAACAGTGGGCTGTTACCTGGAATTAGGATCCAAAGACCACTGTAGTGCCAGAGAGCTTGCCAACTAATATGAGGCCAGTGGCTCTTATACTCAGCAGCGTCACAGAGGAAGCCAAGGCTGCTAAGAACACCCAGGATCAAGGTGTAAGGTAAGTGATTTGTGGGTGAGGGCTTTCTAAGATGGTGTGAAAAGATCCAAGTGGTTGGGTCCCTGCTCACATCGCTTTTCCTATGTTCAGTCCCTCAATCAGGCATTGATTGCCTTTGATCAAGGCGTACCCACTCAAGCTGACAGTATTCCAGCTCAGGTTCACCTGCTGGGCACACAATATGGTGATAGGCCTATCTACCTGAGTTAATTATTACAGTGGCAGAATGAGGCTATTAAATTGTCCTTAATTGGCCACTTAAGTCCTCAAAGTTTGACCTTCCTGTTTGCTCCTCACTTATTTTGAGTGGAGGTGAATAGGTGGTGGATGCAGGTAATGCCAGCATTCCATCCATTTAAGTGGCCACTTTCAGGACCGCAAAATTTTATTCATGGCTATCATTATTGAAACTAGCATTTTATCCCACTTTATGACATTAACAACATCATCAGATGAGAACCACTGTATTACAAACCCATTGACATAGCCATTATGTTACCATTCTGAAGTAGCTTAGTTGGTTGACTGGTTGTGATGCATAATGATGCCAATTGAATGGGTACAGTTACCACTGAGGTAACTAAAGAGGTCTTGCATTACCAACCTTGCCCCTCACCACCTGAGGCATGGTGATCGTCTGACTGAACTCACTACCAGTTGTGTGTCTCAAGTGAAATAATACTCCTATGAGACTGTGGTTCCGAACACAGAGTGGCTTGGAGATCCACTCTTTACATCACATCTCTGCCTTTTGTTTCCTTATTTCCATCCATGTTACTGTTGATTGAAATATAGCATAATATTATTTGAGCTTCTGTATTCAGAAGTGCAAATTTTCATAACAAAAGACTTGTAACATTGTTTATCACAAATTCAAAACTGTACGAAACATGCCAAGCTAACTGTGACCAACTATCAATAAACTAGGTGTCTATTCAATAGACAACTTAATATGCATCTCAACTATCCATGTCATGCTATGGTGTCTGTTCAATCACCTACCTTTCTGTCTCCCACCACAGTTTATCAAATGCCTTTATATGACATATTTGGGAAATGTTGATATTGGTCCCTCTATGTATCCAAATCATTTCTGATAAATTATACTATTCAGTTAAGTACAACTCACAAGAGTGAGTTTCTAAACTTAAGGGCTAAAAGAATTTTAGGGGCAGCACGGTGGCTCAGTGGTTAGCATTGTTGCCGCACGGCGCCAGGGACCTTCGCCTTGGACAACTGTGCATGCGTGGAGGTTGCACAGTCTCCTTGTATCTGTGACAACAAGGTGCAGGGCTGGATGAACACAGCAGGCCAAGCAGCATCATAGGAGCAGAGAGGCTGACGTTTCGGGCCTAGACCCTTCTGATGCACCTTGTTGTCTCGGATTCTCCAGCATCTGCAGTTCCTACTATCTCCTTGTATCTGTGTGGGTTTCTTCCGGGTGCTCTGATTTCCTCCCACAGTCCAAAGCTGTGCAAGTTAGGTGGAATGGCCATGAGAAATTGCTCATTATGTCCAGGGATGTATAGGCTAGGTGGATTGGCCACGGGAGATGCAGGGTAATAGGGAAGGGAGGGTCGGTCTGGGTAGGATGCTCTTCGGAATATCGGTATAGACCCGATGGGCCGAACGGTCTGCTCCCACACTGTCGGGATTCTATGAATTCTAATTTTTCGCCATGCCTGTCACCATATAGCAAAACACATAGGACAGTTCAACTCCATTCAATTAAAACCTATACACAAGGAATAGTGCAAAACTCAAACGTAAAAGTTGCATTTCTCGACTTCTGGCCGTTCAGTTTAACGTGCTCAAAAATAAATATCGATGACGATTTTTACAATTAAGTATTGCTGATCGCAGTGCAACTCTTTCCATTTCAAAACCCCGGTTATAGCTGCTCATTTTCTGTAACCGAATATGGTTTCTCGATCTTTCAGCCTGAGATTACATTTAATAAAGATCATTATTGAAGGGTTCCTCAAAATTAAACAAGATTCATAATCGTTAACAGTCCGAATGAATCGATTAGGTGAAAGCTCACAAACGATGCTTCGTCAAAACAAGTTAATGAAGCGAATGACCCAGGCGCCATTCATTAGCAGACGGCTGAAATGAAAATTGCTAACAGCTCCCAGATTTAGTTCCGCGTGATAAAATGCTTGGCCGCGTTTGCCGATGAAGGAGAACATGGCTCAGGAAACCGACTTACTCTTGTGATCTGAACATCCCACACCACTGTTTAGCGCTGGCCCTATTAAAGGCAGGTGTCCCCGTACACGGGCAACAGCATTCCTGAAGTTTTAAAGCACCCTGAAACTTGTATGCAGATCAAATCAAGGATTACACCAGTGACATTGCTGTGTGCACTGGGGGCTGTCACTCTCAGTATTGTTATGGTAATTTTAAACGAACGTGTGAAGAGTTGTCACTGCCCCTGAACTTTTTTTTGATTTTCTGGAATTCCATTCATTCATCAACACAACAAAGGCTAAATCTGGGGATTTTCTATTTTTGTTCACATGTATGTAATAATGTAATATAGGACGTCAGATGTGTCACTATAGCCTCAGCAACTATTTTTAGTCTTCTGTTCCAAATAAGCCCGTGTTTCTATCCTGTAAGACCAATGCGTTTATTGGATAATCTAAACCCCTGCTCACTTCGGCCTTTCGGATCAGCCTCCAGCTTCTCATTTGAGTTTACACATACTTTGAAGCAGAAGTAAACATACATGACAGTGGTGTTTTATTTAAATATTAATAATAATTGTAAACACCTAAAACGCAGAATAATAAAAAGGTTCACTCAACACCCTCCTTTCTTCTTGTACTCCATTACCTCCTCTTTTATTGATTCTAACGTTACTTTTCGCTAACGCAAAATATTCAATGCATTTGAGCTTTTCATCCAGGTATGCTCGTGTCTCCACGAGGTAAGATACATATAGCTGAACAGGTGAATACTACCAAACTGACTTGTATAATTATGTTTTCCCATCTCAGACTCTCCATGATTAGACTGTCTACCCTTGACATCAAGGCAACATTTAAACTAGTGTGGCATCAAGGAGCTTTAGCAAAATTGAAGTCAGTGGGAATCAGGAGGAAAGCTCTCCAGCGGTTGAAGGCATGCCAAGTACAGCAATTCTTCAGATGTCTCTGATTTCTCTTCACAGATGCTGCCAGACCTGCTGAGCTTTTCCAGCAACACCTGTTTTTGTTTCTGATTTACAGAATCTGCAGTTCTTTTGGTTTTCTTCAGATAACAAAGCAGTTCATGATAATATGCATCATGAAGTGCACAACATATAGGTTTAGGCTGACGAGTGCTAAGTAACATTCATGCTACACAAGGCCAAGGCTGTGACCATCTCCAACGTCTCATCTTGACATTCAATGCCATTACCATTTTGAGTCTTGCACTGTCAACCTTATGAAGATTACCATTGACCAGAAACTAAATCGAACCAGCCATATAAATATTGTGGCAACTACAGCAGGTCAGATTTGACAATACTGATGTGTGTAACTCACCTACAGACCATCCAAAGACTGTCCACCATCCACAAGGCACAAGTCAGCATGGTATACTGTAAACTTGCTCCGATGAGTACAAAATGATCAGTAGCATTAGTGATTCCTCAGACACTAAAGCAGCTAATATGCAACAAAACCTGGACATGATTCGGGCTTGGGTTGATAAGTGGCAAGTAATGTTCACGCCACACAAATGGCAGGCCTTCTCCACCAGGAGAGAATCTAATAATTTTTCCATGACAATCATGGAATTACCAGCAAAATTCAAGATGCTCAATGCCATACAGGCCAAAGGAGTTATAGAGTCATAGGGTAATACAGCATGGAAACTGGTCCAAGCTGACTGTGATGCCTAGTCAGCTAGTTCCAATTGCCCGCATTTGGTAAATAAGCCTCTAAAACCTTCCCATCCATGTGTCTATCCAAATGTTTTTTAAATGTTGCTATTATACCTGCCTCAACCATTTTCTCTGGCAGCCCATTCCATATACACACCACTCTCTGTGTGAAGAAGTTGCCCCTCAGGTCCTTCTTATATCTTTCCCTTCTCATCTCAAACCTATGCCCTCTAGTTTTCAATTCCCCAGCCCTGGGAAAAAGACTGTATGCATTCAGCCTATCCACGCCCCTCATGATTTCATACACCTCAATAAAGTTACCCCTAATTCTCCTACGATCCAAGGAATAAAGTCCTATCCTGGCCAATCTCTCCCTATAACTCAGGCCTACTAGTCCTGCCAACATCCTCGTAAATCTTCTTTACACACTTTCCACTTTAATTATGTCTTTCCTATAAAAGGGTGACCAAAATTGTACACAATACTCCAAGTGCAGCCTCACCAACGTCTTATACATCTGGAACGTAACATCCCAACTCCTATACTGAATGCCTCGACTGATGAAGGCCAACATGCTAAATGCCTTCTTTACTACCCTGCTTCAATAGCACATCCACCGACTTAAATGTTTGAGTTCTGAAGTTTGAGTTCTGAAGAATGGTCATTGGATGTAAAATTTTAACTCTAATTTCTCTCTGCACATGCTGTCCGACCTGCAGAATTTGTCCAGCAATTTCTGTTTGGGTTTTGTTTTTGATTTTGAGCATCCACAAGTCTTTCAGTTTTTTTATTTAAGTATTTATTTCCTTCACCATTGCATAGTCGTAACAATGTGTACCATCTAAGAGATATTCCGCATCAACTCACCAAGGCTCCTTCAACAACACCTTCCAAATCTGTGTTCCCTACTATCTAGCTGGACAAGGGCAACAGGAGCATAGGAATATCACCACTTGTAAGTTCCCCTGTAAGTTCCCCTCCATGCCACACATTATCCTCTTATGGAACTACTTTGCTACTTCTTCACTTTTATTGGGTCCAAATCGTGGAACTTTCAACAACAACAGCAGTTTGGTTATCCCTGCATCAGATACATCTCAGTGGTTCATGAAGGTGGCTTCCCACCACCTTCTCAACTGCAACTGAGGAAGCCACAAATATTGCCTGACCAGCAACATCCACATCCTCATCCCAAAAAAAAATACAAAGATACTTTAACAGATTGTCACTAACAAATACAGTATGATCAACACAAGACATTCTTTTGTGTACCTGAGAGTTTAAATTCCATGTTTGTTTCACAGCTAATGAAAGTCATGTCTGTGTTAGTGTAATCCCTCTTCTCTCAACTTTAACTGTTGTTATTTTTTTATAAAAAAACCTCCTGTAAAAATTAGGGTAGGAACCTCGTGGTTTCTGGAATGTGCATCTCTCAGTTAGAACACTGGCTTTCATGAATCTACAACAGTACTGTCAGCAGTTGTAAACAATACTGTCCTAACCCAGTGAAGAATTACTGAGCTGCTAGCCCAGCTGGACTGTTACTCATTGAAAGTAGAACATAAAAATCAGATTGTTGTTAATGGAGTATCTCCTTAACAGAATAGATACATTACTTGTTTGTCCCTTTATTTGATCACGCAGCTAATGTACCTTGGCAGTAGGACCCTGAAAATGTTGGCCTCAGGATTAAGTTTCATTGTTGAGGAGGAAGTGAAGTAAACTTGTAGCAGCTGCAGTTGTTCCATGAACCCAGGAGGTGCTATCCTAATACTTTATAACTCAGCAATAAGCAAAATGTTGCAGATTTTCTTTGCCTTTTTAAAGGTGACCACTGGCAGTCTTTTCATGGATGGCAGGTAAATTGTATAAACTCTGACAAGAGCAGACAAAATTAAGAGTCTGAATCTGAAATGAGCACTGAAGCCTCATTCCAATATAGAAATGAGCCCTACATTTACGGTCACCTAAATAAAGGCTCTGACCATTTTAGCAGTGACCTGAATTCCCATATATGTTGGCAACTGGCCATTGTTAAGTTGCTAATTGTACCTATTTCGAAGAGCAGGCTCAGTTAAATTTAACCACAATATGTTTGTATGTAACGTAAATTTAAAAAAAATCAAAAATGTCCTATTTATACAAATTCTCGATTCCAGTAATGCAATTTAAATGTAAGACTAGGTCCCTGCTCTTTCCCTAACTGTCTGAACCCTGGATACTTGATATGCAGGATGAATGTTTTAACTAGCACATTAATTGCAACTGATGCTGCAGTTTCCACTTGACAATTAATTAATTATACAAGAGAGAGTGAGCAGATAGTTCCTCGATCAGGGATTATATGAACTAAGGAAACCGCAAATTCTCAACCTGTTTTGTGGAACTGCATATTGTTTCTTGTTACTTCAGATTCCAGGCAATTTCTTAAAATTAAATTCATGATGATACATAATAACATAACCAGAACTACCTAGAACTGACTCCAGTCAAGCAAGACTATTTATTTCAGATAATGACAATGGCATAGTATTTTGTTTGTGAAGGACATATATGACTGGGGACTCGGGTCTCTGTGCTACGGGAGGCTACAGAGATTTGCCACAGAAAACATTTGCCTCCCATTTTCAAGTTGCTGATAATAATATAGAATTCTATTTTATTCGTGCGTAGCATATGAGCAATTTCCTGCATGCTCCCACAATTTTTAAAGTTCAATCCTCCCAAACCTCTGTTGCCATTGCTTTCCTAGGTATTGGAGATGAACAAGTATTCTTGGATATGTATGTATATATATATATATATATATAGAAAACTTGTTGAATGATATACTTCCACCACTTGAGTATTTTTCCAATATGCCTACCCTAATTGAACAATATTTTGGACATTATCTGTCATTACAAGCAGGAGGTCCAATGGATATGAGATGCTGAATGATCATGGACACATATCTATTCCATTTGTGTCTGCTCTGATACCAGCGAAGCAATGGTGGTAAGTCCTGTCAGTGCTTTCAATCGTATCATCACAGAGCTGAACAATATTAACAACTTGTCAAGAAATACAAAATCTTCATGATCTAGACAATGAATTTATTTCTAACTAGTAAAATCAATGATCTCACAAATTTTGGTGTAGAGAGATGGATTCTAGGCCAGATTTCCATCCTGAGAGAATATTGGGAAAGTGTTTGACAGGGTGCATGCTACACTTGTCTGATGGCTCCTTGATTGGGCCTCAAATAAATATTTGGATACGCTACCAGTGCTCAGCAAGACCACTTTAGATCCAACTTGCCAGTTGCTGTTGGATCCTATGGGTTCTTACTTATCTAATCAACCTGCCACATGGGATCTCATCAAAAATCTTGCTAAAAATCCATGTAAGTGATTGAAATATGCTACCCTCATCAGCCCTTCTTGATGTAGCTCCTCAAAAGATCAAGTTAGTCAGACATGACCTGCCTAAACAAATACATCCCGACTATCCTTAACAAAGATAGTAGTAACTGCAGATGCTGGAGAATCTGAGATAACAAGGTGTAGAGCTGGATGAACACAGCAGGCCAAGCAGCATCAGAAGAGCAGGAAAGCTGACGTTTCGGGCCTAGACCCTTCTTCAGAAAAAATTTTCTGAACAAAATCATTTATGTATATCACAAACAGCAAGAGCACCAACACAATGCCCTGTGGAACCCCATTGAAAATAGATTTACAGTTACAGAAATATCCCTCCAACATGGGTTAGGTGGATTGGCCACGCCAAATTGCCCGTAGTGTCCAGGGACATGCAGGCTAGATGGATTAGCCATGGGAATGCAGAGTTACAGGGATTGCGTAGGGGTGTGGGTCTGGGTTGGATGCTCTTCAGAGGATTGGTGTGGACTCGATGGGCTGAACAGCCTGCTTCCACTCTGTAGGGATTTCATGATTACCCTCTGCTTCCTGTCTGTCAGCCAACTTTGGATTCAATATGCCAGTTTGCCTTGGATTGCATGGGCTCTTACTTTCTTGACCAGTTTGTCATGAGGAATATAATCAAATGCCTTGCAAAAGTCCATGTAAACCACATCAAATTCATTAACGTCATCAAAACTCCTGGTTAACTCCTTAAAAAAAAATCAGATTTGTCAAACGTGACCTTTCCTTTAACAAATCCATGATGATTTTCCCTGATTAATCCAAGTGTCTCCACACGCAGATATATTTTATCTATCAGAATGATTTATAATAATTTCCCCAACCTTTAAGGTGAGATTGACTGGCTTGTAATGTTTTGGTCTATCCCCTCCTCCCTTCTTTTGATAATGCAATCATGTATTCCTCCATAGCAGTCCTCCAGTCCTCTGGCACCTTACCTGTGGTCAGAGAGGATTTACAAATTACTGCCAGGACCCTGATATCTCCTCCTTTGCCTCCCTCCACAGCTTAGGACATATCTTATCTAGCCCTGTGGATTTATTCACTTTTAATGCTGCTAAACACCAGTACCTCCTCACTCCTGATATTAATTTATTTTAATATTTCACAATCATCTATGCTGATGTCTACACTTGCATCATCCTTTTCCACCGTGAAGATTGACGCAAAATGTGTCCACATTTTCCAGGTCCACACAGACATAACCTCTATGGTCCATACTCTTTGTTTAGTTATTCACTTGCTTTAAAATGCTTAGTTATTCACTTGCTTAAAAAAACTCTTGGATTGTCCTTTATTCTACCGACAAATGCTTTCTCATAAACTGTGTTAGTTTTCTAATTTCCTTTTTAAGATCCCCCCTGCTTTTTATACTTCTCTAGGGACTCTGATGTATTCTGTCCTTGGTGTCTGCAATTAGCTTTCTTTTCTTAATCATATCCTTTATGTTCCTTTGCATTCAAGATTTTCCAGGCTCGGTCCCATCTTTTGTTTTTACAAAACAGGTTTCCCCTGTACTCTCACTATTTCCTCTCTGAATGTCTCTCATTGCTCTGGCACAGTTTACTTGCAAGTAGCTGTTCCCACTCTACTTTTCCATTACTATCCTAAATTTAACTAATTTATGGTCACTATCCACAAAATCCTCACCTACTGATACACCTTCCCTCTGCTTGGGCTCAATTCTGAATGTTAGGTCCAGAAATGCCTCCTCTTTTGTTTGATCTTCTGTCTATTGGAAAAAAGGATTCTCTTGTATGCAATTTAAGAAAATTTCTCCCTCCCTGTCTTGCACACTAAAACTATACCAATAACATTTAGGTAGTTAATATACCCCACTATTACTGCCAAATTTTTCTTGCACTTCTCTGAAATTTGATACATACATGATCCTCCATCAGGGGGCCTATAGTACACAACCAACAGCATGTTTGCCCCTCTTGTGTTTTTACTTCTGTCCACATGGCTTCCCAGATGTCACCCCTTCTTCATGTTAGAATTGATTCCACGGTCAATTTTGTGACTTTTCCTCTTCTCCTATCCCTCCTCTATCTTCTCTGAATAGCTTAGAACTAGGAATATTGAGCTGCTAATCCTGCACATCTTTCAACCAAATAAAAACCGACAGAACCACGGATGATGTAAATCAGAAACAAAAACAAAGTTGCTGGAAAAGTTCAGCAGGTCTGGCAGCATCTGTGAAGGAAAAAACACAGAGTTAATGTTTCGGGTCCAGTGACCCTTCCTCAGAACTGATGGTGGCTGGGAAAACGTCAGTTTATATGCAGAAAATAGGGAGGTGGGTGGGGTAGACAGTAAACCATAGGATAGGGCCCAAAGAAAGAGAAAGACAGTTGGACAGAGAAAGGAGTTGCTAACGATCAGGCTGGGAGGGTGAATAGTTGTTAATGGGGACTGTTAGTGACTAACCACAGTGGGTGTGCAACGGCAGGCTATGTGGTAATAAGGGGTTTAAACCCCTATGTGTGTGGGGAAGGGGGCTGGGACATGGGAGAGTTTAGGCCCTAAAATTACTAATAGGCCCTTAATGTTTCAGGCCTGGACCCGAAATATTAACTCTGTTTTTTCTTTCACAGATGCTGCCAGACCTGCTGAGCTTTTCCAGCAACTTTGTTTTTGTTCCATCTTTCAACCAAGTCTGTCATACCCATGATATCACATTTCCACGTGCTTATCTGTTTCCACAACTTTTCTGTCTTATTAAAATATATTCCAGAGAATATTTGAAGCTTGGGTTGTGGATGAAGTTGTAGACTTGCTCTCCGAGCCAGTGTGTTTGATTGCAGATGTTTAGTCACCCTACTAGATAACATCGTCAGTGTGCCTCCAGTGAAGTGTTGGTGTTCTCTGCTGCCTGTTATTTATGTGCCTCAGTTTGCTGGGGTGGTTGGCATTACTTCCAGTTCTATTTTTCAGTGGGTTGTATATTGGGTCCAGTGCAATGTGTTTGTTGACGGAGTTATAGTTGGAATGCCAGGCCTCCAGGAATTCCCTGGCATGTCTCTGTTTGGTTTGTGCTAATATAGATGTGTTGTCCCACTCAAATTCGTGTCCTTCTTTGGTGAGAATTGCTCGTGTCTCTTGGTGGCTAGTTGGTGTTTGTGTATCCTTATTGTCAGTTTTCTTCCAGTTTGGCCTATGTAATGTTTCTCACAGTCCTTGCATGGTATTTTATATATCACATTAGTTTTATTGGTTTTGAGTATGGGATCCTTTACATTTGTCAGTAGCTGTTGCCGGGTGGTTGTTGGATTGTGAGCTACCCTGATACCTGGGGGTCAAGCAGTCTTGTGATCATCTCTGATATGTCTCTGATGTACAGTAGGGTGACTAGTGTGACCGGCTGTGTTGTGTCTTCTTGTTGTGGTCTGTCATGGAGGCAACGGCAGATTGTGCTTTTTAGTTATCCGTTCCAAACTCGGTGCAAGTGCTCCTGTTCGGCTTTAAGCACTTCCAGGTTGCTGCAGTGCGTTGTGGCCTGTTTGAATAATGTCCTGATGCAGGGTGTTGGGGTGGTTGCTGGAATAATTAAGTATCTGGTCCGTATGCGTGATCTTTCTGTATACGCTAGTCTGGAGTTCACCGTTGTTCTTACGTTCTACCATTATGTCTAGGAAGGATAGTCGGTATTGTTCTCTTCTTCTTTGTGAATTTTATGTCGGTGAGGATGCTGTTTGTTGTCAGTGGGTTTCTTCTAGTCTTGTGCGTTTGATTATCACAAAGGTGTCATTGACATAGCAGACTCTGAGTTTGGGTTGTGAAGTGGGGAATGCTGTTCATTCCAACCTTTGCATTACCTCTTCTGCAATCAGTCCTGATATTGGGGATCGCACTGTTGTTCCATTGATTTGTTTGAATAAACGGTTGTTAAAGATGAAGTGGGTTGTGAGGCACAGATCCAGCAGTTTCAGGGTCATGTCCTTGTTGATGCTGTCATGGGGCGCCTGCCTTCCTGATTCATCCGGCAGTGTGGCAATTGTCTCTTTGGCTAGGTCAATGGATGTAAATAGTGCTGTTATGTCAAAGGATATCATTATCTTGTCCTCTTCTATTCTGGTGCCCTTGATGACGTTGAGGAATTCTTGGGAGGAGTGGATGGAGTGGGTAGTGTTGTCAACTAGGTATTTCAGTCTCTTTTGTAGTTCTTTGGCTAATCTATATGTTGGCTTGCCTGTTAGTGAGACAATGGGTCTGACATCGACCCCTGGCTTGTGTACATTGAGGTGTACATAGAAGCGGAGTGTTCTGGATCATTCTGGCTTCATGTTTTGGTAGTCCGTCTTGCTGATGTTTCCTGAGTTGTGTAATTTCTTCAGGGTTGTTTTGATCCAGTTCTCTACCTGTGGTGTCGGCTCTATCACCATCCATTGGTAGGTGTCGGTAACTGCTAGAAGTGCATTAGCTTTCTCGAAGTACTGGGCTCTATTAAGGATTATTCTCATGCATCCTTTGTCTGCCGGTAAGATTACGATGTTTCTGTCTTTCTTGAGTCATTCCAGGGCTTTCGTCTCTTCTGTGTTGAATGTGTTCCACATTCCTTTTCTGCTCAGTGTTGGGACTATCGTCTGTCAGATGGTCTGTTGTATTTCCTCCGTGAGTCCATTGCTATGTAAATGACACCTTCGTGATGATTAAAGGCACAAGACTAGAATAAACCCACCAACAAATAAACAACATCCTCACTAGAATAAAATTCATAAAAGAAGAAGAGAACAATAACCGACTACCCTTCTTAGACATAATAGTAGCAGCAGTGTGTACTATCTACAAGATGCACTGCAGAAATTCACCAAAGATCCTCAGACAGCACCTTCCAAACCCACGACCACTTCCATCTGGTAGGACAAGGGCAGCAGATATATGGGAACACCACCACCTTCAAGTTCTCCTCCAAGTCACTCACCATCCTGACTTGTAAATATATCGCCATTCCTTCACTGTCGCTGGGTCAAAATCCTGGAATTCCCTCCCTAAGGGCATTGTGGGTCAAACCACAGCAGGAGGAATGCAGTGGTTCAAGAAGGCAGCTCAACACCACCTTCTCAAGGGCAACTAGGGATGGGCAAGAAATGCCAGCCAGCCAGTGACGCCCACATCCCACAAAATGAATAGAAAAAAGAATGGTAGAATATAAGAACAACGGGGAACTCCAGACTAGCATATACAGAAAGATCACACATACGGACCAGATACGCAATTACTCCAGCAACCATTCCATAAATGAAGCTGTATCAAGACGTTATTCAAATGAGCCACAACACACTGCAGCAACCCGGAAGTGCTTAAAGCCGAACAGGAGCACTTACACTGAGTTTTTAAAGGGAATGGATACTCAAAAAACACAATCCACTGTTACATTTGCGACAGACCACAACATGGCCAGACACACTAGTCACCCGACCATACATCCAAGACATATCAGAGATGACCACAAGACTACTCAGACCCCTAGGTATCAGGGTAGCCCACAAACCAACAACCACCCTGCGACAGCTACTGATGAACATGAAGGATCCCTTACCCACAACCAATAAAACTAATGTAATATATAAAATACCATGCAAGGACTGTGAGAAACATTACGTAGGCCAAACTGGAAGAAAACTGACAATAAGGATACACAAACACCAACTAGCCACCAAGAGACAAGACCAATTCTCATTGGTGTCAAAGAAGGACACGAATTTGAGTGGGACAACACATCCATAATAGCACAAGCTAAACAGAGACATGCCAGGGAATTCATGGAGGCCTGGCATTCCAACTACAACTCCATCAACAAACTCATTGAACTGGACCCGATATACAAATCACTGAAAAATAGAACAGGAAGTAATGCCAATCGCCCCAGCAAACCGAGGTATATAAATAACAAGCGGGACCCCAAAGCTTCACCAAATGCCTAGGAAAGCTAATGTCCTCTGTCCTGCACCATCTCCCCAAACACACATTCATCTTTTCTATCCTTCTATCCTTATACTGCATGACACAGAATAATGCAGAGATCACTAGCTTTGAAGTTCTACTTTTCAATTTTGTACCTAATTTTTCTTTATTGCTATGTCAATGATTCTCAGGCTTCTTGCATCCTCCCCTTTCCACTGTCTTGCATAATGTACTTTCAATTTTGACTACTGTTTGTCGAATTATTTAAGTCTATTCCCAGAGTTTAACCTGAATCCCCATGGCTTTGAACTTAATTATACCCACATTTTTTTGGAAGGCGATATTTACCACATCAAAGAAAATGAAGAACGTGGTCAATTTTGATCTTACCTGTGGAAGCGTAGGTCATTAATTACAACAAGGACCACAATATCTGGCTGTTCACCTTATTGTTCCTTGTGCCCTGCAGCCACTCTGTGACATGCTTGATGCTGGCATCCAGCAGGCAATATACCACAATGGAATGACATCTATAGCCAGAGAAGTACCCATTTGCTCACCTCACTCACAATCCCTTCCAGTGTTGCCCTTCGACAGTTTTTCCATCCTAGCCTGAGCAACTAGATCAGCCAAGGTGCCATTGCCTTGCCTCTCGAAAGGAATTGTCACTCTCAACACTTTATAATGCTGAAAAATGGTTTGCAGGTAAGATCCACTCTGGTGTTCCCTCACTATCTGCCTGGTCTCCTTCTTTTATTGATTTTGATTATTGCTATTCTGCATTGTTTTGTGTCAAATCAACTCAGACTCCTAGATATCTGTAAATCCTTACATGTATTGCTATTTTGTCATCCTATGTTTTCTCTGCACTAAATTTCATTTGTCAGTGTTCAAGATATCTTCCAATCAACCTGCTCAGAGACTGTATTACAAACCTTTGAGGCAGATGGGTCTTGAATCCAGGCCTCCTGGCTCAGAGATAGTGATCCTATTCTATCATTTATAGATTTTATCAAATCCATTCTACAATTTGTTAGCTGCTTCTTTCAATTCAACTCCACCTCCAAAACTGGAAGGAAAATATAGACCTGACAATGTTCCAATGAGTGTATAAATACAGGTAATTTATGTAAGTGTGGAAGAAAAATTTTACACCGCAAGGGTAGATGGGAGTTTAGGCCAAGACAGAAATTACATTGCAAGGATGGATGGGAATATAGGCCAAGACAGAAAAGGCAACCATGGGAGAAACTGATGGCATAGAGAAAGAATTTTAATTAGTGTAGCATGTGGGATTTTAATGAGCTTAGCAGAAGTTGGGAGGTAGTTACTCAGACAGTGTTATCACTATGTGCATGTTATCTTAGCTAGAGTTAGAGAAGGATCTTTTGATATATTGTCACTATACCAAGGTTTTAGGCTGAATTAGAGATGTCCCTTATATCCCCGTGGAGCCTAGTTATTGATAAGCTAGAGTTTCAATCAAACTGTAAGTCACTCCCTATGCCAGCTGCATGCCGAAGGTCATTTGAAGAAGCAATTATTAAGGCATCTGTAAGACAGCATTCCTGTTACGTCGAGCAGCGTCTGTTTTCTTTAAACTTACAATGAATGAATCAACAAACACAAGATGTCACGGGAACACCCTGCTCTAAAGTTAATGGTATAAATGAGATTGTTATACACTGTATTAGCAGAGTCCGGTGTCAGTGGAGATCGACACTCACAATCCTTGGTACCAAGTAAGAAAATAAACTGCTTCGAATGGGAGCTGGAGTCAAGTCTTATTATTAGTTAAGTAGAAATAAAAATTTTTACGACAGTAGGTGAGAAACAGTTGTAGCCTCTGCACTCAGTCTTGCAGTATATAATCCCTTCAGTGTGGAAGTAGGCCATTCAGCCCACTGAGTACACATCTACCCTTTGAACAGCATCCCAACCAGACACACCCCATCCGTGTAACCCTGCATTTCCCATGGCAAACCCACCAACCCAGCACACCCCTGGACACAATGGGCAATTTAGTATGGCCAATGCACCTTACCTGCACATCTTTGGACTGTGGAAGGAAACCCACGCAGAGAATGTGCAAACTCCACACAGACAATCACCCAAGAGTGGAATCGAATCCAGGTTCCCGGCAACGTGAGACACAGCTGAACAACTTCCTCATATTCTCTGATGTGGTGTTTCTCACCTTCCAAAAAATTTGGCTCATAACTAAGCAGTTCTAACCATTGAGCCACTGTACCACCCTCTGAAACAAACACACAGAACACTGGAGAAACTCAGCAAGTCTGGCAGCATCTGTACAGAAAGAAAAACAGAGTTAACATTTTGAGTCTGGTATGACTGCCCCACTCCTCATGCAAACTATATTTTCAGTTTTTCTTATTATTTACCCAATTGTTTTAATCCATTCCCAAAGTTTATCCCAAATCCCATACTTTGAGTTTAGTTATGAGCCAAATTTTTTTTGGAAGATGAAAAACACCACATCAAAGAATATGAAGAAGTTGGTCAGCTGTGATCTCCCCCCGCTCCCCGGTCTTAAGCCTTGTCGATGCTTAGTGTCAAGCAAATAATCCAAACTTGACAATCGATTACATTATAAACAATTCTGTTTCACACTAGTTCCTCTCTACTATATCTTTATAATCTTAACTTTTCAAGTGCTTTCCCTTTTTAATCTACTTCTGTCTATTTTAGAGTATAAAAATGGTTAAAAAGCAGTAACAAGGCTAGGCTGGATGAATTCTAATGTTGAAACACCAAATGAAATGGTTTTTTAAAAAAAAATTAACATTGCATCTTTCTTGCAATAGAACACTTTATAGGACTTCACAGTTTTGCCTCTAAATTGACTATGTGGTTTTGTATTTCCAAATCTTCACAGTACAGTGAATATTAGCATCATTATTTATAGATCAGTGACTCATAATCACTATTCAGTTTGTATTGGCAGATTGTGGAAATGGTATTGAATCTGTTGAAAAATTAACCATTGTAAGTAGCTTTGTTTGATCTGGCAAGTTCGTAGTTAAATAGACCCTCCAAAAAATCCAGCCAACTTCTCTGTTAATAAGTTACTGGCCTCAATGCTCCTGTATAGTTAAACCCAGAAAGATGTCCAGAGGTTGCAAACTTAAGTCAGTGCAGAAATTTTAAGTGTTTTGTACCAATGTTTCTTTGATCATTTACTATAGCCTATCTGTCTCTCCGTCTGAATCCATATCTGCTGAGGATAATAGCTCTATTCTGAAGTTACAGAGCCAGATGTGTAAATCTCTGCAATTGTTTGATGGTTCTCTTCAAATTATGACCAAATTTTCAGGTGCACAGGCAGCCACAATTACCAGTTGCAGTCTCAATCAGCAATTCCAGAAATCATTGCAGCCTGTCATGATGCACTTATTGTGAGCAAATAGTCATCACACATATGCACGGAACTGTGATGGGAAGATGCCAGATTGCAGAAGAGTGAACCTCTGGTAGGTCATGCTGACAGTGATATGTTATTTTATTAAGAAAACACTCAACGGCATTGATTCCCCTCCGGATCCTTCTTCTCCTCCCCTTCCGTCGGACTACATTCCTTCATCTAATCCCACGCTTGCTGTGTATTCACCATACCCTCTGACCTTTTGATGAAGAAATAAAGAGTTTACAGATGGATATTGATAGGCTAGGAGAATGGCCAGAATCTAGCAGATGGAGTTTAATGTGGATAAGTGCAAGGGTGTCCAAGTGGCCCAACAAATAAAAGGGCAAATTATTATTTAATTGGGAAGCACATTCAAAGTGCATCAGTGCAGAGGGATCTGGGTGTCCTTGTGTATGAACCACAGAAAGTGGGTATGCAGGTGCAGCATATAATAAGAAAAGCAAATGGAATCCCAGCAATTGCTGCAGAAGGACTAGATTATAAAAGTAAAGAAGTGTTGTTACAATTATATAAGAACACACTTGGAGTATTGTGTCCAGTTTTGGTCTTCTTACGTGAGGAAGGATGTGGTGGCACTGGAGACAGTTCAGAGGAGGTTCACCAAGTTGACTCCAGGGATGAAAGGACTGTCATACAAGGAGTGGTTGAATAGCTGCGGCTTCTTCTCACTGGAGTTCAAAAGAATGAGGGGGGATTTGATTGAGGTATATAAAATGCTAAAGGGGATTGATAAGGTGGATGTTGGATGGATGTTCCTTCTTGTGGGACAGTCTCGAACAATAAGTCATAGATATAGCGTGAGAGGAGGTAGGTTCAAGATTGAGATGGGGAGAAACTACTTCTCTCAGAGGGTTGTGAATCTGTGAAACTCATTGCTCCAGAGTGCAGTGAAGGCAGAATCAATCAACAGATTCAAGAAAAAAATAGAAATGTTTCTGATGAAAAGCGGGAGAAAGGGAACTGTGAAGCAGGCACGAAAGTGGCATTGAGACCAGGATAAGATCAGCCATGTTCATGTTAAATGGTGGAGCAGGCTTGAAGGGCTGAATTGCCTACTCGTACTCCTAATTCCTATGTTCCCCTCTCTGATGCTGAACGAACTGTGCTCAGCAAGGGACATACCCACGTTAATGAATTTCAGGCACAACATGGTGCTGAACTCTTCTTCTGTTGTCTTTGTCTCCGTGCCCATGACCTTGGACAGGAATCCTCTCTCAGCCACACAGACTCTTTCCCCTATCTCCAATGCACCCCCTCCACCTGGACTCCTCTGTCTGGTCTTTTGCAAGCTCTTCGTTTCTTCATTGAGAACTGCTGGTATGACATTGGCCACCTTAATTTCTCTAATCCCTTCACCCACTCTCATCTATCTCCTTCTGAACTTGCTGAACTCCGTTTTCTCAGGTCTTGTTATCAAACCTATCAATAACGGTTGAGTGGTTGTCATCTAACTAGTACCTGGCAGAGTGCCAACTCTCAGACATTTCCTCCTATCTCCCCCTGGATCATGACCCCACATTGATCATTGAACATCGGGCTGTAGTCTCCAGGACTATCACTGACCCCATCTCTTCCAGACATCTCCGCTCCACAGCTCCCAACTCATAGTCCCCCAGCCATGTACAACCCGCTTCTCAAAATCCACAATCAGGACTGCCCAGGCAGGCCCATCATTTCAGCCTGTTCTTACCCCACTGAACTTATTTCTTCATATTTTGACTCTATTTTTACCCTTCCTTGTTAAGTGTCTTTCAACTTTCATTCATGATTCCTCTGATGCTTTATGTTGGTTCTATAACGATGGTTCTAGCCACCTCTTCTTCACCATGGACGTTAAAGGCATTAGCAAAGCCATCCCCCATTAGGATGGTCTGAAGACTCTCCATTTTCTCCCTTGAAAAGAAGCTACTACCATCGTCCTTCACCTGGCTGAGCTTGTTCTCACTTTGAACAACTTTTCCTTTAACTCATCTGATTTTCTGCAAGTCAAAGGTGAATCTCATGGGTACCTGCATGGGTCTCGGATTTGCCCGTCTCTTTGTGTGGTGTTTGGAACCATTCCTTTTTCCAGTTGTACTCAGGCTCCCACTCACAATTCTTTCTCTGATGCATTGATGATGCCTTTGGTGCTGCTTCCTGCTCTTGTCCAGAATTAGAACAATTCATCAGTTTTACTTACAGTTCTGAAGAAAAGGCATAACCAGACTCAAAATGTTAACTCTATTTCTGTCCACAGATGCTGACAGTCCAGCTGAGTTTCTCCTGCATTCTCTGTGTTTATTTCAGATTTCCTTAATCCACAGTATTTTGCTTTTAGTGTTACTTTGTTAAGGCTGACGCTGTCAGAATCTTAGAAGTGAGAAATACCTCTTGCAGTATCCCACAAAGAGAGGACGTTTTTCTTGCTGTAGGAGAGACGGAGCATGGGTTGGCACTGATACCTGGAAAGGTAGTAGCAGCAGCATCTTGGTTGACACCAAGCACCCTTGCGTTGCATTTTGGGTCTGCAGGCACAATTCTCAGCCTGATAACTGGTAGAATGGCATTAACAAGATTGTACAACACCTCAGAAGCGACTAGGGAGAGGTTAGAAGCTACCAAATTTTGTAACCTAAGACAGCCTTCAGAGCAAAAACCTAGGCGTTCATCAAGGTAAAATGCTGACAGTTTGCTGACTGCCTCCTATTGGAGGAACTATTCATCTGCTGCATTGGCTCTCAAAGTTCCAGTATTAACTATTAACTATGTGAAGTTGGTACTAAGCATTAGGGCAGAGTTGGAGACCATTCCCACAAAAACCTGTAATCAAGCACTTTCATACTCCAAAAATTTTGCTTGAGGCTTTCAACTTTCATATCAGTCGCCAGCTCTTCAACTGTCAATGACACCTTTCACCACAGTCTCTAGGAGAAGTAGCGTATTTTCCACCTGCTCAGAACTTCCTCAATTCTTAGATACGGATTTCAGTGCTGGAGCTTTCATTTAGCTTTCAGTTGGTAATCACTTATCCCAGTGGAATGTGTCTGTACTGATACCCAAAACAGGAAAGGCAAACAACTCTGATTCTGTTTAGGCAAAGCCTGAAGCTGGAGAGCTGAAATTTTTCACCAGGAAAGACTTGAGGAGCAGTGGCAACAGTTTTTCCACTGACTCTTCAATTTGACAGCTCAGTGTGGTGAAGCTGGCAAGGAAACCAGTTATATTCATCATCTTATTACTTCATAGGATGTGAACATTGCCGTCAAGGCCAGCATTTATGGCCAGGCTAATTGCTTGAGAGCAGTCTGTGTGTTGTCAGCACACCCACAGTACAGAAGTTCTTGGATTAGCTACAGTGAAGAAACAGTGACATATTTCCTGGTTAGGATGGCGTGTGACTTGGAAGGGAAATTGTAGATTGTGATGTTCTCATACGTGCCTGTTGTCCTTGTCCTGGTGGGTCACAGGTAGAAGTTTTGGTCCAAAAAAACTTGGCAAGATGCAGTAGTACATCTTGTGGATGGTATACACTGCTTTTATTGCGTGTTGGTGGAGTGAGTGAATGTTGCAGGCGGTGGACAAATGTGGGTGGATGCTGCTTCCAGGAAGAATGCTAAGCTCAGCCTTGGATACCAGCAAAGTGGACTTGGAAGGCCCATTTGGTCCTGAAGGCCGCAGGAAGAGACAGCCCGTTAATTCATTTTCATGTATCCATAGCTGGCTAACAGACCCAGAGGGAGTTCCAAACAATTTATAAGTTTCAGATTTACAGTACCTGTCGTATTTTTCATATGTTTCCATCAATGTTTAAGAAACAGTTAAAAATGGAAAGACCTAAAAGAACTAAGCTTGTTTATTTACGTTCAGGAGAAAGAACCTTTCAGTCAACACCACGTTCTGAAATACAAAGCAGTGCCTTGATTAAAAATGGCGGAACTGCGGTCATATGCTCACACAGAGCTGCTGCCAGTCTGCTGGGAGGCAGGGCAGGTCTGCCAGTATCCCGGCATACTCCGAGAAATTCGTCGTGGCCTGTTTGGCAGTAGTTTGAAATTCTCTTGCTCGTGTTTGCTAGAAGTTAACAGTAATTTTGTTTGTACAAGGATGGCAGGAATTTTATTTGAGGATATCTTTGATGTGAAGGATATTGACCCGGAAGGTGTAAAGTTTGACAGAGGTAAGGGATAGAGATGAGCCCTGCTCCCTTTGCTTCCTGTGGTGCTCGAGTTGTCCAAATGAATGGGCTCAGGCAGCTCACCTGCAACATAGGGAAGGGAATAGAGTGATTCAGCTTTCGTCCTACACTTCTAACTAACATTTTTTGCAATCTTCCAGTGCTTCGTTTAATACTAGTATCTAGTTCATTGATTTGCTCCTACGACCAATTCCTGTAATGTTGTACATGTGTTTTCCTGCAATTGTGGAAAGTTGCAAAAGCCCCATTTCGGACGGAGCAAACCCAAACTGCTTCCACAGCAGGCAATAATTCGGATCAAATTTACACCTCCTGTTCTTACCCTTACATTTAATTTTTTATTTAACCTATTTTTCTAATCCAGCTGTTCAGGGATGTTATTACACCGACCGTTTATTCACATTTCTACATTCAGTACTCAGTCTCAACACGCATGTTCCCCCTTCCCCAGGCATGAATGTGGCTGGAATTGAATTCCCACAGCCTCGAAACAAATAAAAAAAAACTATCTTCTTTTGCATTTGGATTCCAATAATATTCCTCATGAAGAATGGTCTTTATTAATTAGATTTGTTTTTACTTACTGTAATTCAGCTTCTGCTATAGAAAATAGACACAGGACATGTACAGTTTCATTAAATTAGTGGAAACAGCTTCGAAAAACCTGCTTCACTCTTTTTAATAATTTTAAATTAATATTGTGTTGCATCAAATATGTGTTCTATCAAGCCAGTATCCAATTTTTAAATCTTTGTATTTCCTCATGGACATTAATGACTTGTTATCGCTTATATACAATGAACATTAGTACCTATTGCTTTATTTACAATATATCTTGTATACTAAAACTTAAATTTGCATTAACCTTTGCTTTTACCAATGCGCTGCTTTAATTAGCTGTGAAGCCATACTCTTACATCTTTCTGCTCTTCCTCAACAATGAAACAACTTCTGTTTGGAATATTACTATGTTTTTTAACCAGAGTGCATCACCTCACGCTTTGTGATTATCTGCCTCAACTCATCTGCATTTAAAATTCTCATTCATAACTTTGTTACCTTAGAATTTGATTACTGAGAAGGCTTCCTATTTGACTTCCCATATTCTGTCCTCTGTAGACTTGAAATCACTTCTGTTGCTTGTGGCCTAACTTGCACAGAATTCTTCTTTCACATCATCCTTGTCCTCGCTGACCTACTTTGTTTGCTGTTTCAGCAATGCCTTGATTTTTAAATTCACATCCTTCTTTTCAGATCCTTGGCCTACCCCTACTGAACACTGTAATTTTAGCCCTTTGTGATGTCTGCATTTCTTCATTTCTGGCCTCTTGAGCTTCCCTGATTTTAATCACTTCGTTTGTTGTTGCGCCTTATGTTCTGCTCTAGAGTTGTCTTACTAAATCTCTCTCAGCCTTCTATCTCTCATTTATCCTTTAGGATGCTTGCAAAACATGACTCTGACCAATCTTTTGATTGTCCAACTTACTGTCTCCTGATGTGGCTTAGTGTTAAATTTTGTTAATGCTGGAATGCTTTCCCATATTAAGAATGTTACCTAAATGCATGTTGTTGTGTTCTACCTGCCAATTTTTAGTACATTCCCCAATTTAATGACATTCCATAATATGTTCCTTTAGTCTGTTAAAAAAAATTCTATTTTTGAATTAATGTGCAAATGTGACACTCTTTTCTCTATTCCTATATCCAGTTCATTGATAAATGCAGTGAAGTTAAGTGAATCCACAGTTGTACCATGAAAAACACCACTACACCTTTCAACCATTCTGGTAAACTTCCCCAACTCCTACTGTTCTCCTCTTGACCAATTTTTTTAATCTTCTCCCCTCATTCAAAGCTCAATTATCTCCTTTAACATTCTTTCATGTGGCATCTTGTCAAATACTTCCTTAAAGTCTTTGTACACTGCACTAAATATACTGCACCTCCATGTATCCTCCCATGCTAAGTAATAATACATAAGGATTTTAAAATATGATGAACAAAATATACTCTTGCCTAAATTTGGCAGTTCTGCTTGAATTAATTTGTTGCACTTTGGGCTGGCTTGTATTTTGTGTATTTTTAATGAGGGAGAATATACTATAGTACAAAAAAATACATTAACTGACAATAAATATGCAATCTTAACAAGATATTACTCTTACAAAAAGAGTGTTTGATTGTGAATGATAGTTCTGATAAACTGATCAGTAAAATCAATATTTAGATACCTTTGGGCATATAATAGAACTTCTGTGTCATTTTTACAGTTTCTCGCTTACACTGTGAAAGCGAATCCTTTAAAATGGACCTGATTCTTGATGTAAATATACAGATTTACCCTGTTGAACTTGGTAAGAATTTCAATTAATACACATTTTTGTAGTTACTGTGTAATAAACTTCAGATTCAGTTACAATCCAGCTGAATCAACGTTGCTATTATGCACGAGTTTGCAAATGTGTATTTGACAATGTGACACCTGTAACACTGTAAAAGTAGCAAGACTGGGCAACTTTCAGTTATACTGTATGGTCTTTTTGCTTCTGCACATGGGCGTTTAAATGCATTTACATCAGGCTGTCATTACAAATAGAATTGTTAATTTTATAAAAAGATTAACAACATGTATTTGTAGTAATCGTGAAGACAATTTTATTTGTGATTACATTGGGATTCACACATCCAGCTGAGCTGTCGTCGGATTTGATAAAATTCAAACAGGTTACTCCAAAATTACCTTGGATAATTCTCTCCTTGGATTTTATGCATTGGGTTCAGTGGTATAATTTGATCATTAAGAGTGGCATGCTTGAATGTAATGAAAGTTTATTATATGAAATCTCATTTTACTTACATTGGTCTTGTGAAAATGATTAGTTTTTTAGAAGTTGAGAACCTCTGCTATAATAATGTAAGGACATTTAAAAATGCTTTGCTTGGCCAAGTGTTTTGATTTTATAACATTTATAGTATCCCTCAGATGTAATTTGACAGTTTGTACTTTTTTGATGTACATACGAGAACTGCATAGACTTAAGTAGAGAATATTAGTAAACTCATTTACACAGTTACACCGTTCTTGAAAGGAAGTAAAATAATTATACACTCGACAAAGGAAATGTGTTTTGAATTTATTCAAGTTTTGGATGGCATATAGAATAGACTACGGAATTTTTCAAGTTCTAAGACCCAATATTTATTACCCCATCGTATTGAAACTTTCTTTCTCTTAATGCTTTTCTTCAGGTGACAAATTTCGTCTTGTGATAGCAAGTACTCTTTATGAAGATGGAACGCCAGATGATGGAGAGTATAATCCCACAGATGACCGGCCATCGAGGTACTTTTAGAATAATAAACCTTACAGTACGTACAGAGGCCATTGTGACCATGCAAGTCCTATGAAACAGCTATCTACTAAGTTCTGCTGTTTTCTCATGGCCTTGCAGTCTTTAGCATTTCCAAGTATTTATTCCCTTTTTGAACATTGCCATTGAATTTTTGTTCATCATTCTTTCCAACAATGTATTCCACATCATTGTCAAGTCAAAAATCACATGACACCAGGTTATAGCCCAACGGGTTTAATTGAACATGCAAGCTTTTCGAGCATTGCCCCTTCCTCAGGTGTAAGGGGCAAGGATCCAAAACCTGTGTGTTCAATTACACCTGTTGGATTATAACCTGGTATCGCGTGATTTTTGACTTTGCCCAACACAGTTCAACAGCGGCACCTCCAGATCCCATCATTGTAACTCACTGAATAGAAACATTTTTGCTATTCTCACCTTTTTGGTGATGATGTTACATCTGTGTTTCCTGGTTACTGAACTATCTGCTATTGTGAATGGCTTATCCTTGTTTGCTGTTTCAAAACCCTTCATGATTTTGAACAGCTTGATTCCCTTGATTCTCATTGTTGCAAAGACAATAATCCCAGACAGTTGTCTATCCAGGCAGCTGAAGGTTCTCATCCATGGTACCATTCTTGTAAATCTCTACAACCTCTCCAAGGTGTTGAATTTCATCCCAGACCTTACAGATGTTTTTAATAAACCTGTTCAGACATGTTGTTACATACCTCTGGAGCATGTCAGAATTGAACCTAGGCCTCTTGGTTCAGAGGTAGGGACACTACCACTGAGCCTCCTAGAGTATAATACCCCAACTTGGGTACCTTACTCCAGCTGAGGCCCATCCAGCAATTTAGAAAGAGTTAATATCATTTCTTTGCCTTGTGTTTTAAACAAATACCAAAAGTTTTGTGAGGTCCAGCTAATAGAGACTTTATTTATAAGTGCATATTTGTGAGGCATTCTTGGAAAACTTCACCAAGGTCTCTTCCTAATGTGACGTCAGGTTGGAAATTTATAGTTTCAAATCTCCCACTTAATTATATTGTTTTACTTCTAGTCAAAGATCACTTGTGAGTGAGGAAATAATCAATGACATTACATATCCTTATCAATAAACAAGGCCACACATGCTTTACAGATTTTTTTTTTTCTGTTTGTAAGCCCCAGGTTGTTTGTTACCCCTGTGAGCCTAACAAGTCCTCCTGTCTGTTTCTTTATTCATCTGAGCTTGTTGACTCAAGTTGTGAAGGTTGTAAGTTTTACAACTAGAAATTCTTAGTTTGATGTCTTGGGACTGGTTACATATCCTATTACGCTGACAGTATTGGCTACATTACCATCATGCTTAGAGAGCATGCTTGTAGCTACATTTGGCTGCTCTAAGGTTATTAGTGCATGTTTAAATATATAATCTTACTTAATTATCTCATTGTCTCACTTCATTTGCTTTTGTACTCTGTGACTCTATTTGTAAAGCTGAGAATCCTGTTTTTTTTATTAACAGTATTAAAAAGTCATACAGCATGGAAAAAACAGGCTCTTTAGCCCAACTCGTCCATGCTGACCAGGTTTCCTAAACTGAACTAGTCTCATTTGCCTGCATTTAGTCCATATTCCTCAACTTTTCCTATCCATGTACCTGCCCAGATGTCCTTTAAATGTGGTAATTGTACCCACCTCTACCATTTCCTCTGGCGGCATGGTGGCTCAGTGGTTAGCACTGCTGCCTCGCAGCGCCAGGGACCCGGGTTCGATTCCACCCTCGGGCGACAGTCTGTGTGGAGTTTGCACATACTCTCCGTGTCTGCGTGGATTTCCTCCGGGTGATCCAGTTTCCTCCCACAGTCCAAATATGTGCAGGCTAGGTGGATTGGCCATGCTAAATTGCCTGTAGTGTTCAGGGATGTGTAGCTTAGATGGGTCATAAGGGGATGGGTCTGGGTGGGAAGCTCCAAGGGTCAGTGTGGACTTGTTGGGCCGAAGAGCCTGTTTCCACACTATAGGGATTCTGTGTCTAAATACGAACCACCCTCTGTGTGAACAAGTTGCCTCTCAGGTCTCTTTTAAATATTTCCCCTCTGAACATAAACCTATCCCCTCTAATTTTGGACTCCCCTACTCTGGGGAAAAAGACCCTGGCTATTCACCTTATCTCTGCCTCTCATGATTTGGTAAACCTCCATAAGGTCACCTGTCAACCTCGTATGGTCCAGGGAAAAAAGTCCCAGCCTAGTCTTATAATTCAAACTTTCCAACCTCGGTAACACCCTTGTAAATCTTTTTTGTACCCTTTCCATTTCAATAACATACTCCCTATAGCAAGGCAACTACCTACAAAGATTTCTGTATGCAAACTCTGTATATTTTTATTTCTGTACCCCCTTTAAAATTGCACAACGTTGAACCAGATCGGTCAATGGGAAGAAGGTGCTGGAGAACAGGTATCTAAGATTATTGTGATAAACATGGATTGTATCTGGTTCATTTTTGCCTACAATGCTGCAAAAGCTGTTTTGATCAGTTGATTGCTAAACCTTATCAATGCGCTAAACCTTATAAATGCTACTTACTCTGAATGATCAATTATGATTTCTATCATAAAATAATAGAATTTTGGATGTACTTAACTCACAATCATCTGGGTCTAATAAAGAGAGTAGATTCAGTTTCTGGGGATTTATTGTGTCATATTACTGAATTTTATTTATTTTCTATTTTCTAACAGGGCTGACCAATTTGAGTATGTGATGTATGGAAAGGTTTATAGAATAGAAGGTGATGAGAGTTCGACTGAAGCAGCCACCAGACTGTAAGTATCGAATGATGGGAACCAGAATAGAAACATAATATATAGGAGCAGAAGTAGGCCCACGAAGCCTGTTCTCCCATTCAGTATGATTATGGCTGATCATTGAACACGGTACCCAGTTTTCACTTTCTTCCCATATTCTTTGATCCCTTTAGTCCTAACAATTATATTTATATCTATCTTCAGTGTTTTGGCCTCAACAGTTTATGGTGGCAGAGCATTTTACAGGCTCACCACTCCCTTGGTGAAAAAAAGGTCAAAGAACAAAGAAAATTACAGCACAGGAACAGGCCCTTCGGCCCTCCGAGCCTGCCTATTTTCCAAGGATCTGTATCCCTCTGCTCCCTGCTCATTCATGTATCTGTCTAGATACATCTTAAATGACGCTATCACGCCCACCACTACCACCTCCGCTGGCAACGCGTTCCAGGCACCCACCACCCCCTGCGTAAAAAACTTTCCACACATATCTCCCTTAAACTTTTCTCCTCTCACCTTGAAATCGTGACCCCTAGTAATTGAGTCCCCCACTCTGGGAAAAAGCTTCTTGCTATCCACACTGTCTATACCTCTCATGATTTTGTAGACCTCAATCAGGTCCCCTCTCAACCTCCATCTTTCTAATGTAAATAATCCTAATCTACTCAACCTCTCTTCATAGCTAGCGCCCTCCATACCAGGCAACATCCTGGTGAACCACCTCTGCACCCTCTCCAAAGCATCCACATCCTTTTGGTAATGTGGCGACCAGAACTGTACGCAGTATTCCAAATGTGGTCGAACCAAAGTCCTATACAACTGTAACATGACCTGCCAACTCTTGTACTCAATACCCCGTCCGATGAATGAAAGCATGCTGTATGCCTTCTTGACCACTCTATCAACCTGTGTTGCCACCTTCAGGGTACAATGGACCTGAACACCCAGATCTGTCTGTGCATCAATTTTCCTCAGGGCTTTTCCATTTACCATATAGTTCGCTCTTGAATTGGATCTTCCAAAATGCATCACCTTGCATTTGCCTGGATTGAACTCCATCTGCCATTTCTCCACCCAACTCTCCAATCTATCTATATTCTGCTGCATTCTCCGACAGTCTCCTTCACTATCTGCTACTCCACCAATCTTAGTATCATCTGCAAACTTGCTAATCAGACCATCTATATCTTCCTCCAGATCATTTATGAATATCAAAAACAATAGTGGTCCCAACACGGATCCCTGTGGAACACCACTGGTCACAGTTCTCCATTTTGAGAAACTCCCTTCCACTACAACTCTCTGTCTCCTGTTGCCCAGCCAGTTCTCTATCCATCTAGCTAGTACACCCTGGACCCCATGCGACTTCACTATCTCCATCAGCCTACCATGGGGAACCTTATCAAACGCCTTACTGAAGTCCATGTATATGACATCTACAGCCCTTCCCTCATCTATCAACTTTGTCACTTCCTCAAAGAATTCTATCAAGTTGGTAAGATATGACCTTCTCTGCACAAAACCATGCTGCCTATCACTAATAAGCCCATTTTCTTCCAAATGTAAATGGATCATATCCCTCAGTATCTTCTCCAGCAGTTTCCCCACCACTGACGTCAGGATCACCGGTCTATAATTACCTGGATTATCCTTGCTACCCTTCTTAAACAAGGGGACAACATTAGCAATTCTCCAGTCCTTCGGGACCTCACCCGTGCTCAAGGATGCTGCAAAGATATCTGTTAAGGCCCCAGCTATTTCCTCTCTCGCTTCCCTCAGTAACCTGGGATAAATCCCATCCGGACCTGGGGACGTGTCCACCCTAATGCCTTTTAGAATACCCAACACTCCCCCCCCCCCCCCCCACCTTATGCCGACTTGACTTAGAGTAATCAAACATCTATCCCTAACCTCAACATCCGTCATGTCCCTCTCTTCAGTGAATACGGACGCAAAGTACTCATTAAGAATCTCACTCATTTTCTCTGACACCTCGCATAACTTCCCTCCTTTGTCCTTGAGTGGGCCAACCCTTTCTCTAGTTACCCTCTTGTTCCTTATGTATGAATAAAAGGCTTTGGGATTTTCCTTAACCCCGTTTGCTAAATTTCATGACCCCTTTTAGCCCTCTTAATTCCTCGTTTCAGATTGGTCCTACTTTCCCGATATTCTTCCAAAGCTTCGTCTGTTTTCAGTCGCCTAGACCTTATGTATGCTTTCTTTTTCCTCTTTGCTAGTCTCACAATTTCACCTGTCACCCATGGTTCCCTAATCTTGCCCTTTCTATCCCTCATTTTCACAGGGACATGTCTGTCCTGCACTCTGATCAACCTCTCTTTAAAAGCATCCCACATATCAAATGTGGATTTACCCTCAAACAGCTGCTCCCAATCCACTTTCCCCAGCTCCTGTTGAATTTTGCTATAGTTGGCCTTCCCCCAGTTCAGCACTCTTCCTTTAGGACCACTCTCGTCTTTGTCCATCAGTATTCTAAAACTTACGGAATTGTGATCACTATTCCCAAAGTAATCCCCTACTGAAACTTCAACCACGTGGCCGGGCTCATTCCCCAACACCAGGTCCAGTATGACCCCTTCCCGAGTTGGACTATTTACATACTGCTCTAGAAGACCCTCCTGGAAGCTCCTTACAAATTCTGCTCTATCTACACCCCTAACAGTAAGTGAATCCCAGTCAATGTTGGGAAAATTAAAATCTCCCATCACCACCACCCTGTTGCTCCTACATCTTTTCATAATCTGTCTACATATTTGTACCTTTATCTCATGCTCGCTGTTGGGAGGCCTGTAGTACAGCCCCAGGTCCTCCTCAGCTATGTCCTAAAAGGCCTACCCCTTATCCTTAGACCGTGACCTCTGGTTCTGGACTCCCCAGTCAGACACTGCATCCTTCCTCTGTCTACCCTGTGTACTCTTGTTGGAATTTCATAGGTTTCTATGAAATCCCCTCTCTCCCTGTGTGTTAGTCCTGCCATCCCAGGAATCAGTTAAGTAAACCTTCCTTGGAGTCCCTCAATAACCAGAATATTCTTCCTCAGATAAGGAGACCAAAACTGAACACCGTGTAGGTGATTTTATGTTTTATGTAAGTTTTATGTTTATTAACTGGTAAGTTGTATTACCTAAAAATAGATGTTGCACGTGGTCATGGAGATAATTTGGTAAAATCCTTTGATGCAATTATCATCCAAAATGTGGATTAGTATCAGGACAGAATGTAATTTCTAAAATTAGTCATTGTGTATTGCTGTTTGGATCAAATCTTTTCATTCCTTAATCTTCGTTTGCTGATGAGAAAGAAATCTGGGGTAAGTGATTACTACTAGAAAAGTGAGATTTTTAAAGACAAATGTACTCTCAATCAACCACTTTACTGCGAAAGTAGTTGATTTGTGATAAATAGGAAGATGTTAGAATAAACTTTGGAAATTGACACTTTATCCATATATTACATTACATTACCCATACATTGAGCAGCATGTTGGCTCAGTGGTTAGCACTGCTGCCTCACAACGCCAGGGACCCGGGTTCGATTCCACCCTCGGGCGACTGTCTGTGTGGAGTTAGCACATTCTCCCTGTGTCTGTGTGGATTTCCTCCGGGTGCTCTGGTTTCCTCCCACAGTCCAAAGTGTGCAGGCTAGGTGGATCAGCCATGCTAAATTGCCTGTAGTGTTCAGGCAATAGATTAGGTGGGTTACAGGGGGATGGGTCTGGGTGGGATGCTCTGAGGGTCAGTGTGGACTTATTGAGTTGAAGGGCCTGTTTCCACACTGTAGGGATTCTGTGATTACTGGCCAACCTAATAATTCTTATCCGTTGCAAGTTATTGGGAAGATGGTGGTGGCCTCCTGGAATTGCTGCAGTTCATGTATACCCTATTACTGTTGGATAAGGAATTTGAGGATCTTAGGTGCAGTGATGGTACAGCCCAAGTCTATAGAAGGTGATGCTGTAGTGATATTGTCACGACTAGTGATCCCAAGATCCAAATAGTGTTTTGGGTACTAGGGTTCAAATCCCACCACAACAGATTGTGGAATTTGAATTCAATAAAATCTGGAATTAGAAGTTGAACAATGGTCAAAAAATCATTGCCAATTACTATTAAAAACTCGTCTGGTTTACTAATGTCTTTTGTGTCCTTAGCTGTTCTGGCGTATGTGTGACTATAGACCCACAGGAATGTGGCTGACTCTTAATTGGCTAAGTCTCAAAATGCCATTCATACAAGTCATTCAATTATGTCAACTGCTTTAAAAAAAGGTCCTAAAAAAGGACCTATCAACCCTGCAAAATCCTCCTTATTAATATCTGGGGGTAAGTGATTAATTGGGAGAGCTGTCTTACGTACGAGTCAAGCAGAAGCCTAATATAGTCATACTCATGGAATCATAACTTACCCACAATGTCCCAGACAATACCTTTATGGGTGCAGACCTTTATGGGTATATCCTGTCCCAATAGCAGGACACACTCAGCAGAGATAACAGTACAGTGAGATACAGTTGGCTGTGCCTTTTTCCTGGGAGTCCTCAACATTATGTCCACACCCCATGAAACGTGAAGGCATGGTTAAACATGGGCAAGGAAGCTTACTGCAGATTACAACATACTCGAGGGATGCAAGTTGAACACCACTTCGATGAAGCACTAAGAGTGGTAAGGGCACAGTATGTACGTTGGCGGTATGGGGGTGTACTTTAATGTTTATCGGGTTGGAGTCCAACTTAAGCAAAGAAAGGTGGTTGTGGTTATTGGAGGTTAGTTGTCTTAGGTCGAGGATATCTCTGCAAGAGTTGCTCAGCCCAACCATGTTCAGCTGCTTCATCAGTGACCTTTCCTCAATCATAAGATCAGAAGTGGGAATGTTTGCTAATAATTGCACAGTGTTCAGCACCATTCGCAACTCCTTGGATGCTGAAGCAATCCATGTTCAAAAGCAGCAAGACTTGGACAATATCCAGCTTTGGGTTGACAAGTGGCAAGTAACATTACTTTTGCCATAAAAGTGCTCGACAATGACTATCTTTAGTAAGAGAATATCTAACCATTATTCCTTCATGTTCAGTGGCATTATTCTATTGCTGAATTCCCCCAGTATCAGCGTCCTGGTGGTTACTGTCAACCAGAAACTGAAGTGGACTAGTGATATAAATCCTGTGGCTTTAATAGCAGGTCAGAAATGAGGTATCTTGCAGCAAGTAACTCGCTTCCTGACTCACTAAAGCTTGTCCACCATGTACAAGGCACAAGCCAGACATGGGATAAGATGTGCTCACCACCTGACTGGATGAATGCAACTCCAACAACATTCAAGCTTGACACTATCCAAGACAAAGGAGCTTGATTGATTGGCGTTATGTCCATGAGCACTCCACCACCGATGCCCAATAGCAACCGTGAGAACCATATACAAGATGCACTGCAGCAACTGACTGAGACTTCTTACGCAGCACCATCTAAACCCACAACCACTGCCATCTAGAAGGACAAGGGCAGCAGATATGTGGGAATGCCACCACCTGCAAATTTCTCTTCAAACCACTCAACATGCAATTTGAAATATATTGCTGCCCCTTCAGCGTTGCTACTTAAAATCCCTCCCCAATTGTAATGTAGATGTACCCACACCAAATGGCCTGCAGCAGTTCGCAAAGTTAGCTCAATGCTACCTTCTTCTCAAAAGCAACTAAGGACGGGAAATAAATGCTGGCCAATCATGCAATGCCCACATTGTGTGATTTTTTTATTATTAAAGATAGCAGCGAACTCAGAGGCAATTGTTTGCCATTCATTTGCTGTCTTTCCCCTTCTAGATTTGGGTGTTGCATATTTTGCAGTTGTTGCTGATGAAGCCTTAATGAGTTCAGTGGTGCATCTTATGAATAGGACATGCTACAGTCACAGTACTCTGGTATGAAGATGGTGGTCATTTTGGCCATTAGATAAAAGTGCTAATCAACTGGCGATGGGTTCAATAAGATGTTTGCTTAAAATATTCCAATATTGGTACGTCAGCTTGGTGGTAAAAAAAATCCTGTTTGCTTTGAGACTGTTTGTTTTATTTAAAATTTTCGTGAAAATGTTGCAGAAATACTCATTGTGGATTTTCCCTCTTTTCAGATCAGCCTATGTATCATATGGAGGACTACTGATGAGGCTTCAAGGTGATGCAAATAACTTACATGGCTTTGAAGTAGATTCCAGAGTGTACCTGTTAATGAAGAAACTTGCTTTTTAAGATATATGGACAATAATGATGGCAATTCCAATGCTTTATCATTTGGAATCAAGTTTGTTTGTTGCTATATAATCAACAAGCATTTATTGCTCTACATTTCTAGTTTCCCCTGTTTTAAAGGAGATTATGTAAGAAAGTACCTAGCAAAGGAAAACCTTACCTCACTATATGGAACAAAAGAATATTTTATAAGCTTGCTATTAAATGAAGAAGTATCTATAGTACAAAATGGATGTAATGGTGATTGAATTTTTCATTGCAAATAAAAATGTGCTTGTGTTCAATGGTAAAGGCTTATTTTTATGCATTAGTATACCATAACCAATATTATAACCGGTTTTATTTTTCAACAAATTTGATTTGAGAAAAGGGATCAGTTGATTTAAATCAACTGTGGGGAGACAATGGACAAACTAGAATTTCTTAAGAATGCAAGGGGCAAACTGAAGACCCTGGTATTTGGTCATTTGAGCAGCAGAAATATAAGTGGGATTTTCACTGTGGGCTTTAGGACCATGCAGTAGCTTCAGCTGTGGGCTAGAAGCCACACTGCATGAGAAACAGTTATAGAAATTGTTCACTAGATTGCTTTTTGGATGTTAGAGGTTGTACTCTGAGAAAAGTTGTCTTAAAGGAGGAGTAAGGTAGGGAGGCAGAGTTTTGGGCATATGCAACTGAAAATACAATCACCAATGCTAAAGTGATCGTAACAGGGCACACTCAAGATACCAGAATTAGAGGAGTGCAGATGTCTTGGAGGAGATTCCATAGATGCAGAGAGGTGAGGCCATGAACGGGTTTAATACAAGAGCATTTTAAAAGCAAGGTAATGTTTGACAGGAAGCCAGTGTAACTCCGTGCGTGCCAAAAACAGAAATTGCTGGAGTAGCTCAGCAGGTATGGGAGCAGCTGTGGAGAGAAATCAGAGTTAATGTTTTGGGTTGAGTGACCATTCCTCAGAATGTTCTGTTTCTGTTTCTGATTTACAGCATCTGCAGTTCTTTTGGTTTTTAATTCAGGGAGTGCACTTGTCTGATAAGTGAGTCAGCATTAATGTGAGTTAGGACTGTGAAGCAATATTTTGAATGACCTGAATTATTTGGAAGGGAGAATGTTGAAGAGCATCCAGGAGTGTTTTGGCATAGTCAACCCTAGAGGTAACAAAAGTATGAACAATGATTTCAACAACACATAAACTACGAACAAGAGTAGGTCACTTGGCCCTACGGGTCTGCTCCAACATTCAATAACATGAGGCTGCTTTGATTTTAACCTCAATTCTGCATTCTGTAAATTCCTGATAATCTTTCATCCCCTGCGTGATTCTGCAAGCATCGCTATTCGATGAAGGGAATTCCAAAGATTGGTCAGTAATAAAATAGGAAGGTCGCAAGGTGGAGTTTTAATGTCCGCATCAGAAAAATAGTTACTGGTGAGGGATTCAAGGCAAAGCAAGCAGTGACCGCAAGTACCCGAGTGGAGTGGCTGGGTTTTGCAGCGGCCAGGTGAGAGTGGGCCGGCCAGGAGGTGCTGGGCGGTGCAGCATGGGAAAGGGGTCTGCAAGAATGGGGTACAGGTAGGAATGGGCGGGGTGCAGGTGGTGGGTGGAGACAGGGATTGATGGGTGGGGCCCTTAGTGGGGCAGGATGGGAAAGGGGTCTGTAAGAACGGCGTATAGGTAGGTATGGGCGGGGCGAATTTGGTGGGCGGGGCCTCAGCCGGGCACAGCTGTCTGAACGGTTGGTCGTCTGCTCGTGAGGCGAGGGGTCAGCGTCTCGCGGCCCACGTCGAGCCGTCAACTGGAGGCTGGTGCGGTTTATCCGTCCCGCTAAGAGAAGAGGGAGAATCTGCTGTGTACCACATTGTTCCCCCCGGAGTGGCTGGTAGCAGTAGAAGCAGCTAAAGCAACAAGAGCTGGCAATGGATCAGCGGACCAAGCGCAGGCTCACCAACATCACCATCGGTCTTCTCTTCCTTGTTAGCGGCATCGAGTACGGTAAGCGAGGAACAGATCCAGTCTCTCCATCCCGGCCTGCTACCGTCACATTCTTTCACAGAGGAGAGTTATTATGAATAAACACGAATGTCTGAGAAAGCTCTGAGAGGTCCCTTCTGTTTTCCAGTATGCTCCGATGTTGTTTACATTAGGTTTGTAACCTTACCTGGGTTAGAGGATAAAGTGAGATCCCACTCTGTAGATAATGTTTCCTCATTCAGATACTTCGTTTGTAATGCCATCCCATGGGTCCAGTAGCTGTGGTGTGACCACCGAGGACGAATGTATATTTTATTTTCACCGTTTACTAAAATGGACATTAATAGTTTCTTTTGGGGAGGGTGGAGGCTGACAAAAGTGGGAATTTAGAGCCTCCCACATCTTAGTGGACTGGAATACCAATCTGGTCTCTTAATTGCCTTGGCCACCTATTTGCCAATTTATCTTTCAGTGAAGACATTTGGATGAGCTATCAAGCATGAAAACACAAGTAAACTATGATGGCAGATGGGTCGAAATTGAATTTTTTAATCTATTGTAACATGCTAATAACTATATTCTTAAAAAAAGTGCTGTAAAAGCTCAGCACATCTGATAACAAGAAGCAGCGTTAATATTTCAATTCCAATCTGACTTCTTTGGAACATGGTATCATATCCTATTGTTAAACTTTAGAGACCCCTCTGTTCAGTAGTTAGATAGTGCAACTGTCATTTGAATCTCTTGTGGAAATATGAACAGCAAGTACAATGGTGCAACTGATTACACTTCCAGAAAGGGAAAAATTATTTAAAAACAAAAGTACTGGGAGACTTGTTTACTCTTAATAATTGCCTTTGGGGAATGAGTGTTTCTAGGGAAAAGAGCTTTTACTATTCTCAATGAGCTAGACCACATAATTAATATTAAGAATCTGAACTGTGCAGGCAGATCATACATCATCTATCATTGAGTCAGAGAGAGGCTACAGGAGGGAGATGAACATGAAACTGTTGAAATAAAAACAGAAAATGCTGCAGAAATTTGGTAGGCCTGGCAGCGTCTGTGGGGAGAAACGGTTTCAAGTCCAGGAAGAAAAGTTATATTGGACTTGGTTTGTTAACTTTTACTGTCTCTTCACAGATCCTGCCAAATCTGCTGATTTTCTCCAAGACATTATGTTTTTATTTCTGATTTCCAGCATCTGTAGTACTTTGCTTTAATTTGAGTATGATATTGTTGAAACTCACTGCAGATCTATGAGCACAATCAAGAGGGTGGCTTTAATCAGGTGCTGCCAATGATATGTAACATACATTAAATGGCATCAGTTAAATAGCATTATTGCATTGAGCATGAACATAATTTTCTAATTCAAAACAAGAATGTAGAATTGGATTAAATTGTCTGATTTTTCCCAGGCTACCTACAGTGGGATTCCAGACCCCAAGCATCAATAGCTAAACACCGCTCCCTCTTCTTACACAACGAGGTCTTACCCTGCCCCTCCCACAGCTTACTGACGGGTTGCAACCATTTTCAAACCTTGGAATGGAGTCACAGCGGGGAAATATATTAGGAGGCACTTATTCAGACATTCTCCAGATTTCAAATCCATCCCAAATGGTGAACCCCTTATGAAATATATTAATTTCATTCAGTAAAAATATTTCAAATTTAATACTTATTTATAAAATGTAAAGGAATATATTGAGATTTGTATGTATTTTATTTTGCATTTAAAAATGCTCTGGATGATCCATTTGGACTAACAGTTACAGGTATCTCTTGTATAATGTAGATTCTTGGTAATGGTATATCTTGTCACTTCTGAGGAAAGGTGACCTTGTCATAAAGTCATAGAGCATGGAAACAGATCCTTTCGTCCAACCAGTCCATGCTGACCATAATCCCAAACTAAACTAGTCCCACTTGCCTGCTCTTGGCCCATATCTCTTCAAACATTTCTTATTCATGTACTTAATCTAAATGTTTTCTAAACGCTGTAACTCTACCCGCGTCCTCCACTCCCTCTGGAAATTCATTCCACACATGAACCACTCTGTTTTTTAAAAAAAAAAAAGTTGCCCCTCATGTCTTTTTCAAAACTTACTCCTATCACCTTAAAAATATGCCCCCTAGTCTTGAAATCTTCCACCCTAGGGAAAAAGACACCTGCCATTTAACTCATCTATACCCCTTACGATTTTATAAACCTCTATTAGGTCACCCCTTAACCACCTCCGCTCCAGTGAAAGATGTCCCAACCTATCCAGCCTCTCCCTATAACTCAAACCCTCTGTTTATGGCAACATCCTGGTAAATCTTGTTGAACCTTCTCCAGCTTAATAATATCCTTCTTAAAACAAGGCAACCAGAACTGGAAACAGTACTCCAGAAGAGGCCTAACCAACATCCTATGAAACCTCAACCTAATGTCCCAACTCCTATACTCAAAAGTCTGAGCAAGAAGGCAACTGTGTTAAACGCCGTATTAACCATCTATATGTAATGCAGACTGAGCCCCAAGACCTTTCTGTTCTCTAACACTACCTAAGGCACTACTTTTAATTGTGTAAGGACTGCCTTTGTTTTACCAAAATGCAATACCTCGCATTTATCCAAATTGAACTTCATCTGCCACTGTTCAGCCCATTGATCCAATTGATCAAGATCTCTTTATAATCTTAGATAACCTTCTTCACAATCCACTATACCAACAATCTTGGTGTCATCTGCAAACTTACTAACCACGTCTTCTATATACTCATCTAAATCATTTCTGTAAATAACAAACAAAAATGGACCCAGCACTGAACCCTGTGCAATGCTGTTGGTCACAGGCCTCCAATCTGAAGAACAGCACTCCACCATCACTCTCTGTCTCCCATCATTAAGCCAATTTTGTATCATCTATCAATTGTCCTATAGGAGGGATGAATTGAAATGACTAGACAAGAAGTAATATTCCTTAGCAGCAAACTAATAAAAATGTAGAAAATTTACAGTTCAGAAGACCATTTGGTACATTGGACTGAATCTTACCAGAAATTGGCCAAATGTAATTTTTGTGAGTTTAATGGAGGATTTCTCTTTGAGTGGCTTATTGCGTATTCTTGTGCTATCATCAAACTCACCTAATGATCTATGAACTATGCCGGTATGGTGATCTTTTTCATGTAATCTCCTACTTGGAGGATGTACTTGCCTCTGTTGGGATATCCTAAAATCCCTAGCACTGGTCCTATGTTTGAAACCCAGCTGTGCACCTGGTCAATCAATGACAGTCTGGAATTGCCTTTTACAGGGCACATGATCAGAGAGCAACCTCAAACTGATGCTTCTCTGGGCACAGAGGTGGCGTGGCTGACATGTTATTGCACATACCAGTCCAAAGTCTCACACCTATCGCTGTTTAGAATCTGAGCCATGCAGCTCACTTGTCCTCTTACCGAACGTCCAGTGTGGTACAAATTCTTCTTGTCGTTCAACTTGGGTGTATTACATCCAGGTCCCTGAAATGTGATCCAGTGATACCCATGACTTGCTGTATCTTAGCCTCCTGACTGACAGCAGTCACCCCGCTTTGACTGAGAACTACTCCCCTGAGACTTGGAGACATAATCATTTGGTTGATGCATATGCACTGTCTTTGCGGTGTAGGCTGTTGGCACATGTTGTAGGTGTGTGATTGACAAAGCTTGGTGCCATACTGCAACAAGTCCACCTTCCTGACCGCTTCAGACAGCCATGACAAGTTTCCTGGCTTAGTATGTGCCCTAAACTCCAAGACAAGACAAAATAATTCCACAAGTGCATGACCTCAGTTATGACATGCTGCAGCTGTTCGTAGACTGCAAGGGTCTCCCAGTCTCAAAATGCTGCCTGTCTTTTACCAGGACCAGATCAGTTTATGGGACACGGCTGTGTGGCAGCTATCATTAGAAAGCCTATGCTCAGGAATCCACACCTCCACCATCACGGGTTTGAGTGGCTGGCAGAGGGGAGGACTGTGGCCATGGGGGTGACCAGAGGCAGGGGCTTGTTTTCCATTAGGGACCTGAGATCAAGGGTATTGCACGTAGCTCCTGATAACTGCAGATTGCGGCAGTTCACGGACACCCAGCCCAGTTGTTTACTTTGCAGCACTGTGGAGTACATGGACCATGTGTATATTAGTTGCAGGAGATTGCACCCCTTTTTTAGTTATTTGAAAAATCTTTTGTGTACTTTTTGTTGCATTTCAGCCCTACGCTTCTGATCTTTGGGCAATTAATGTGGAAGGGTGGGAACAGGTTGGAAGTTCTACTTGTGGTCTGCTCCTGGGCATGGCAAGGCTGGCTATTAACAGGTCCAGGCAACGGGCTGTGGAGGGGGTCGTAGCTGCCATGTGTCTGCCCCTCTTCCTATTTCATACCCGAGTGCCCTTGGATACGGAGCACAGGGTGTGATTAAGTGCTCTCGATGCCTTCAGAGAGAAGTGGACACCACGGTGATACAGTGCTTTATCTCCCGCTCCAACTCCATTTTGATTTAGCTCCTTCCCTCTCTCCTTACCTCTCCCTCACTTTTAATGGTTTGCATTGTCCATAATGGCCTTTGCTTGTAAGTACTTGAGCGGCTGCATGGGTGATTACTGGTGGTAGTTAAAAGAAAAATTGAGAAAAGAAATCATGGTGATTTTGGTTATGGGAAAGTTGCTCGGTTTGCATAATAACACTTCAGAGTATAAGAAAAAAGGATGCTGTCTTACTGGTGGTAGTTAAAAGGGAAAAAAGACAAGACAGAAACACTATGAACATTTAATCTCTGGCTGAGGTGGCATTCTGCTAAACTGCAAGGCAGTGATCCTGTGAACATCCAAGAAGGCACAAAGTGAGTGAATGCTAAGAGAGCAAGCATGCAACACTGTGAAGCACCGTGGTCTAATCCATGAGAGGACACACATGGCATCATGGCAGTAAAAGTATCAGTGGACTTTGAAGTGCAAACCTGTAATGTGAGAGGGTTGGAGATTTGCCCTGGTAATGTGGTGAGGCTGGTACATGGTGAATGCATGGATAGAGGGGTGGGGGTGGGAAGCTGCAGTGTGCGCAGTCACTGTCAATGGAGGGTGCCCGAGATGTTGCAACCTTCTGTCCAAGATGGAGGTCTGGCGGCAAGCTGGAGCCACCATTAACTGCTCTGACTTTCATGTTGCCATCTATCGTATAAGCCGACCTATTAATCAGATGAGATTAGGTTGTAATGATGTCCTAATTCATGCAACTAGGTCTATCATTGCTCAGTAGTGAGAATCTTGTCTTGCTGTTCAACACTTAGTTGGAAAATGGAGCTTTTTCTCTCAACACCATTAAGTTCCTCTCTGGCCATCTCATGGGATTTTTTTTCTCCGAACTTTTTTTGCCATGGTCCACGTCATTCGGGAGCTGGCAAGATTCTGCCCGTAGTGTTTACACTGGCTTAAAAAAATGATTACCCAGCCTAATTCCACTTAACCAGGATTGCCCATAGTCATGCAGTGTATGTTGTGATGCTGCTGTGTTTTGAGTGCTGTGCCCTGTGTTGTTTCTCTTGCAAAGAGGGGTTGCCATAGCGATGCTGAAATATCTCCTTTAGACAGACAATTGGTAAACAGTTTTTGAGATTTCCCTGGGTGTTTTATTTAGAAATGACGTGGAAAAAATCATGAGTGAGCAGGGTCAGGGCTCACACAGACCCAGGCAGGCTGTTAGTTTTGCTTTTCACTTAATGAGAAGGTTTCTGCTAGTTGGCTGTTGGACTAACAGCTAGAACTTTGTCTGCTGCTACAGTAAAAAGACAGCACACGAGAACAATATCTATTTTGCTGAATTGTATTTTTGCCAAAGGTATGTTTATGGGTATGCTGCCTATATAAACAGTTAATGATTAGTGGTTGAATAATACTTTATCTTGTTAAGTGTTTCAATAGAGTTAAAGTTATACTTTTTTTATTTTATCTGTATTGTAAGAATGAAGTGTGTTTTGATTAAAGCCTGGTGGTGGACCAATTAAATCATATCTGGAACACAGCACCTTGCACTTGTCTTTAAGTAAATATAAAAGTTAGGGGATAGGCTATCTCCTACAATACTTTGGCGGGGGAGTTGGATGGGGGCCTGGTCTGGTCCAGACCGTAACAATATTACAAGTATTTTTAAAAGTGCGAGAGATTTTTGTTCCCTACAATCGTTTCACACAATAAGTTCCACCCCCCCACAACCCTCTTTGGGGATGGAGTGGGGAAGGAAAACTTCTCCCTCTAATCTTTCCATCTATTATTTTTGGATAGCTGCCACAGTGTTATCGTCCTCTCTGCTAATGGAGATAACTCCTTTCTATCTACACTACTTAACCCCTTAATATTTTATATATCTTAATTTAGTCTCCCTGTCAGTCTCTTGTTAAGAAAGCATTGTCTATTCCAAAGAAAACCCCAGCCTCTCCAGTGTTTCTTAATAGCTAAAATTCTCAATGCTTGGAAAAACTGTTGTAAATTTTCACTTCTACCTGCTACAGTGTAATCAAATCCTATACTGTGGTGACTAGAATTGTATGTGGTACGCCAGCAGTGGTCTAGCTAGTGTTTTATGCAGTTGCATCATAACTTTCCCACTTTTGTACTTTTAGACCTTGGGAAATAAAGGAGAGTACTCTGTATGCTTTCTCAACCACCGTATCTACCTGTCCAGCTACCTTAAGGGCTCTATGTACATGCAGTCCAAGGTCCCCCTGTTCCTCCACACTTCTTGGTATTCAACCATTTATTGTGTAGTCTCCTGCCTCGTTGTCTTCCCAAAAAGTGTTACCTTGCATGTCTCTGGATTCCATTCACTTTGACATATTTCTGCCACCTGACAGTCTATTACAACTTTCTTACCCCTATCAATAATACCACCAAATTTTCACATCATTACTGAACCTGTTAATCATACCCCTGATAATTAAGTTCAAATCATTGATACGTCATAAGAAGCAAGGCATCACAGTACTTAGTCCTGAAAAATCTTATCGGAAACATCCTTTCAGTCACAAACACACCCAGTGGCCATTACAGTTTATTTCCTGCCATTATGCCAAGTTTGTATTCAGTTTGCTACTTCCCTGATTTGCAAGAGCTTTTACTCTTCTGAACTGTCTGCCATGGGGGACTTTATTGAAAACTTTGCTAAAATTCATGTTGATGAACTGTGCCACCATCAAAACCCCCCCTAATTATCTCCCCAATATATTCAACTGAGTTAGTTATTCATGATTTTCCATTGTCAAGTTCGTGTTCACTTTCCTTGATTAAGTTGTGGCTTTTTAAATGAAGATTTATACCCTCCTTTAGATTTTCCTTTCCTAATAATTTGCCCATGCAGATTAGGTTGACTTGATTTGTAATGATTTGATTTGTCTTTTTAAATAACAATATAACTTGTTCTTAAATGAGATTAATTTAATGTTATAATTTCCACCCATTATTATAATTATCCAGTAATGTTGCTTTAAATATATGACTTTAAATGTTACACAAATGCAGTCTTTAATGTAATAGGATTTTATTCAACTGTGGAGAATATTTTTATCGGTTTGGTAATGAGATGATAAAGGGAATAAATCCCGAAAAGATTTATGAAATCTTTATTCTGTTGGGAATGAATAGGTCTTTTTATATAAATGAATAGGTCTGTTGTTGAGTAAATATTTGTTCCATCACAGCCATGATCGTGAAGAATGGTGGAGCAGGCTTGAAGGGCCGTTTGGCCTCCTCCTGCTCCTATCTTCTATTTTTCTATGTTAGGTCATGTTTCTAAGAATTTAGAGCTGCTGATTTACAATGACTGAATAAGCCAAATTCTATTTTAATTAAAGGCGTTTTGGGATTTTTACTGGTTCATTGAGATAGAAGTTTGCAACTATGACCAATACTGTGTGGTAACTGGGAAGATGCCCTTTTTTACACATTGAGTCATAGTGTCATGCAGCATGGAAACAGACCCCTTGGTCCAACTTGTCCACTCCAACCAGACATCTCAATTTGACCTGGCCCTATTTGTCAGCATTTGACCCATATCCTCTAAACCCTTCCTGCTCATATACCTATCCAGATGCATTTTAAATGTTCTAATTGTACCTGCCTCCACCACTTTTTCTGGCTGCTCATTCCATTTATGTACCACCCTCTGCATGGAAAAAGTTACCCCTCAGGTCCCTTTTAAGATCTTTCCCCTCTCACCTTAAACCTATGCCTTCTAGTTTTGGACTCCCTTACCCTAGGAAAAATACCTTGTCTGTTCACCCTATTCATGCCCCTCAAGATTTTATAAACTTTGATAAGGTAACCCCTCAGCCTCCTATGCTCCAGGGAAAAAAAGTCCAAGTCTATTCAGCCTGTCTCTATTACTAAAACCCTCCAGTCCCAGCAACATCCTTGTAAATCTTTTTAACAATCTCTCGAGTTTAACATCCTCTTTCCTATAGATGAGTGACCAGAATTGTATGCAGTATTCTAAAAGTGGCCCCACCAACATCCTGTACATCCACAGCATGACGTCCAACTCCTATACTTATTGTTCTGAGCAATGAAAGCAAGCATGCCAAACACCTTCACTGCCCAGCTTACCTGCAACTCCACTTTGGAGGAAATATGCACCTGTATCTCTAGGTCGTTTTGTTTGGCAACACTGTCCGGGGCCCTACCATTAATTGTATAAGTCCTGCCCTGGTTTGCCTTACTAAAATGCAACACCTCACAGTTATCTAAATTAAACTCCATCGGGCCGTCCTCAGCCCATTGGCCCATCTGATCAATGTCCTATGGGGGTGGGTTTTGGTAGGGTGCTAGTTAGTGACAGCAAGTATTGCCATGGGGTAAGGGCAGTTTATGAAGGATAAGCAGCAAAGGAGACAGCAGGCCCCATCATAGCTGCTTCTGCCTTGCTGCATACAGAAGTTGACATTTTGGAGGGCTAGCATTCACATCCTGTGCAAAAATGTCAACTGTAAGTTAGCATGCCCAATCTGGAGCAAGATCTTCCAGCTCCAAAAAATTTTAGTTTGGGGGAAAAAAAAATCTTCAATTTCTCCCTAGGTGGAACTTAATAACTGTGCACTTAAATGCATCAGACTGGTTGGCTTCAGGAATTTGACAAGTTGAAAATGGCCTACTGGTCCACCCCTGCTCATTAACAAGATCCTAAAGGAGCTTAGCAGACCACTAATTGAAGGCAAATGGATTCCTGACAACTGCCTATTCCCACCTTTACTTTCTTTTCGGTGTCCTAAAGGCCCAGAACACTGACATTCTAATGGAAAATGCTATTTTCAAAGCATGCTTGTTCTTGTTCTAGCCCCCTTGGACAATTGAAAATCCTAGCCTTCAATTTTAAAAGCTTGTTTATTTGAGTAGAAATAAAATGACATTAAGACTTCAGCAAAGTAGGGTGGTGGATAATGCAGCGTATGTATCTGAAAAGGCAAGGTATTCAGGGTATTCAATCTAAGATTTTATTTGGTTGCCTAATTGGACTGCTCTGGAATTTTAAATTAGGAATTAATATTTTTAGTGTCTCACAAATGAATATTTCACACTTTATCATTTTTGTACCTTCCTTTCTGGCTAGCGGACAGCATAATAAACTGCTTTCAAAATACAGACAAACTAGCAGATTACAAAATATCATGTTAATTCTGTTTCAGAAATGTTGAAGTCTGTGCCTGATCTCAATCCACAGTAGAGTGAGATTTTTTAAAGAACAGAGTATGGCCGGTTGAGTCTTTGTTTATGCCCTGACCTCAACTTTGCATTACCTTTATAACTTATGATTGTTTAATTAATTTCACCATTTTGTTCTTTAAAGGCAAGCTCCAAGTTTGAAATGTTTACAAATTGATAAACAATCCTACAGTACTGAAGTCTGAGCAAATGCTTTCACCAAAAGAAAATTTATAATGCTGAATGGGAATCCATCATTGGTAGCATTTTTGTGTTACAAAAATGTTACGTCCCAAGGTTGGTTAAAATTATGTAGAAAGTCAAGAGTAGTGTTCCAGCAAAAAGTATTAGATTTCCAGTGTGTTTTAATGGTTTCTGTTTTCTCTCCAGTGTTCTTAATGGGAATTTGTGTTTAAGTTAAAAATGCCCGATTGATTTTCTGATTATGGTGACTAGTTGCCAGGATAAATCAAGGAAGTCCTAGAGATCTGCAGCACAGAGAAAGGACCTTAGGCTCAATGTGTCTTGCTGGTCAAAAATAACCACCTAAATCTCTTTTTCCAGCACTCGGTTCACAAGTGCTGGAGCCGAGCAATTGGCATCGCAAGTGACTATCTAAATATTTGTTAAATGTAATGTGGGTTTTTACCCTACTACCCTCGCAGACAGAGAGTTCCAGATTGCCACAACCCTCTGGGTGAAAAAGTTTTTCCTTGCATTTCCTCTAAACATTCTGCCCCTTGCCTTCAATCTCTGTCCCCTTGTCATTGATCACCGAGGCGAAAAGTTTCTTCCTCTCTACCCCTGATAATTTTATGTATCTCAATCATGTCCCTTCTCAATCTCCTCTGCTCTAAGGAAAACAACGACAGACTGTTCAATCTCTCTTCATAACTGAAACTCTCCAGCTCAGGCAACATCCTGGTAAATCTCCTCTGCTCCTGCTCCAGTGCTATAACTTCCCTCCATTTTTGATTCCGATTCCAGAACTGCACACAGTACTCTAGTTATGGCCTGACCAATGTTTTATACAAATCCAACACAATCTCTCCGCTCTTAAACTCTATGCCTTGACTAATAAAGGCAAATATATGATATACATTTTAATCACTTTATCCACCTGTCCTGACAACTTAAGGGAGCAGTATACATGCACATCAAGATTCCTCTGATCCTTGCTGCTTCCCACGGTCCTGTTTATCACATATTCCCTTGCCTTGTTTGTCTTGCCCAAGTGCATCACCCCACATTTATCTGGATTGAATTCTATTTGCCACTGTTCATCCCATCTATATCCGCTTGTAGTCTAAGGCTATCCTCCTCATTATTTACCACATTGGCCTCATCTACACACTGTATCACAGACCTTGCCCCTGATTTCAATACCCATATTGTGCCTCTCTCAACACCAACCCAAATAATTCACTTAGAGCCTATCTACATCCTCTGGCTCCATGCACAAATTACCCCTGTTGTCCTTAATGAGCCCTACATTTTCCTTGTTAACTTTTTACCCTTAATGTACGTTGAAATAACATAGGATTTTCCTCTATTTTTACCTGCCAGTATCCTTTTTGATATCCCTTTTTAGCTCTCCTAATCTCCCTTTTAAGTTCCCTGTTACACATCTTATACTCCTCTAAGGCTTCGTATCTTCTGAGCACTCAGTATCTACCATAAGCCTCCCCATGATCTCTTTATAAATTGCTGTATATCTCTTGATTTCCAGAGTTCACAAGATTTGATGATCCCACCCTTTCTCTTTATTGTAATATGTTGGCCTTGTACTCTCCATATTTCCTTCTTGATTCAACCCACTACTCTGAAACAGACTTACCTGAAAATATCTAGCCAAATCATACTTGATCTTCTTAAAATAAGCCTTTCCCCTGTTGAGAACTTTGATTTCAGGCCCATTCTCTTCCATAACAATCATGAATCTAATGAAGTTACGATTGCTATCTGTAAAATGCTCTCCCACTCATCCTTCAACCACTTACCCAAGTTTGTTATCTAAAATTAAGTTGAAGACCAGCTTGTGGGGCTTTCTATGTATTGGCTTAAAAACCTATTCCTATTTTATTTCAGAAAAATAAAAGTGTGGTGTACACTTTGTGATTTTCTGACCTGAGAGATTCAAGGCAAATTTTGGAGATGTAGTTTTAACTTTCATAAATTTCCTAGTCTGTTCATTGCTTTCTTGTTGGAGTTAGAAAATATTAATCGCACAATTGTCTTATAAATTCCTTCAATTACATCACTGTTTAAATGTGTTAACTTAACATTATTATTAATAAATTTGTGTAATGCTATTGAGTTATAGAACTGTTACTTTTGGTGTCTGGCTCATTACCAATCCACACTGAACCAACCCTAGTTTTCAATAATAAATGGGTCACTCATTTTTGGCTTAATTCAGAATATTATCATCTTTAGCCTGGCACTGGTTGCGTATAATAAATCCCATTATTTGTTGAGATTTTCTGCATTTTTAGCTTGATAAAAGATACAAGACTTCCTAACAAATTATTTTTATCTAAAAAATTTGATGTGAATTGTATTCTTCAATTTGATTTCGAGCCGACTAAATTACTGAATAACATGCTGCTATAAATATTGAGGAAAAGCATTATTTTGCAATAAGACTTAATATTGTCTGCACCTTGAAGGAATCCTTGATACCTTTGTTTTTGCTGGGTTTTTCTAGGAATTCATTGATATCTGAAATGTTAATGAAATAATGGAATGTGTTCTGGCAGCCAGGCATGGTTGGTTTTTTTTCCATCTGATATTCACTAATATTTTCATCTGACTGCTCATTGAAACTGTATGGTCAGCATGATTGGAACAATGAAAACATTTTTATTTTCAAAAGATCAGTTTTGTTGGTGAGCCAAGACTAATGTTTTATGGATGGCTCAATCAATATGTAAACATGCAACAACATCTCAGCTTTTAGTGATATTGAACATTAAAATATTATTTTGCACGGTTTTAATATATTGTGAAAATTATTTTCTATTGGATTTAATGTTAGAATATTCTGAATCACTGCCTCTTGCTTTTTAAATATGTTTTGAATGTACAAATTGGAGACGACCAGCAAAGTACAATACTATGCTCTGCAAAGCTAATGTTGCATTTTTGGTGTTTGGTATGGATGGTATAGCAGCAGACCACTTATAAATATTCACCAAAGTAGATAGAAAAAAAATTGAACAATTGAACATTAGGAATAAGAATGACTACTGTATAGGTGGCATGATAGCTCAGTGGTTAGTGCTGCTGCTTCATAGCACAGGGACCTGGGTTCAACTCCACCGTTGGGCAACTGTGTGGAGTTTGCATATTCTCCCTGTGTCTGTGTGGGTTTCCTCCCACAGTCCAAAGATGCACAGGTTAGGTGGATTGGCCGTGCTAAATTCCCCATAGTGCCCAGTGATGTATAGGCTAGGTAGAATAGTCATGGGAAAGTCAGTGTTACAGGGATAGGACCCACCTTGTGGGTCTGGGTGGGACGCTGTTTGAAGGGTTGGTGTGGGCCGAATGGCTTGCTCCCAAACTGTAGGGATTCTATGACTCTATATGACATTGAGCTTTAAACTGTACACCTTTGCACAGTACGTATTTATAAGTGTCGCAATTTCACCCGACTGACCATTGAATTTCCAAGTTAATAGCATTTATATTTTTAAAGCCACCGTCATGAGCTTTCATTAGTAACAACACTGTTATGTGATAAAAATGAAGTTACAAATAGCATTTTTAACCCGCAGAATAGTCATTCACGCTTTAAAGCTTCTGAAGGTGCAAAATTGTGTTAATCATTAACTATAACATTGACGTAATAAAGTAATACATTTATAAATGTGGAATGGTCTCCTCCAGTTAGGGTAAATATTAATAGCTGGTACCAAAACTGATCAGTTAAATTTTAAATGGAGATAATTTGGAATAGAAAATTTGAGTTTAAATGCCTATTTTGTCAAATCCCTATGTTTGAATACTTCAGATCTAATTGCTAGTCGATGAATGTTGGTGAAACAGGATCAAATAAATAAATTAAGTTCACTGTTGCATGCTTGTTTTAATGTAAGATGTTGTGTGGCAGGCACAGAGGAGTCATTGCAACTTGTATGGTACTGTAGTAAAGGTAGTGAGTGAGTTGGACTGTGAGTGGTGTCTCGTGTCAGCTCTAAAGTTGATACCAATTAGTTACAGATTTTGGAGAAATACCACAATACAGCTTTTTTATAAAGTAGCATCTGGATACTTTAATCAGTTTGTTGAGGGGTTTACACCATCACAATACCATCTTGAAGTCTTTTAAAGCTATCATTCTTAACTTACAAATAGTTTTGGTATGGAACCCCAATAAATTGTTGCACATGAAACTTCTATATTTCAATAAACTTCCAAAATATTTTCATAGATATTTGTTTTGATGAATGGGCCAAAGGTAATACTTTTCTTATTACGTATTATATACCTGTTATGAGCCAAACATTGCTACCTGTCTCTGCTTGCAATTTTTCTTTTGTTTCCAGTATGTTTTCTTTGCATGTAAGGGATAGAGAAGCTTTTGATCTGCTTGTCCTATTTTTCACTGTATCATGCCTTTCAATGTCTGTGCTCTTGTTTGCACACACTCTCTCGCTCTTTCTCTCTTCTCTTCCACACCCTTCTCACCTGTCTGTCCTCCCCACTTGCACTCTTGTTCATGCATTTTCTCTTCCTCTCACTGACCTGCTGTTTCTTACTCTTTCTTTCTCTCTTTTGGCCTGTTTACTTTTTTTTAGTTTCGTTCTCTATCTCCTCCTTTGATCCACTACAACAGATATTTTAACTGTGATTAATTATATGCAGGTAGTGGGCCTTAACTGGGGATATAAACACAAGTGAAAATGTGCTAATAAACCAGAATTGGAGTAGGTCTTGTATACCTAAAATGTGTAGCTCTGTAAATAAATATCAAAACGTATGAAGGTTGGCTCCAGTTGTATCTTTCACCAACTATCCTTCTGAGATACCACCTAGGAACAGAAGGTGGTTACATTGAGGTCAAGGTTGAAAACTAAGGAAATTAATTCTCAGATGGCAAACTGCCAGCTTAGTCATCAATTTGGTAACTGGCAAAAAGTAAGTGTAAATTGAAGGGTAACCCTAACAACTGGGAGAATGGAATGGATATGAGGATGTGGCCTTCCAAAAAGGAACAGAGTATGGCCTTAAGACTTGTTTCCATGAGAAGTAAAATCAGAAATAATGTAATTTGTGAGAGAAATGCCTGTTCGATAGTGATGAGGATTTGAGTTTTCTACTGGACCTCCTGAAAGAAAGTTCTGATGAAAATAATTTATCTGAAATGCTAAATCTGTTTCTCTCTCCCAAGGTGCTGCTGAATAATTGTAGTATTATTGTTTTTATGTCCATTTTCCTGCATTGATCATGCTTTGCTTTTGTATGTATGTTTGCAATTCTGAATTGTGCTCAGATGTTTCATTTGGACAGGCTGCTGATTCTAACTGGTTTAGGTTCTTGGAGAGGTTCTTGCCGAAAGTCCTGAAAACTCTGCAAAGGTCCAAAGAATAGAGGACGGAATTGCCAATTTTCTAAATGCTCCAGATACTAGGTGTAGGAGTCAATACAGTGAAAGGGTTAAATAGAAGCTGAATGAGAATGAAGCGCCTTTAGATTTGGCTATTGCAGCAGCAGACAGAGGTGAAACAGCAATAACGTGTGAATGAGTTGCAGGGATGACGTAGGAACAGTCAACAGGTGTGACTTGAAGTATCGATGTGATGAACTAGCTAAAGTGAAGAGTAAAGATTCTTGAAATGAAACATAGTAAAAAGAATTCTGAGGAACTAGGTAAAGATAATGATATATTGAATTAATTGTAATGTTCATAAGGAATTTTAATCTTATGAAGAATATATTAGATGTGGGTTTGTTTAATTACCTGGGTCCTGATCCTGTCATGGCAGAGATGGAATTTGAATTCAATAAAAATCTGGAATTAAAAGCCTAATTGATCGTTGGGGAAAAAAATCCCATCTGGCTCATTAATGTCCTTTAGGGAAGAAAACTGCCATCCTTAGCTGGTCTGGCCTACATGTGATTCCAGACCCATAGCAATGTGTTGACTCTTAACTGCCTCTGGGCAATTAGGGATGAGCAATAAATGCTGGCCCAGCCAGCGACTTTCACACGGCATGAATGAATAAACGAAAAAACGTTACGGAAGTGGCAAAGTAGATAGGTGCTGGAGTTGAGCATCATGTTTCTGATTAGCATTTTCTTTTGTTGTTATTAATGACTACTTCAGAGAGGTGTGACAACATGAACGTCATAATCATAAATACTCCACTTGAAAGTTCTTTTAGCAGTGGATTCTGAATGGGATCATGTGGCAGTTGATAAAAGGCTGCATAAGTCTTTATCTGATTAAGCAGAATTGGAATTTGGACTTGTACAGTTGTTACAAATCATTCAGTTTGGATAGTTGGCAGATATATTTCCTATCACTTGGTCTAAGAGCAGAATCTCGAAACACATTTGTGCTATGCAATATTCCTTCTGCTCTACAAGGTGCTTCAAATTGTTCCATCTTTTTCTGCACGTCTGAATGCTGTAATACCAGGGAACTGTGCTCTCCTCATCTTGGGGTCTTGGAGCAAAATTAAGAGAGACTGACGCATCATACAAGATAATCTGCGAAAGGAGCTAATTTTGGAGACTTTTTTCATTTGATTGTGCGACATAGATATTGCTGGTTCGACCAACATTTATTGCCTATCCTTAATTGCTCTTCAGGAGGTGGTCATGAACTGCTGTCTTGAACCTCTGCAGTCCATGTGGTGCTGTTGGGAGTTTTAGGGTTTTGACTCAGCAATTCTGTAAGAGAGCGTCATAGAAATGAAAGGGTCCCAATGAAGTAGTAAGTCAAATGATGGGAAGGCAGTTGTAAGATAGTTATTTCTCAATCATTTTGTCCTGATTTGGCAAAATATAATTGAATTATATTCTGTTTAACTGTAGTCAGTGAAAGACACTTGTGTCATGGAGCCATTCGGATTCAGTGCATGACTGTGTGTTAAGTGGAATCTGTCGTATGCCCTCAAGTCAAATAAGCAAGTAAAGGACATTGCTTTTACAGCCCAAGCTAAGGTAAACCCAGGCGAACAAATGTTAAATCACTTTGAAGCGAAGCCAACCTTTAGGTTTCAGGACAGGATAACATTTCAAATTGTAAACAAAAAAACAAAAGAACTGTAGATGCTGGAAATCTGAAACAAAAACAGAAATTGCTGGAAAATCTCAGCAGGTCTGGCAGCAGCTGTGGAGAGATAACATATTGGGTCCAGTAGGGTTCTGAAGAAGGGCCACTGGACCCAAAACGTTAACTCTGATTTCTGTCCACAGATGCTGCCAGACCTGCTGAGCTTTTCCAGCAACTTCTGTTTTTTGCCTTAATTTGGTTTATTTCCTAAATTAACTTGTTCAGAAGAGAAAATATTCCAGTATGTAGCTGGCATTGTTTTATAATTCAAAAGTAATTAGTTTTGCATGGTTATTTTGACCTTTATGTATTTTATTGTATCAAGTAATGGTATTTTGTAACCTCAATTTTAATATAGTTTCGTTAGTGATGAGGTGTAATTCTTGCTAATGTTATTCCAAATCTGTTTTTTTTTAAAGTAACATTAGTTAACTTAGTAATTTTTTTCAACAAATAGAAGTTTAGGTTGTAGACTTGCTGAGCCAGTGTGTTTGATTGCAGACGTTTCGTCATTGTGCTAGATAACATCGTCAGTGCGCCTCTGGTGAAGCATTGGTGTTCTGTTCTGCTTATTATTTATATACCTTGGTTTGCTGGGGTGGTTGGCATTACAACGGTTCTGTTTTTCAGTGATTTTGTGCATAGGACCCAGTTCAATGTGTTAGTTGATGAAGTTCCGGTTGGAAGGCCACACCTCCAGGAATTCCCTGGCATGTCTCTCTTTGGCTTGTGCTATTATGGATGTGTTGTCCCAGTCAAATTCATATCCTCCTTTATCCTTGTGTATTGAGACCAGTGAGAATTGGTCATGTCTCTTGGTGGCTGGTTAGTATTTGTGTATCCTTATTGTTAGTTTTCTTCCAGTTTGCCCTATGTAATGTTTCTCGCAGTCCTTGCATGATATTTTATATATTACATTAGTTTTATTGGTTGTGGGTATAGGATCCTTTACTGTCGTTAGTAGCAGTCGCAGGGTGGTTGTTGGTTTGTGGGCTACCCTGATGCCTCGGAGTTTGAGTGGTCTTGTGGTCATCTCTGATATGTCTGTGATGTACAGTAGGGTGACTAGTGTGTCTAGTCATGTTGTGTCGTCTTGTTGTGGTCTGCCACAGAGATAACAGCAAATTGTGTTTTTCGGGTATCCGTTCCTTTTAAAAACTCAGTGTAAGTGCTCCTGTCCTGCTTTGCACAATTCTGGGTTGCTGCAATGTGTTGTGGCTCATTTGAATAATGTCCTGATACAGCTCCATTTATGGATGTTGAGGTGGTTGCTGGAATTATTAAGTATCTGGTCCATATGTGTGGTCTTTCTGTATAATCCAGTCTGGAGTCCACCGTTGTTCTTACGTTCTACCATCGTGTCTGGGAAGTGTAGTCAGATATTGATCTCTTCTTCTTTTGTGAATGTTAGTCCAATGAGGATGTTGTTTATGTGTCAGTGGGTTTATTCTAGTCTTGTGTGTTTGATCATCATGAAGGTGTCATCTACATAGCAATGGACTCAGAGGAAATACAACAGACCATCCAACAGATGATAGTCCTAACACTGAGCAGAAAAGGTAAGTGGAACACATTCAACACAAGAGAAGAAAGCCCTGGAATGGCTCAAGAAAGACAGTAACATCATAATCTTACTGGTGGACAAAGTACCATGAAAATAATCCTTAATAGAGCCCAGTACATTGACAAAGCTAATGCACTACTAGCAGATACCAACACCTACGAACAGATGGCAATAGACCCAACACCACAGTTAGAGAACAGGATCAAAACAATCCGAAAGAAATTACACAACTGAGGAGGTATCAGCAAGACAGACTACTGAAAAATGATGCCACAGGGATCCAACACACCCTGCTTCTATGGACTCTCCAAGGTATACAAGTCAGAGATCCCCCTCAGACCTATTATCTTACTACCAGGCATGCCAACATACAGACTAGCCAAAGAACTACAACGGAAACTGAAATACCTAGTTGACAACTCTACCCACTCCATCCATTCCTCCCAAGAATTCCTCAATGTCATCAAGGGCAACATAATAGAAGAGGTCGAGATAATGATATCCTTCAACGTAACAGCACTATTTGCATCCATAAACATTGACATAGCCAAAGAGATAATTGCCACACTGCTGAATGAATCAGCAAGGCAGGCACCCTCTTTACCCAGAGATTGGTAAGCCTGGGGACTTCTCTGCCATAAAAAGCTGTTGAGGCCAAAGCATTGAATGTTTTCAAGAAGGAGTTAGCTATAGCCCTTAAGCTAAAGGGATCAAAGGGTATGGAGAGAAAGTGGGAACAGGATACTGAGTTTATGATCATCATGATCACGTTAAACGGCAGAGCAGGCTCAAAGGGCTGAATGGGCCTACTCTTGCTCCTGTTTTCAGTGTACCTAAAAGATGTTAATAGTTTTTGAAATTTTCAGAATGCTCAGACGTTGCAGTATTTGGGATAACGTTAAGCACAAGGGTGTGACCACCCTCTCTTGGCTAATGGCTCAGTGCACCTCCATGTTGATCAACGCTTGGAGAAAGCAATGATGCTGACAAGTATGCAGAATGTACTCTGGCTGGGGGGATTTTAGATTTCACCACCAAGAGTGGCTTGGAAACAGCACTACTGAATGAGCTGTTTGAGTGCTAAAGAGCATTGCTGCTCTACTGAGTCTATGGCAGGTGGTAAGGGAAACAAGAAAAGGGAAAAACATACTTGACCTCATTCTTAGGAATCTGCCTGCTACAGATTCAACTAACTTTGACAGTATTGATAAGAGACCTTGCAGCAATTAGGGCATGTCTTCACTTTGATAAGATCTTACGTCATGTTGTGTAGTGCTATCACCATGCTAAAGAGAACCAACTTTGAACAGGTCTAGCAACTCAAGACTGGATATTGATGAGTGACAGAATCATACCCCAGTACAAACTGCAGCTCATGGCCTAGCATAATTCCCACTGTATTATTACCATCAAGCCAAGGGATCAACCCTGGTTCAATGAAGAGTGCAGGAAGATATGCTAGGCCCAGTACCTGGCATACTTAAAAATGAGGTGCCACCTTGGTGAAACTGTAAAATGGGACTTTGCATGCCAAACAGCAGAAGTAACAAATGGTAGACAGAACTAAGAAATCCCACAACCAATGGATCAGATCTAAGCTGTGCAATCTGGCCACATTCAGTCATGAATAGTGGTGTATAATTTAAAAAAAACTCACTGCAGGAAGATGCTCCACAAATATCTCCGTTCTCAATGATGGAAGATCCCAACACATCAATACAAAAGGTAATGCTGAAGCATTCACAAAAAACATCAGCCAGAAGTGCCAAATGGGGATCCATCTCAGACTTCTCCACTGGTGTCGAGCAATTCAGATGCCAGTCTTAAGCTAATTTGATTTACTCCAAGTGGTTTCAAGAAATCATTGGAGGCACTGGATACTGCAAAGGCTATGGGCCCTAAAAAAATCCAGCAATAGTTCTGGAGACTTGTGCTTCAGAAATTGCTGCACCCTTAACCAAGCTATTCTAGTACAGCTACAACGCTGGCATCAATCTGACAATGTGGAAAATTGCCCCATGTATGTCCTGTACACAAAAAAGCAGGACAAATCCAACCTGGCCAATTCTGCCCACCAGCGTACTCTACACCATCAGTAAAGCAATAGAGGCTAGAAATCCTGCAGCAAGTAACTCGCCTCCTGACTCCCCAAAGCCTGTCTACCATCTACAAGGCACCTGTCATGAGTGTAATGAAATAATTGCCACTTACCTGGATGAGTGCAGCTCCAACAGCACTTGAGATGCTTGATACCATCCAGGACAAAGCAACCCGCTTGAATGGCATCTCATCCACAAATATCTACTCCCTCCACCGTCAATACTCAGTAGCAAAAGCAAGTATCGTCAATAAGATGCCCTGCAGAAATTCACCAAAGATCCTTAGACAGCATGTTCGAAATCCACGAACATTACCATGTGGTAGGACAAGGGCAGCAGATGTACCACAACTGTCTACAAGTTGTTGGGTTCTGGTTTGCAATCATTAATTTGTTGATTTAATTTTTCGTGATTCAAATCACCCCAGATGCCTGATTCTGACACTAGACTTATTTAAGAATGTGAAATGAAGAAAGCAGTAGACAGGTGTTTGTGGACAAAAGAATCTTTGTATTTCTTAAATATAAAAGGTAAGTAAGATACAAGAAATAGAGGCAAATGTAATAAACAGTGAAATTGACTCAATCAACTAAAAAAGAGGACAGTCATTAAATACAGTATTAAATTAAACACAGGTTAAACAATGATGGAAGCTAAACAGCCGTTTTAATCACAGAAACTTTAATTAGGCTTTCTGTCATTGGGGTCCCTGCACTGTCACTACCCACCTTCCCTTCCCTACTAGCTAGATTGGAAACTTGGGTCTCAAAAGTTCAAGCTCATCACGAGGGAAAAACGCGATTTTGAAGTACAGCTGGCTGTTCCCACTTGCCGTACCCAGTGCTTCAATGAAGACTTCGGACGGTGTAGGCCTTCAGTCTGGGTTGACTCCGCTGATATGGTAGGATGCAGTTTGGATTTATCGGGTAGCTACTTGGATTTCCTTATTGTGTGGTGGTTTTGCGGGTCGGTTTTCACCTCAGGATCTGTCTGAGGCATGGTGGCGTTGGTTGGGTTGGTGATTTTTGGAGGTTGTTGTTTTTTATGTCTGCTGGCAATGGTTGGTTGCTGTTGGCTTCCCTTGTGTGGAACAGGCCTGTGTTGGTAGGTTTCGGAATTGCTGTCAGGGTCCCTCTTCTGGAGATAGCTGTGCAGTTAGCTCTCGTGGAGTTTTGGAAGAGATCGGGGCCTGCAGTTATACTAATTACAGACCTCTTCACACCAAATCTGCACTTGCTGTTGTATTACTGGTGAAGTCAATTGGCTTCCCGTTAGTTAACAAGTATGTGTAAATGTATTTTGATTGAGGTTGAATGCGCGTTATCGTTCTGAATGAACATTGATTGAAGTTGAATGTCTAGGATCTGTATAGGTTCCTTAATGTCTAGGTTGCATAGCCCGAGGTGTAAAAGTTAGTTTCAGGCTGAAGTGTTGGGTTTGGTTTGTTGTTCTCTTAGAGTGAAGGTGTAAATTGGATTTTCAGGCTGAACAACGGTCCCAGACCGAAATCATTCTGGTTGTGTACGTATTTGTCAGATCATTATTGCCGTGTCTGCTTTTAGGGAGTTTGCCAAGCACACACTGCGTGCTATAGTTCCTGCATTGTTTGAGTCCCTGCACTTGAAATTCTTCATTAGAAATGAAGTTGTGTGGGGTATCTTGTGATCACGAAAAGCGCTGTATAATTCTTCTTACCAGAGAAAAGCTCTGTAATAATGCAGGGAAGAGGAAGCAGTCCTGTAATAGTGCAAAGTGCATATTGAGGCTGAAGCTTGAATAAATTAGACAAAGAAATGAAGGCTAAGATAGGCTTCAAACAAAACTAGAAGCAGAAGATCTCCTGTTAAATTTTGGTGGTTGCCAATAGGCCCAGGGCTAGACTAATAGAGGCGAGGCATGAGAATTAGATAATTGGAGAGAGTTGATAGTTCAGAATAAACTATCAAATCTTGGTTATGTGTTTGAATTTGTTTTGTAAAGTCCTTGCAGGTGGAACCTGTAAGTCTAGTTGCTAGGTGTTTTGAAGAGTGACTATTCATGCATGCTTTAGAATGAGGTCAACCACATCTGGAACAGTAATCTAGAGGTTTTTTTAAGCCCCGTTGATCACATATTCATAGAATTTCGATCCAAGGTAGCGGCAGGGTAGGTCTCCTCAGTCAGAGCTCATCTGCTCTGTCCACTTCTTTTCTTTTTCTCTTTTTGATTTTTCTCTTTTGTGTTTTCTTTCATCTTGGCCATGTCCTGAATTCCCAGCTTCAGTGCAGACCTGGCATGGTGATCTCTTGGCCTGTCATGGCAACCTCTTGGCCTGGTGTGGCTGTCTCCCAGCCCAGCATGGTGGCCGATTATTACCTCAGCACAGTGTTCTTCTGGCCCGGCGTGGCCTCAACATGAATGTCCAGCCTCAAGATGATTCCAGAGTGGTCTCCCAGCTGAGAGCCTTGTAGTGAAGCTCTGTGGTCTCAAATCAAGGCCCGGTGCGGATTGGAGGCTAGGAGCTGGTATGGACAGGGTTGGAAGTACTGTTATTCTGAACTCTTTACTTCTTTCTTTTTCTAATTTTTTCTTTCCGTAAGAATTTTGGATGTGAATGTAGGAGGTAGGGTTAGTAAGTTCGCATGACACCAAAATTGGTGGTGTGGACAGCAAAGAAGGTTACCTCCGAGTACAACGGGACCTTGATCAAATGGGCCAATGGGCTGAGGAGTGTCAGATGAAGTTTAATTCAGATAAATGTGAAGTGCTGCATTTTGGAAAGGCAAATCAGGGCAGGACTTAGACACTTAATGGTGAGGTTCTGGGGAGTGTTGCTGAGCAAAGAGACCTTGGAGTGAGCTGCATAGTTCCTTGAAAGTAGAGTCGCAGGTAGTTAGGATAGTGAAGGTGGTGTTTGGTATGCTTGCCTTTATTAGTCAGTGCATTAAGTATAAGAGTTGGGAGGTCATGTTGTGGCTGTTCAGGACATTGGTCAGGCCACTTTTGGAATACTGCATTCAGTTATGGTCTCCCTGTTACAGGAAGGATGTGGTGAAACTTCAACAGGTTCAGAAAAGATTTATAAGGACATTGCCAGGGTTGGAGGGCTTGATTTGTCGGGAGAAGCTGAATTGGCTGGGGCTATTTTCCTTGGAGCGTCAGAGGCTGAGGGTTGACATTATAGAAGTTTATAAAATCATGAGGGGCGTGATGGGGTGAATGGCTCTGGTCTCTTCCTCAGAGTAGGGGAGTCCAAAACTAGAGGGCATAGCTTTATGGTGAGAGCGGAAGGATTTAAAAGGGACCTAAGGAGCAACTTTTTCACACAGAGGATGGTACATGTATGGAATAAGCTGCCAGAGGAAGTGGAGGAGGCTGGTACAATTACAACATTTAAAAGGCATCTGGATGGGTATATGAATAGGATAGAGGGATATGGGCCAAATGCTGGCAAATGGGACTAGATTTATTTAGGTTATCTGGTTGACATGGATGAGTTGGACTGAAGGGACTGTTTCCATGCTGTACAGCTCTATGACTCTAATTTGTACTTAAGAATCTGTTCCTGGGTGCCTTTGTACCTAAGATAGCATTGTAAGTGGCCACTTGTAAACTTCTCACTGCACGCAAATGAGTGCATGTGACAATAAGCTAGAGTCAACACAGTGTGGAACTGGAGGAACACAGCAGGTCAGGCAGCATCGGAGGAACAGGAAAGTCGATTTCCTGTTCTGATGAAGGGTCTCAACCGAAATGTCGACTTTCCTGTTCCTCTGCCTGACCTGCTATGTTCCTCCAGCTGCACACCATGTTGACTCTGACTCCAGCATCTACAGTTCTTGCTATCTCTGATTGACAATAAAGCTAATTATAATTATAATTCAATTGCTAAAAGGCTGCCTTTCTGCAGGACAGTACATCTCTAAGAGCAGTGGTTCTTAAGCCGCCTAAAGAGGTAGCAGCTGCAGTAGGAAAACTAGATGTAAAATATTATATCTGTAACTTGAGCAACACTTTCAGCATGTGATTTTTTTTTAGTAAAATTAGTTCTGCTTAAAACAGCTTGTGTTTAAATAAAAGCAAATCCGGCAACATCTTATTAGTACCAACAGGAAAACTTTCAGGCACTTTCATGAAACTAGCTGATGATTTCTTAAGGGGTGGTGCTGCAGAATTTGAGAAGTATTAATTAGATGAGGGTAAAATTTAAACTGAAAGCAAAAATATGTTGGAAATCACAGCGGGTCAGGCAGCATCTGTGGAGAGGGAGCAAGCTCACGTTTCGAGTCTAGATGACTCTTCATCGGAGCTGATGTGAAGTGATATAAAATTTAAAACTGGGAGGTAGGCATAGGTGGTATAACAGAGTTCAGATTGGTTCTGTTGATTTGTGGAATTGTTTAGCTCTATCACTTGCTGTTTGGCACAAGAGTAGTCTTGTGTTGTACCTTCAACAGTTTGATACCACATTTTTAGGTTTACCTGATGCTACTCCTGCCCTGCTGTCCTGCAGTCTTTGAACCAGGATCGATCTTCTGACCAGATGGTAATGGTAGAGTGGGGAATATGCTGGGCCATGAGATCACTGATTGTGCTGGAGTACAATTCTGCTGCTGCTGATGATCCTTTTCACCTCATGGGTGTCCGGTCTTGAGACATTAGATATGTTTGACATCTATCCCATTTTACATGGTGGTCATGCTGCACAACATAAGCATCCTAAATGTGAAGCAGTGAGCTTGCCATCCTCATTATTTCCTCCAGTAGTGTTCAATGTTGAGGCATACTGATTCATCTTGAGGGGTTGTATATGATAATTAGCAGGAGGTTTCCTTGCCCGTATTTGACCTGAAGCCATGAGACTTCATGTGGTCTGGAGTTGTCCTTTAGCTTATGATCCAAGATGACATAAATGTTGTCTTTGGCTCTGTTGGTGTAATGGTCAGCAGTCAGTGAAGTCAGTGGCTATGACTCTTCAAAAAAGTTGAGTGATTATATTTTATAGACCATTTCAAATCATATGTAGTTAATTGTTCCTCTGAGATAATAAGTTCTTTGAAAAAGTTATTACAAGTTAACCTTGTTGGTTTGAAACAGATGCTGGTGATAATGGAAACGTCTAAAATTAGTCTGGTGGATGCATATCAGTGACTGTTTTACACAAGATATGTGACTACAAAGGAGTTCCTCAGGGCTCTAGAAGAGAGGTTTTGCATATTTATTGCTTTGTGCAGAATATGTTTTTATTGATTTAATACTTTTAAATGTTAGTTGTGAAAGTATGAACAGTTTATAATCTCTTATTTAAAGAGAGCAAAGGATCCTGTTGATGTCGTGCAGTTGGAGGACATTAACTGCTCCATTGAATAGACACTGAAAATGTCTCTTTGTGTTAAGAGGTTAGACTTGTAATATGTAACTCTAAATAAATGCTGATTAAAGATTTGCTCCAGTTCCAGTTCACAAACTGTTTTTGTGGAATTTAAAGTCCACTTTGTAATTGTGTGTGACTCTGTCTCTCCCTTTTAACTTTTTTACTCTTGCTACGTCTCTCCGAGCCTGTCTGATATTTGAAGTGATTCTTCTCTTTTACTTGCCCACTACCGTACAGATGTTATTGTTTTCTTTGATTCACGAACTCTGTTATCCATTTGCTCTTATTTTCCTCTTTCACTTTCCCTTGGGCCCCCTTTCCACATGCATGCATGTCCTGACTTTATCTACTTAACTTGGGACTTTGTCACCCATCTACCCTTCTTTCTCCTCCCCAGCACCCTCCATGCTGTTTTTCTGATATTCTGTCCATAACCTGTCTGCCTGCTCAGATTTGCCTAGTACTCTTTCTTGTTGTTCTCTTTCTTGCCTCATCTCATGCACATCTGGCTACTTTTCCTCGGTGTTGTAAGGAAGGGTCACTGGACCAGAAACGTTAACTCTTTTCTTCAGTTTTTTTCTTCACAGATGCTGCCAGACTTGCTGAGCTTTTCCAGCAACTTGTGTTTTTGTGGCTACTCTCTTGCACCTCTTTGCCCTCTTATCCATTTGTGCATGCTATCTTTAGCAATTCACCGTCTTAGATTTAAACAAAAAATGTTCGAAGTTGCAATTTGAAGAACAATTGGTTGAACTCAATCAGACTTGTCTGCAAAGGGACAGACCTTCACAATGCACCATATATGTATATTATGTATAACTTATTGAAATTATAAGGTTTAACAGAAGCAACATTATTGGAGATGCAATGGTTTTGAATTTAGAATTTATATGACTGTAGCGATAACGTAATCAGTTGTAATCCGTGTTATGACCCCATTTTTTTTCCTTGTCTCACTTCTCTTTTGACCGATAAAAGATTTTGAACTTTAAAATCAGATGTTGCATTGCCGATTTACTTGACTGTGTATTCAATATGTACCTGGCTGTGTGCAGTCTTCCAAAAAATAAGCTAGACAGACATTCTTGCATTCAACACTTAACGGAATTTTATTGCTAAAACCAAGTTGTCTAAAAGATATTTATAAATGTCAAAGATATACAAATATGTCCTACCTTACACTAGTATCCCACTAATATTCACAAACACTCATGCTCTTGAGCATGTAAATTATAACAATTTACATAATTTTGGATGCTAATTTTGGCTGAGGAAGATAAAATGCAAATAAAAGGCAGTTTTAGAAAAAACTCTAATTGTGGAAGTTTGGTGTATTCTCCTTTTTCCCTGGAAAGTGGCATTGAGTTGAAATTTGTCTTTAAAATTTGCTGGTTGTTGTGGGGCAGATTTCAGTCTGGTTTTTCAAGCCACAGTCTGGGCTTAAAGCTCTGAGAGAATTTTCAGAGTGAGATGGGGGTTATATGTAACAACAATTAACATCTGAAGGAACCATCCTCCATCTTGATGAGATTGGAAGGAACTGTTCTCATCTCCTGATGTGTCATTATTTCTCTGAGTCTTCGTAGAAGTTGACTGTTGCCTTGCAGGTGTAAGTAAGCAGTTACTTGAAGCCGGTGTCCTTTGTTTAATAAGAAGTACGCTTTTTGAAAAGTTCTCTGTATAACTAATGATAAAATTGCAATACAACCAAAGAACCACGGATGCTGGAAATCAAATAAAATTACAATTCTATGTTTAATATGCAAATCTTCATGACATGAGTTATAATTTAAGGTGCAATTAAACTTTTTTTTAAACCTTTGTTTCAGCTGTAATACTTCCAACAATCTGGGCATATCTTCAGACTCTTCATGCTGAACCTTATTTTCTCGGTTTGGGACTATCTGCATTCAGTTTTAGTGGGTTGATTGCAAGTCCCATCTTTGGACGTGTATCAGACAGCACACGGAAGACAAAAGCTATCATATTATTTGCTAATTTATTTGAAATTGCTGGTAAGTTGATATTACTCGCTCCTTTTGTACAAAGCTGGGGATTGATCCCTGACACAAGGGGCTGTTTTCCAGAAACAGGTAGAGTGTAATAGAGGGGAAAGAGCATGGGAGCCAACATCGGGAATATTTTTCCCACATCTAGCCTGTCCAGTCTCATCAGGTTTTTGTAGGTTTCTATGAAATCCCCCCCTTATACTTCTAAATTCCAGTGAGTACAAGCCCAGTCGATCCAGTCTTTCTTCATAGATCAGTCCTGCCATTCCAGAATCAGTCTGGTGAACCTTTGCTAGACTCCCTCAATAGCAAGAATGCCCTTCCTAAGACTAGAAGACCAAAACTGCACACAGTACTCAAGGTGTGGCTGCATCAAGGCCCTGTACAACTGCAACAACTCCCCCAACTCCTCCATATTCTGATCTCTAGATACCACATGCAGAAATTAGGTGTGTGATAGAAGCACTTCAACAAATCTTATTCACAAGAGCATGCATAAGAATCTCCCTAGAGCATAAGAACATAAGAACTAGGAGCAGGAGTAGGCCGTCCGGCCCTTCGAGCCTGCTCCACCATTCAATAAGATCATGGCTGATCTTTTCGTGGACTCAGATCCACTTACCCGCGTTCTCACCATATCCCTTAGTTCCTTTATTGTTCAAAAAAAATCTACCTTTTTTTAGAAACGTTTACTGAAGTAGCGTCAACTACTTCACTGGACAAGAAATTCCATAGATTAACAACCCTCTGGGTGAAGAAATTCCTTCTCAATTCAGTCCTAAATCTGCTCCCTCTAATCTTGAGTGTATACCCTCTTGTCCTAGCTTCACCTGCCAGTGGAAACATCCTCTCTACTTCTATCTTGTCTATTCCCTTCATAATTTTATATGTTTCTCCTTTGCACCCCCTCCAGTGCCATTACAATACTGTGCATGCTCCTGGTGTCAGCAAATGCAGCCTTTTAAGATCTGAACCTGGACCCAACCTGCCAACTGCTAGCTTTTCCAAGGTGGGAAGTTAAATATTTTATTGAGATGTACAGCCTCTGACCTTAATCAGTTTTTGAGGTTTTACAATGGTGGCCAGGTTTATCAGGTCTGAAGAAGCTTGACAGCTGAAGTAAGATAAGAACAAATTTGTGGAAAGGTTAAGTATTTTCTTAGGATTGCTTGTGGAAGAGGAGCACTGGGACTGCTAACCTCCCTGGCTCCCATGCTCTTTCCCCTCTATTACACTCTAACTGTTTCTGGAAAACAGCCCATTGTGTCAGAGATCAATCCCCAGCTTTCTGCATCTGATCCACTGCTCTGGAGTGTTTTCTGACTGACTGGAAGCCAAGCCTGTCATCCAGGCAGGGAGGCAAACTGTGGAGTTGAAGTTCCATTGTACGCAATTTTAATATTTAATCTTTAATCATACTTTGTGAATCTAGATCTTTTGACTCTGCAAGATCACCAAACTCTGCATTCCTGTCCATAGATGTTGCCAGAACTGTGGTGTTTCCAGCACTTACTGTTTTTAATTAAGCCAAAAATACACTTCTAGTTAGTAAATAAGAACAAAGAACAGTACAGCATAGGAACAAGCCCTTCAGCCCACGAAGACTGCATTGATACTTGATGCCTTTCTAAACTTAAAAGCCTTTAGCCTCTGCTGAATCCATATTCCTCTATTCCCTGCCTATTAATTTATCTGCCAAGATGTCACTTAAATGTTGCTATTGTATCTGCCTCTACCACTTCCTCTGGTGTGCATTCCAGTCACCTACCACCCTTTGTGTACAAAAAAAAGTTTCTTCTTCTATCTACTTTAAACTTACCCCCTTTTACCTATGTTTCCTAGTAACTGATATTTCTACCTGGGAAAAAGACTCCGACTATTCATGCCTCTCACAATTTTATAAACTTCTATCAGGTTGCCATCATCCTTTATTCAAAAGAAAACAAACCAAGTTTGTTCAATCTCTCCTCATAGTTAATACTGTCTAAACTAGGCAACATCCTGGAAAAACATTTTGGTACCCTTTCCAAAGCCTCCACGTTCTTCTGATAGTGTGGTGACCAGAACTGTACACAATATTCCAAATGTGGCCTAACTAAAGTTCTGTACAGCACCAACATGATTTGCCACTTTTTAATACTCTGTGCCCTGACTGATGGAGGCAAGTATGCTATATGCCTTCTTGACCATCTTATCCACTTGTTTGGCCACTTTCATAGAGTCATACAGCCTGGAACAGACCCTTCGGTTTCAGAGAACTATGGACGTGTACATGTAGATCTCTCTATGTTGATGCTACTAAGGGTTTTGCCATTTACTGTATACTTCCCTCCTGCATTAGATCTTCCAAAATGCATCACTTTTTGCATTTGTCCGGATTAAACTCCATCATTGTTCTGCCCAAGTCTCCAGCCTATCAATAAGCTGTCATATCCTCTGACAATCCTCCTCACTATCCACAGCTCCCCCAATCTTTGTGTCTTCCGCAAACTTAATAACCAGACCATCTATATTCTCCTTCAAGTCATATATCTATATATTAAACACCAACAGGGATTCCAGTGCTAATCACTATGGAACACCACTGGTCACAGATGTCTAGTCAGAAAAACACCCTTCCACTACTACTGTGTCTTCAATGACCAAGTCAGTTCTGTATCCATCTTACCAGCTTACTGCGGATCCCATGTGAACTTCACCTTTTGTATCAGCCTGCCGTGAGAGACCTTGTCAAAGGCCTTGCTAAAATCCATATTGACAACATCTGCTGCCCTGCCCTCATTGAGCATCTTTGTCACTTTCTCAATAAATTCAAACAAGTTTGTGAGACACAGCATTCCCTGCGCAAGCAAAAACAGAAATTGCAGGTCTGGCAGCATCTGTGGAGAGAAATCAAAGTTAATATTTTGGGTCGTGTGACCCTTCCTCAGAATTTCCCCACACAATACCATGCTGCCTATCGCTAATAAGTCCATGTTTTTCCAAATGTAAGTAAATCCTATCCCTAAGAATCTTCTCGAGTACTCTCCGCACTCTTGACATAAGGCTAACTGGCCTGTAATTTCCTGGATTATCTCTGTAGCCCTTCTTAAACAAAAGAACAATTTTGGCTATTTGCCAGTCCTCTGGAACGTCTCCTGTGACAAAAGAGGATACAAAGATTTTGTGCAAGACCCCAGTAATTTCTTAATCTGCCTCCCTCAGCATTCTAGGGTAGGTCCCATCAGGGGCTGGGACATGTCTGCCTTAATGTTTTCAAAACACCCAACACCATTCCTTTTTTGTATCGACGCACCCTAGAATATCAATATACCCCTGCTGAGGGTCACAGTTCACCATGACCTTCTCCTTTGCGAATACCAATGCAAAGTATTTGTTAAAGACCTCACCCACTCTCTTCAGCTGCCTGCATAAATTTTCTCCTTTGTCCTTGAGTGGGCCTACACTTTCCCTATCTATACCTCTTGCTTCTTATATATACATAAAGTGCACTGGGTTTTTCCATAATCTTGTTTGCGAAAGACATGTCATGGCCCCTTTTAGCCCTCCTAATTTCCTGTTTGAGTTATTTCCCGCTATGAATCTCAGAATCTTTACAGTGTGGAAGCAGGCCATTTGGCCCATTGTGTCCACACTGGCCCTCCTAAGAGTATCCCACACAGACCCATTCCCCCTACCCTATCCCTGCATTTCCCATACTTAGCCTGAACACCCCTGGACACCATAGGCAATTTAGTATGGCCAATCCACCTCAACTACACATCTTTGGTCTGGGAAGCATCCGGAGGAAACCTACGCAGACACTGGGAGAATGTATGGATTTTGCACAGACACTCGCCTGAGGCTGGAATCGAACCTGGGTCCCTGGCGCTGTGAAGCAGCAGTGCTAACCACTGAGACATCATGCCACCTCATGATACTAAGACACAAATATCTTTGTATTCTTCAAGGGCTCTGTCCGTTTTCAGTTTCCTTTACCTTATGTATGCCTCCCTTTTCTTTTAGACTCAATTTTTCTTGTCATCCAAGGTTCCTAAATGTTGCCATCCTTATCCTTCAATTTCACAGGAACTTACCGGTCCTGTACTCTAATCAACTGGCCTTTAAAAGATTCCCACATACTAGATGTAGATTTACCCCTAAACAGCTGGCCCCAATCTACATTCCCCAGTTCCTGCCTAATATTGTGATAGTTAGCCTTCCCCCAGTTTAGTACTTTCACCCGAGACGACTCTTATCCTCATTCATAAGTAACTTAAAACGTACAGAATTATTGTCACTGTTTCCGGAATGCTGTCTCGCTGAAACTTTGATCACGTGATTGGGCTCATTGCCCAATACCAGGTCTCATTCGGCCCGTAGCTGGACTATTTACATACTGTTTCAAAAAACCATCCTGGACACAGCTAACAGATTTCCCCCAATCCAAGCTCCTGCACTAGCGAGTCCCAGTCAATACACTGCACATTGAAATCACGCAACACAGCAACCCTGTTGTTTTTACATTTTCCCATAATCTGCCCACATATCTGTTCCTTTATCACCTGCTGGCTGTTGGGATGCTTTTATAGTAAAGTCCCATCAAAGTGATGGCACCCTTCCTATTCCTGAGCTCTACCCAAATGCCCTTGCTGGATGAGCCCTCCAAAGTATATTCTCTCAGTATAGCTGTGAAATTCTCCCTAATCAGTTATGCAACTCCCCTACCTCTTTTACACCACCTCTATCTCGTCTGAAACATCTAAATCCCAAATTTTAAACTGCCAGTCTTGTCCTTCTCTCACCCAATTCTTTGTAATAGATAAAACATCATTGTTATACATATTAATCCAAGCTCTAAGTTCAACTGCTTTACCTGTCGTACGCCTTGCATTAAAACAAGTACACCTCAGACTGCTCATCCTGCTGTTGTTCAGTAACTGCTCCCTATCTCTTCTTCCTCTTAGTCTTACTATCCTTAGTCTCTGACTCCTCCTTGGTCATTTTACTCGCTTAACCTATTGCTGTGTTTCCCATCTCTCTGCCACACGAGTTTAAACCTTGCAGAATGACGCTAGCAAGCTTCTCTGCCAGGATATTGGTGCCCCTCCAGTTTAGATGCGACCCAACCTTTTTGTAGAGGTCCCACACACGTTGGAAGACATCCCGATGATCCACACACCTGAAATCCTCCCTCCTGTACCCGCTTCTTACTTATGTATTTTAACTGTACTATTCTGAGTTGTTTCCTTTTCCTAGCCTCATTAACATGTAGCGCAGGAAGTAATCCCAAGATTACAGCCCTAGAGGTCCTGCTTTTCACCTGAAAGAGAATGACTTATGAACAATTTGGTTGACATTTTTCTTCCGAATGGATGTAGTTTAGGACTGGTCTTGTGTTGACAATGCTGAAAAAATTCCGCTCCAAACATTTCCTTGCTCATTTCTCTTTCTATAGCTAACTTAAATAAAGTATATATCTGGTATTGTCTTAACATTTGATGAAAACAATTTTGATGAATTGTAATTCAGGAAAAAATATTAATTGTTTTGGAATTAAAATAACTGACTTTGTTTTTAGGCAACTTTATGTACTTCATGGGATATTCAAAATGGTTACTACTTAGTAGTCGACTTGTAGCAGGTAAGTTGAATTACCAACAGCTGTATCACTGTGGAAAGAAACTTTCCTTCGTCTTTCTTTACTTTCTTGCTTTGAATTATATTCAATCATTTTATTTAATGGCACTTCTGAAGATGTCTCCTGAACTTTCTCCTGTTTTGGAGGCAGTACTAACCCTTTACTGTGCTGTTGTGGAGGTTTGTGCTTCTGTTAACAGCGATAAAAATAATATTTTGGCCGTAAAGCTCTGCTGCAATTGATTCACTATAAATCACACTGAAAGAATTGAACTTATCTTAGTGTTCAAACAAGTAAGTTATAACATTTATAAAGAACTATTGGAATTAACTTGCTAGAATGCTGGAACCTCTGGAGGATAACAGGGACATTGGTGATGTGTGCATTGGATTAAATATTGGATAGGAGGAAGTCTGATGATTCTTATTGAATGAGTCATGGGCTGATTAGGTACCCTTTAAACTTTTAAATCTTCAGAAACAAAAGTGTTGGCAAAAGCATCATTGGCACACAGACATAGAGAACTAATGTTCTGGAAATAGCAGGTATTCTTGGGGATGATAATGGACTTGAACTTAGCTCAGAGTTGAACAAAGTTTGAACATAGTTGAATTCAGCCTGAATAAGTCAACACAAATGATGGAATTGGTCCATGAAATTGAGTTTCCTGGAAATGGGGAATATTAATAAGTATACAGTATAAAATAAGTCTTTGATGTATTCTCACAATTTAATTGGGAGGAGTGTGCCAACAATCATGCTTCATTGTACCACAAGATGTCAAAAAATGGATGAAACTCAGTTATACCACCAAGACCTCATTTTGTCTGTTTGACTGACTGCTCTTCAGGGGAAAATCAATTCACACAAACACCAACAAAAAATTTATTCTATTTATCGTAGCACATTTAATTTTAAAAAACTGCAGAGAAAACAAAGGATTCCTAATCCACTACTGTGCAAATTGAATTATACCTCTTGAAAACCACAAATATCCACACACTCCTTCACAATTAAGACATGGTTTGACATATAGGGTGGAAAAAGCATATGGATAGGGGAAGCAAAATTCCAAAGATCAAGAGTCTGGATCTTGAGGGTGGGTTAAGTTATCCCTTCAGCTTTTTTATTTCAGCAGTTTTGACACTGTTATCTCTGAAGTGAAGGTTGTTTTTCACTTTGATGGTTGATCTGGTGGGGTGTGTTCTTTTGTCAGAATTCCTTTTTTCTTAGTTCTTGTATTTTTTTTTCCAAGGAGAGAGGGGGAGAGAGATGTGTTCACCTGGCAGGCTCTATGTCCTTGGCTGCCTTTGCACTTGGAGATTTGTAACAAACTGTAACTCAGCCAATCAGCGATTTGTGGTCAGGCAAAATATCCTCAACTCAAAGTCTCTCAGAGCCACTCTGTCTCAAAGTATCCATGTTATTTCTTCAACAAGTAACATTCACTTATACAATTGAAAAAGTGCACCACCTATGTCATTTTGCAAAACTCTTCAGGTATTTCAGCTGTACAGCAGACAAACTTGGTTTATAATCCTAAAAAAACTAATTATATAGTGGTTATGTTACAGGAGGGACCTCATGAGACTGAAATAGAGAAAAAAGGCTACTGATATGATACTAGGCATAAGGCACCTGAACTGTAAGAAGAAACAACAAAACTGAGTTTGTCAGTAGTCAAGAGTAGAATGAATGGGAAACACTAGAGAAACTGTTTACCTCAGTTCTATGAATAGTAATGAAGGACTAGTGGTTAAAGTTTAAGAGGCAAAATAACAAACAGATCACATTTAGCTTGGGATAAACTGCTCAGTGTGGCAATTGAAACAGACAATTGTAATATTTTTAAGAGGTTGTGAGATATTGTATTATGATTCTCTTCACAAACTCCCTCACAGATGCTCTGTTTACTATACCGCATTTCCATTCACTCAATTATAAAACCGTGTTTTTGTAATACATTTTACTGTTACAAGATAAACTAAATTAAACATCCCTTCCAATCCATTACTGGTTCTTTTACACCTTTAAAATCTTATTGGCCGCAAGCTGCAAGCAGTGTTTAGACCTGTTTCTGTATCAAAGATACCCCTGAATAAGTGTTAATACTGTAACCTACTGAGTACAATGCCTTCCACCAACGCGTCTTCATAACTCATTTAAAACAATGCAAAGATTATAATATTAATTAGCCCCATGGTAACCATCTTTTGGGATGTGAATCAGTTGCAGGACATCTATCAATTTCTTCCACTAGCATGTCCCTACAGTCTGCTGCTCTTTATCCCTTTGAAATTTTCTTATACATTACCTATTTCTATAAACATTGCACTACCTAGTCCTAACTTTTACTTAGGACAGCCTTCTTATACTAACATATGGATTTATACTTTTTAAATGCACATTAAATCGGGCCGCTACCCCCTTTAAGAAACTTACTATCCAAACAGCGCTTCCATGAAACTGCATGAATGAATGTATAAGAACTGTCTAAACCAACAATCATAAATGAAATCTCACAACCCAGCTGTGGGACATTAGTTTAATATCCTCTATACTTTTGTTTAGTACAAGTATAATTTCTCACTTATTTAGATCATATCATATAGGTCTAGTGTTTTTACTAACATTACTAACTTTAAAGACAAAAGGACTAACCCCTCTTAATTGTGCAAATTCAGACCAGAAAGACATTTTAATCCCATTTAGCAAGTGCTTAAACTACCTCCTGCTTCCCCAGGACAGATGTTGACAACATAGTGTTAAAATTTTAACTCATTTAAACAATAAAAAGTTTACACAAAGTGACAAAAATAAAAAAAATGATTTTTTTCATGTTCTTATTACCTCTTATATTAACAGGCATCCCTCTTTGAGGATCTCAGATAATTTCTTGCAGAAAACGCCTTTTTTTAAAAAGAAATTTGACACTGGTGACTTGTGTCAATTCATTTTATTTTGAATCTCTTCTTTGGAACATTTCCTTTATGCTAGCAGGCCAATTTTCAACTTTCCCTCAGCAGTACTCTTTGCCAAATGTACATTGTTCTAAAGACAGTGGGTATCCCTGTAATGTTTTATGGACGAACATTTCTCAGATTGTTCCTTGTATATGACTTTCTTTTAAGTATTGGATAAATATATCTTTATCTCTAAAGCTTCTCCTTGCACCAGCTAACATATAGTGTCATATACTAACATATATAACATTTAGTGCCAGGTTTTTTTTTGTTGGCACCTCAGATCAACAGACAACATTTATTATTTTTCCCACCCGGAGTGTGATGAACCCTGCCATACCTCAATAACTACCTGGAAGATTGGCAGGTGAAGCATTGTTAAAAAGGACTAGCTTCAAATCTTCTGGGTCACCCAGGACTGGAAATGTGTGTTTTTCTGAATTTAACGTTTTACTTGTTCTCAAGATTTCCTCCAAAGTAACATATTTCATTATAGTACTCAGATCCAGCAAGTTGTCGTTGACACAGCCAGTTTAACTGTCTGACAAATGCCTTGACTGTTTTTTTTACCTGAGTGCAAAATCATGTTTCTGTGAGGATCTTGATTGATTTATTGTCACATTCACTGAAATACAGTGAAAAGCTTTGTTTATGGGTGGTACAGACAAATCACAGCAAGCAAAGATGTACAGATCAAAAAAACTTAGAGGCATACAGGTTACATGCAGCTTAAATTTTTGAGGCCAGAGTCCATTCAACAGTCTCATAACAGCTGGAAAGAAGTTGTTCCTGAACCTGCTGGTGCGTGTGTTCAAGCTTCTGTATCTTCTGCCTGATGGAATAGTTGTAGGAGGACATTACCGGGGAGCGATGGGTCTTTGCCCATAGGATAGAATCACAGAATCTCTATAGTGTGGAAACAGGCCCTTCGGCTCAACAAGTCCACACCAAACCTCAGAGCATTCCACCCAGACCCGTCCCCTTGTAACCCACCTAATCTATACATCCCTGAACACTACGGAAAATTTAACATGGCCAATCCACCTAACCTGCACATCTTTGGACTGTGGGAGGAAACCGGAGCACCCGGAGGAAACCCACGCAGACACTGGGAGAATGTGCAAACTCCACACAGACAGTCGCCCGAGGCTGGAATCGAACCCAGGTCCCTGGCGCTGAGAGGCAGCAGTGCTAACCACAGAGGCACCATGCCGATCACCTTTCTGTGGCAGTGGGCCATGTGAATAGAGTCTGTGGATAGAAGATTGGCTTCAGTGATGGTCTGGGCTGTGCACACCACCTTCTGTAGTTTCTTATGGCCCTGGCCAGAGTATTTGTCATACCAGGCCGTTATGCACCCAGACAGTATGCTTTCACTGGTGCATCTGTAGAAGTTGGTGAGGGTCCTTGTAGACATGCCAAATTTTCTGAGCCGCCTGAGGAAGAAGAGGCGTTGTTGGGCCTTCTTGACTGTTGCATTTACGTGAAAAGTCCAGGACAAGTCGTTGGTTATCGTCAGTCTGAGGAACTTGATGCTGTTCACTCTCAACCTCAGTTCCATTGATGTGGATGGGGGGGTGTTTTCTCCTTTCTTTCTGAAATTGATGGTCAGTTCTTTAGTTTTGATGACGTTGAGAGACAGATTGTTTTCAATGCACCACGTCACCAAACCCTCTGTTTCCCTTCTGTATTTTGACTCATCATTGTTAGATATCCAACCCGACCTGGCCCGGTTTATTAGGATGCGACTTACATTTTCCTAGTAATACTGTTTATTTTAAATTACTCATGACTTATTATGCTTAATGTTTAATCCTATATGTTTAAAGGTCACAAAGCCTGATTTCCAATGCATTCCCTTTTTTTAAATCTATAACGCATTGCTCAAATTCCATAAAACTACCTTGCAGCGAGTTATCAATATACGTCATAAAGGCGCTTGCCTTTTCTGTCCATGATACCAGTTTCTGGGTCTGCTTTAAGCTGAATGCAACTTAGGTCCAGCTTGTTGAAACCAACTGAGAAGTACTGTACTTTTGCTTCATTTCACAGCTTGTTTTCTATATCATCCTTTTAAACAGTTTCAAAAATACTTCAGTCTGAAACTTTTCTCCCTGCAAAAATGTAGCTTTTACCCTGACTTATATTCCCAAGACTATGTTGCTTAAAGTGCTAAAAAGATATTCAAGGTCACTTTTCCGGCAGTGGAGAATCTACTCTGATATCCTGATCACCAAGGTTTTTTTTTGAAACCCTGAGCCATTAATCTGACTTTGGCCTGAAATATCAAATCAGGAAACACTTCTGCTGTGCATGTCTGTTTGTCTGGTAAGGCTGGCTGTCCTCTATCTGGAACCTCTGTGTATATCAAATTCTTTCCAGCTTCGAACTCTTTGTTTGGCATCCTTTATCAAATGATCTTCTAATGCGCTTGTAGCTGCTAAAATCTGTCTTTTGTGAGCCCATCTCCTCCTTGCAGTATTTCTGATTTGTTTCATAGTTCTTGTGTTTGTCAAACTATGACCTCTGCTGGATGACCCTTCTTGTTCTGGGCTGCCCCTACAAGATCTCCCACTTCCATGATCAGAATTCCTTTTCCTTGTGCAGGTTTTCAATATTTACGTTAAATTCCAGGCCCACTTTCAGAACTTGAACAGTGCTTCTGGCCTTACACATCTTTACCACATTTTGCTAATGTATGGATCTTATCTCTGTTCCTCAACTTGCATATTTAGTCAATGTTTGCATTTATGCATGGCATTCCAAATTTGCACATGAGACAAAGCTTAGTGAGAGGGTGGGCTATGAGGATGATGCAGGGATGCTAAAGTGTGATTTAGACAAGCTGAGTGGGTGGGCACATGTATGGCAGATGCAGTGTAATGTGGATAAATGTGAAGTTATCCAGTTTAGTAGTAAAAACTGGAAGGCGGATTATTATCTGGTTCTAAATTGAGAGAGGCACTCTACCATGAGACCTGGATGTCCTCATATACCAGTGCTGAAGATAAGCATGCAGGTGAAGCAGGAGGTGAAGAAGCCAGACTATATGTTGGCCTGAATAGCGAGAGAATTAGAGTTTAGGAGCTGGGGTATCTTACTGTAATTACACAGTGCCTTGGTGAGATTACACTTGGAATATTCCATGTAGTTTTGGTTTCCTTTTCTGAGGAAGGATGTTCTTGCTATAGAAGGAATGCATTGAAGGTTTATCAGACTGATTCCTGGGATGGCAGGACTGATATGAGGAGAGATTAAATTGGTTAGGATTATATTTGCTGGAGTTCAGAAGAATGAGCAGGGACATTATAAAAACCTACAGCAGACAGGGCAGATGCAGGAAGGATGTTCCTGATGGCGGAAAGTGTCCAGAACTAGGTCAGAGTTTAAGGATACAAGGTAAACCGTTAAGGACTGAGATGAGGAGAAATGTCTTCACCCAGAGTTATGAGCCTCTGCTTTCTGTGGGAGTGAATTTCAATCGAAATCAAAATCTTGTATTATTTCAAGAAGGAATTGGATATTGCTCTTGGGGGTAAAAGGATCAAAGTATATGGAGGAAAAGTAGAAACAAGCTATTGAGTTAGATATTTGGCCATGATCAAAATAAATGGCAGAGCAGGCTCAAAAGACTTACTTCCACTAATATTTTCCATGCTTTGCAGTTCTCTCAATAATAGTGCCATTGCTCTATCACTGGCTTCTTCTGGAATATATGTGACTTTGTTGCCTCTGAGGCAAGTAGCCTTTACCTGCCAAAAATCTAGTCTTTGAATTGTCTAACAAATGTGTTTGTGAATTACATGGTCATCACTTTCTTTGACTTGTTCAGAATCTGTGTATTCAGTGCCATTTTTCCTTGATGAATGCACCCTAACAATTTGGTTACCATGCTGTAAAATTACTGTTTTCCATCACAACCTTAAACTTATCAGACCTTTCTACTCTTTCTTCTTGTTAGTAAAATGCTATTTCCCCAGTTTAAAATTTATTATGATGGTCACAAATGATGTTGGAAAGCACATTAAACTTTCTCTGAAAGCTCTTTTCCTTCTGTGCAGGACATTGAAGTGCTCAGAAAAGACAGAGCTAATTGTACTCCCTTCCCAAGCTGTGAAGGAGTTTTTGGATTTCTCCCAAAAACCAATTGATATGGACTGCAGTCCCCATCCATTTGCAGTGAGTTCTTCACATGAACTGCCTGTATTGGGACAGATGTTAGTTTACTACTCATTTTGTCTGCTAAGATTTAATGAGGCATCTCATCTATTGTCCAGTGATATCTTTGACACAGTCAGTTACTGAAAAGACTTACTGCTGCCATATTTGTTGTCATAAAGTTTGTATTTCCTCACACATCTCTAAGTTAATAATTGACAAATTTCTTCTCCCCTGCCATCCCATTGTCAGTTAGGAATTTAGCTTGTGCCCTCAGTCTGGACCTTGTCCATTTCTCCATTCTTACGTCCACTGTTATTCTTTTCACAATGTGTTACTGTAAACTGACTAAATCTATTGTTATGCATGGGGTAGCAAGCTGGAAATCGAGCCCTGCTATACTCTGAATGATCACAAAAGTTTAAGACTTTTTTAAAAACTGCAAAATTCCTGAATTCACAACTTTTCGACCCACATTGACTGAAAGCACACACTAAGTTTAAATTTGTAACAAGAATTACTTCTAATATTCCAAATAATAGATTTCAGCTACAGGTAGACAACGATGAGCTGTTGATATATACTTCTAGTTAAAAGTCTGATCATTTTATAAAATCCCCCTGCACATACATACAGACAGATAGATGCACCAAAACAATTTGGTGTCATGGATGTTGGGGGGAAATCTGTGCAGGCGTTTTAATGGTCCCTGTCTGTAGGGTTTGCTGAGATGATCCTTTTGGCATGTCAGGAGCTGCTGCTCCATGACCTTGCTTCTCCAGATAGTTTCACTTGCTTGCAGGAGACACTAGTTCATACATATAAAGTCTCTGCATTATTGGTTTCGATTGTGTAAAATGTAAGTCTGCTGACTTCTCAAGAACAATTGCATTGTCATGTTCCATGAAAAAGCCATTGAGCCTTTTTCATAACCTGCGCAACAAAAAGGGTATTTCAGTTTACATTGTCTTTGATGAAGTGTTTACCCCAGCTATTTTGCAGATATCACCACTATTTTAGTGATTTCAGCATGTCGTTATCCCTGAACATGAATCAGATGGAGCTCTCAAATTTGCTAATTTTGCTTTCATTTTTATCATTTAACAGGTCTAGATAATATTTTCACCAATGCATTCCGTACAATGCAAATGTGCATTCGCTGTGTGTTATAATGCAATTGAATGAGTCTGTGACCAAAACATTCATTACTGGGCTGAGGCATTGTGTGACTTGTACAGCACAATTCCTTCTGTGTGAGCAGTATTATCATCTTCTCCTTCTGAACTATACATGTCATGCATAATTTCAAAAAAAAAAAATTGTTATTCTATTTTAGGACAGTTAATTACATGATGGAATTTTGTGTCGTACTTAAAACACCTGTTGACCATACACAGGCATTCATGGGGTTCATTCTTCTGTTATATTTTGACAGTTCATGTCATCTGTTACAGTTACCAGAGATAACTCCATTGTCACTTTTAATTGTGATTCTCCTTTTGCATTGACCCTTTCAGCTTGTTCTAGTGGTCTTGCATTCTTGCTATCATTGAATCCTCCATTCTTTGGGTTGCTGCTGAATATCTTAGTTAAACTATGAAGATGGCTGGAATAAATTATTCCTAGAACCTTTGAAGGCCTAGTGCAAAAGCATGTTTGTTTAAAAATTTAACTGCAGTTAATACTAGGAGTCTGTGTTTAATACCTTAGAAGCCAACAATTCAAAGGAAAGGACTGAATGAGAAATTTACAAATAGTTTTTTTTAACGTATCTACAATCTGAAATATTTTCTGATCGACCTGTTCAGAGACATTATTTGACATCTCTGGAGCAGATGGGACTTGAACCTGGGTCTCCTGGTCTAGACATAGGGATGCTGCCATTGCACCAGAAAAACCTCACCTCTGGAGTCTTGCAGCTCCTTCTACACCTCAATCCTCCCCATTCCCTCTTTTTTTTGCCCAGTCAATCAATTAATTACCTAAATTAAATCACCTGCTCATCTACTTGCTGTATTAACATTAAGTATTTTACTTGTCATCTGAAAAGATATGTACTTATCACTTTACAGGTATAGGTACAGGTGCAGGTGCATGCATTTTTGGATACCTTACTCGATCAACAACAACAGAAGAACGGGCGACAGTATTTGCTGTTGTCATGGCTGCACGACAGGCTGGGCTTCTGGTTGGTAAGTCAGTTTTAATGTATTGATCGTGGAGATGCCAAGACATTGAAAACCTATTTCCTTTTCAATGAAGAAGTTCTGCTGTCTTAACTAGAACTGCAAACTAAGTTGTCTTATGACACACCTATCCAAGTCTTGGATATAGACTCTCCTCTAATTCAGTTTATTTGGATTGAATTCCTTGTATGAATTCTGGAAATGCCCCTTTTAGTCATAGTTGATACGCTTCACTGTCAAAATTGCTGGAAGTGGAGTTGCAAAAATCACATTCCGAACCCAACCATTCAGTTATTTGTGTTTTCATGATTCATTGTTATGAGATCATAGAATCATAGAATCCCTACAGTGTGGAAACAGGCCCTTCGGCTCAACAAGTCCACACTGACCCTCCGAACATCCCACACAGACCCATGCCCCTAATGTACACATCCCTGAACACAATGGGCAACTTAGCATGGCCAATCCACCTAGTTTGCACATCTTTGGACTGTGGGAGGAAACTGGAGCACCCAGAGGAAACGCAAGCAGACATGGGGAGAATGTGCAAACTCCACACAGACAGCCGCCCAAGGGTGGAATTGAACCCAGGTTCCTGGTGCTGTGAGGCAGCAGTGCTAACTAGGGAGCACCGTGCCGCTCACTCTTGATTAAACCTTTGGGTTAGTATGACAGGAACTAGTATTATTTGAATTACCTGAGTACCAGAAAGGATTTCCGTTTTAAAAAAAAAACACCCAATGCACTTGGCAATGTGTGACACATTAAGTGTGGTGGGACTCTGATGGGGCAGCATCTGAGATCAAGTGACTGTTAAATAACCGATGAAAATCATTTTTTTGCCATATCAGTGCCACCAGATGGCATGCTGCTTTAATTAACTGGAGTGCAGCTAAATTCTTAGTAAGGAATAAGTAATTTAAAGGACAAGAGATTCTTCCTAAAGGAGAAGAAAATGAAAGAAGCTCTCACTTTTTAATGAATTGATAGCAGTAATCTTTAAATTCCCTATTGAATCACACTTGTGACTAAGTTGGATCTGCCACTTGAGCTGAACTGAGCAACAAAACATGATGGATTTTCAAAGCTACACACTTCAGATCACTGTTAACAGTTGTGTGGTAAACTTTGAAATTGACTTTGAAATGAACTTGAAATGAGCCATAGAAACATTCACCAGATCCACCGATCATAACAATGGAGCAAGGTACACTACTCATAGCCAACCTGAGAAATTGATAATATGACCCACTGTAGCAATTTAATGAACTGTTTGGTTTGTTATTGTAGGAGACTGCAGCTGAGGAGTTTATTCAAATTCCATTCCACCTCCCCCAACAACCCAATGAATATTTACATCATAGTTTTTCTTTTACATCTTCCTTCCTTTCTCCCCCAACATCCCATTCCCCCCCAGACAACACCCTGCTCAGCTTAGCTCTTTCTCAACTTCAAGACTTATGGAGTAGTACATAGAACATGGAACAGTGCAGCACAGTACAGGCCCTTTGGCCCACGATGTTGTGCTGAACTTTTACCCTAAACCTAAGGTCTATCTAACCTCCACCCCTACCTTGTACTATCATCCATATGCCTGTCTAATAGCCACTTAAATGCCCCTAATGAGGCCGGCTTCACTACCCTCTCCGGCAATGCATTCCACGCCCCTACCACTCCCTGAGTAAAGAACCTACCTCTGACGTCTCCCCTATATCTACCTCCACTCACTTTAAAACTACGCCCCCTCGTAATAGCTACCTCCACCCGAGGAAAAAGCCTCTGGCTGTCCACTCTATCTATAACTCTGATCATTTTGTACACCTATGTACTATGGAAGCAAAGCAAAACTGAAGTCATTGAGCGTCAATAGGAAGAACCTCCGGCCATCAGGAGACACATACAACATTGGTAATGCTTGTTGGATTCCATTAATTGTTGTCCCAGGATATAATTGTAAGACTTCATTAAGGCAGCAATATTTTGCTCAATTTTAACTAATTCATTGAAGACCTTCTCTCTGTCATAATGTCAAAGTTGAAATTGTTCAGAATCTACAGCTTTTGCTTAGCTGTAGTCACAACTCTAATAATGAAACTGGCTATGGAGGCTTCAGGAGGAATTGGATAACATTTAGGCTGCTGGGCAGTAAGTAGAACTCCTGTCATTAGTGCAGGATAATGATCACCTTAAACAAGAGAGAGGTTAGCCAGGGAATTGCGCTCTAGAGGTAAATGCTTTTTGTTTTTCAGTGCTTTGAAGATAAGGGTCAGCAATTCTTTTTTAAAATAACATTGGTCAGATCTTGCAATTTAAGCTAAAGGCACAAGCAAGCCAGCTGATGTGATAATTTCTGAAGTGTTTACAAGTTTAAAGTTTTCAATGCTGATGGCGAGGGGGCCACAAAGATGTCCATTCAGAACGAAACAATCTATTGACTATCGAAACAATTTAAATATTAAAAACTATTTGTGTATATTATGTTTATATTTAAACATGTTTTTCTGCCATTTCCTTTAGGGCCAGGATTTAATCTCTTCCTGAGGCTTTGTAACTTCAAACTGGGACCATTTGAAGTAAATAAATACACTTCACCTGGGGTAAGAATTGCTCTGTTCATCTTTTAAACATTTTTTTAAAAGTTATAACATTTATTGTACAGAATATAGTAACAGTAGCATATTCATGTTTTAGTCTCAAGAGGTTACAAATCATAGACATATAAAGATACTAGCTATCCCCAATTCATTTTGCCTAATCAAGATTTTCATGTGCTTTTCTCTTTAGTACAGTTATGGTGTTTCCAATTTTTTTAGCTTAATGTTATTTTCAGGGAGTTTTATGAAGAGTTTGTACCTAGGCCCATGGTGATCGTTCTTACGAAATCTTCTGTTTACCTTTTTAATTATTGCATTTGTAGCTACGTTAATGTCACATTTACAGAATAGCCACGTACTACATGTGCTTCAACCAGATGACAATGTCTGAAAGCCAAAAGGGAACAATCTTGAATGGAGTGAAGGGAGACTATGATCAGTCAGGGGTTGCTGCAACACTTAGTCAAAGGCATTGTCCAATTTTTGTCAAGGGGATTGGACACAGCCAGGCACTTGGTGCGACTAGGACCTAGCAATCTGTGACCTTGCAGACCAAGGATTGGCCCGTAGTTACTCCTACAAGTGAAATTCAACCAGTCCTGGGATGACGGGTAAGTTGGTGAGTTGTGAAGACATCAGACTGGGGACTGGGCTGTGATCAGAGGGGTTGTCCTCACAGGTCAGTCATGGGGAGCCTTGGTCAGTCCTGCAGGTCTCAACAGTAAACATCAAGGGGGGTTATCAGCAATGATAGTGTAGTGGTGAATGGGAAACTCAATTCTGGGAGTTTTTTGAACCCCAAGATATACTGTACTAAGTAGGCCAGAAATTTTTAAGGGGAGGTGATGGTCTAATGGTATTATTGCTGGACTGTTAATCCAGAGACCCAGACAACGTTCTGGAGTCTTGGGTTCAATTCCCACTACGGCAGATGTTGGAATTTGAATTCAATAATAAAAAATCTGGAATTAAGAGTCTAAAGATGATCATGCAACCATTGTCGATTGTCAGAAAAATCCATCTGGTTCACTAATGTCCTTTAGGAAAGGAAACTGCCATCCTTACCTGGTCTGGCCTACATGTGACTCCAGACCCACACCAATATGGTTGACTTTTAACCGCCCTCTGGGCAATTAGGGATGGACAATAAATGCTGGCCTAGCCAGTGAAGCCCTCATCTTGTCAATGAATAAAGAAACAAATTTGTGATTTCATTATAAGAAAGGAATACATCTGAATGCTTTACAGTTCAGGAGAAAAGTATTTTAATTAAGATTTCAAACCTACAGTTGCTGATGATAGAGAAAAGAGGGCCAAGAAATGTCAGTATTAGAGGCATATAGAGTATGTACAAGGACATAAGATAGAAACATATAATTTTTAACCAGTAAAGTACAGAATGGATAGCCAGTTGAGTTTACTGAGGAAATTAATGGTGAAATTATAATAGTTTCTTGTAGGCAAAGGCAAGCACTGTAACATTTTCTCAATGAGTTGAAGCTTATATGTGCTTAATTCAAGTTTTGACAATGGAAGAAAGATATGATTGATTGAAATTTTGTATGTTGTAGAAAGTTATTTTAGAATGGAGTCGATGCAAGGAAGTAAGTTGTGTGTGAGGTTGAGTTAGCTAAGTTATGCTACTTAAGATTTTGAAGTCAGAGTTGCTGAATGAGAGTTGAAATGGATGGCTAGTTCAGCTTGAGGAAAATTTGGATTATCTAATTCTGAATATTCAAGAGACCTTCCACTGACCTCGTTTGGCCAGTGGAAGAAGCAGCAAAGCATAATTGGGTTCTACCAACATGTACAAAAACAAAAATTGTTGGCGAAACTCAGCAGGTCTGGCAGCATCTGTGTGGGGGTAAACAGATTTAATGTTTCAAATGTTTCTAGGTACTATTGTCAAAGAAAGCACGTAGATGATTGAATGTACTGTTTGCCAAGAAAGAGACATTAGGTTATATTGGAGGTGACTGTGAAAGCAAGGAGAAGCACCAGCCAAAATTCAATGGGTTTCTAGCTACTACCAGATAAGTGAAACCAACTAAGGGCAGCACCACTGAAATGGGCAACAAAGGATTGACTTTGTATGATCAGCTGTGCCTAGGACTAGGGACAGGGGCAGGATGATGTACCATGGTACAGAAGATACTATTTGCAGACTTGGTTAGGTTATGAACTACAGATGTAAAGAAGACAAAATTTAAGATTTTATGAATGCTTAACAATAAACGGTAAATGTCTAGAATTCTGAACATGTTGAAGCATCAATTTTTCCTGCAAACATATTAGGATGGTGTACCACTTATAAATTGCAAGAAAGCATATGCAAAGATATTTTCGCTCCATGAAATTTCACAGAATTTAAAGATATTCAGAATTAACAACGCACAGAAGTTTCTTGGCCCAACAGGTTTATTTGAATTCACAAGCTTTCGGAGAGCTGCTTCTTTATCAGGTGAAGGAGCCTGATGAAGCAGCTCACCGAAAGCTTGTGATTTCAAATAAACCTGTTGGACTGTAACCTGGTGTCCTGTGACTTCTGACTTTGCCCACCCCAGTCCAACACCGGCACCTCCACATCAGAACTTTCTTGCACATCCTAATTTTTTTTTTGTTTCATTTTGTTACAGCTATTCATGTGTCTTATGTGGATCATTCTTCAAGTGATAATAATTTTTATGTATTATGATCTTCCATTGGTTACCAAAAACAATTCTCAAAGAACGGTAATTGAGGAGGAGGAAGAACCTTTGGTTCATGGTGATGTGAACCATGAAGCTGCCGAGAACAATCAGTATGGTAGCATTAATGAACATGAAAAATTGTGTGTTCAACCAACTGATGAACTGGATGGTGAAAATAGCAGAGTGGATGAATATCAATATATCCCTAATGGACACATTGATGAAAATTACAAAATGAATGATAATCCTTTCCACAATTTTAGTGCCACTAAAGGTGGGTATTCGCAAATTGGTTCTTGTAAAATGCTTGTACAGTTCTGCACATACAACTCATTTATGGTTCGATGAACCTTTTGTCTATGGAAACTCAATTTATCAGTGTTTAACAAAACCTAAACATCCTTATTGAACATCATTTATTTCAGAAGCGTTTTTACTGTGGATTATCTGTGCATTCTGCTTATAGGCTGCCATTTTTCTTTAAAAAATTGCACTTGATTTTTATCAGGTTTTCAAACTAAGGCAAACTTTTTCCAATATCAGGGTGGGAGGAAAGTAATGGGGAGCCGAGTCAAGAATGGCTTTGCCACCGTTGGGGGTTTTGAAATCAATGGGAAAATCCAGGGCTAAATGTCTCATCATATTCCAGATTTTGTATCCTAAGCAAAAAGTGCAAGATTTAATAATTATATAAATAATTTAATCTATTTCTGTTTATATCATCTTTTTTCCTCTCCTTTTCTCTCTTCTGCCTATTATTTGTCCTAACAATACCATGCAAGTTCTGTGGCACCAAAACGATTTCTTTTTATAGTTTTGTAATGCCTCAGTTGAGAACACATTCTCATGTTATCCTATAATGAACGTCTTCTTAAACTCAATGGAAGTAATAACCAAAATTCTGTTCTGTTGTCCTGGATGTGTAGGCACTTGCATGCAACATCCACAGGCTTTTCAGCCTGTTAGCTTGCAAATATAGTGGTATGGCATTTTCCCAAAATCTTGCTTTGCATAAATTCCTGCTGCAGTAGAGACCTGCTTACTGGACATAATTTGGAGCTTATATCTGGCTTATGTCTTAGTTTGTATAGCTCAGTATTACTCTGAAATGTATAATAAAATTCCTTTTATTAACAAACTGAAAATAAAGTAAGAACAAGTTGTTTGTTTCAAAGTTATGCAATTGCGAAAATATTGGGCCTTTAATTGCAGGTAGGGTAAGAAACGTTTCAACACTTGGTGCTGATGCAAATTGGTTGCAAATACAGGAAGGTAGATTATTATCTGAATGGTGGTAGGAAAAGATGAGATGCAATGAGACCTGCGTGTCATGGTGGGACAATCACTGAAGGTTGACATGCAAGTGCAGCAGGCAGTGAGGAAAATGAATGGCATGCTGGCTTCATAGCAAGTGGATTTAAGTATTGGAGTAAGGATGTCTTGCTGCAGTTATACAGGGCCTTGGTGAGGCCACACCTTGAGTATTGTGTGCAGCTTTGGTCTCGTAGTCTGAGTAAGGACATTCTTGCTATTGAGGGAATCCAGCGAAAATTCACCAGACCGATTCCTGGGAAGGCAGGACTGACATATGAGGAAAGACTAGATTGACTGGGCTTATATTCACTAGAATTTATAAGGATAAGGGAGATTCTCATAGAAACATCTAAAATCCTGATGGGATTGGACAGGCTAGGTGCGGGAAGAATGTTCCCGATGTTGGGGAAGTCTGGAACTAGGGGTCACAGTCTAGGAATAAGGAGTAAGTCATTCAGGACTAAGATGAAGAACAATTTCTTTCCTCAGAGTTGCGAACCTGTGGAATTCTCTCCCACAGGGAGCTATTGGGGCCAGTTCATGAGATATATTCAAGAGAGACCTAGACGTGGCCCTTGTGGCTAAAGGGCTCAAGGGGTGTATGGGGAAAGGGTGGGAATGGGATGCTGAGATTGTATGATCAGCCGAGATTGTATGATCAGCCATGATTGTATTGAATGGTGGTGCAGGCTCAATGGGCTGAATGGCCTACTCCTGCACCTATTTTCTATGTTTCAAAATACTTATAACTGTAAATAGTGTATGAATATAAACATTTCACAATGAGAAAGCTGAGACTTTCCCCAAAATTTTAAAATACTTCGTGTAGCATTGTGTTTTGATTATTTTATTTCAGCTTCGGTTACCATATTAGCACAATGATTTTAAAAAAAATCAGTGTCACACAACTAACGAGGATGTATTAAACAAACCTAAAATGCTGTTAAATCTTTAATTAGTTAGAAGATTTTAATTGATTAATATGTATAGATAAATCCCCGAATTTCTTTCAAGTCACTGTCCTGAGAGAATGAGAGATTTTACCAGTGTACAGAAGAGGTGACATTTTAGGTCAGACAATGCACATTTGGTGTGAGGTCTTGTTTAGAATCTGTTTGTGTTTTGGTTTGGAGTCTGATTGGTTTTATTTCTTAAGTAGGAATTTATAAAATGCCACATTGACTGTCTATAAATTGTATGTTTTTTTGAACAAAGTAAAATGTATCAGCAAATACAAATTCACCCCGTAGATTTGTTTGTGTGTGTGTGTGTGTGTGTGTATGTGGGGGGGGGGGGGGGAGGTGAAGGATGGGAGAGTGTGTGTGTAGAGGGGTGGGTGAGAGAGAGAGAAAGTGAGTGTGTAAGGGAGAGAGAAAGTGTATAATGTGGTGGGGTCACCTGTCATGTGACATGAGCCCAAGGCCATCCTCATGGGTACGGAACTTGGCTGCTTGCTTGGCGACCCTGCATTGTCGTGTATCCCAAAGTCCGCCTTGGATGACATTTACCCGAACATCCAAGGCCAAATATCCTTGACTGCTGAAGTGATGAAGCTTTAGCGCTGATGAAAAGTCATCTAGACTTGACGCTAGCTTGCAGTCTCTCCATGGATGCTGTCCGACCCACTGTAATCTCGAGCATTTGTTGTTTTCAATACACATTCCAGCATCTGCAGTAATTTGCTCTTAACCTTTACGTGGGTTGGCACAATACAATGTGCTATGAATGAAAAAAGAATACTGTTTAACAGAGTAGACATAATTTAAAATTTCCTTTTTCACTCTTTTGCTTTCTAATTTACTTGGGTCTAGCCCTTATTTCTTGCTGTTTAAATGCAACTCTGTCTCTCACAATATAAGCAGTTTCTTTGTTAAAATTGTTGGTTCTCTAACTGAGTTAGGTATATCGAAAAATAATTTAGTTTGGTTCTCAACATTTGTAATTTGGCAATTAGATTATTGCATTGGGAGTTCTTTGCTTACTCTAAATGTATGCTTGCATGGTATATAAAAATGATAACTTTGTGAAGAGCTACCAAGACCATTAAGAGGCAATTAAATAACTTCAGCCCAGTTAGTCCTAAAGGGTATACATCAAAGTTATATCTTTATTTCCCAGGTAAACTGGTTTAGCTATTTGCAAATATATTTGCCTTCCTTCAGATGTAAGATTAACACTAAAATGAGAAATCTCTTTTTATTCATTTTTGTATGTTAAGCATCTCAGTTGATTGTAGCCAGAGTCATTATTAAAAAGAGAGATTTTTCAGTTTCCCTAATGTCCATTGAAAATATGGAAAGAATTACATTATTATCCTAGAATGTGATTGGATAAGCTAAAACATTTTTTTGGTGTAGACTTAGTCTTTAGACTTAATGGTGCTTAATTGTACTTGTTTTATTCTTTATGGTAATTTGTTATATTCTATTGTCTTTGGGATCCTGTTGGCAGTCTCAATGCACCACCTTGTGGCAAAATTTTTCTAACTATGTGGTGAGAAATCTCCTCATTATGAATAAATAAATGATGACCATTAGTAGCAAATTTATTTTAAATTTTTTAAATTTTTGACAAAATAAAGGCATCTCATTACTTTTTTAAAGAAAATGGTATATTATCATTTAAAGTCAATTCTCAGGATATTTGCTTTAAGAATTGCACCTTATCAAATGAAAAAATACTCAATCATCTTAGCCACATAAATGAACATTGTTGTCTCCAGACTGGCCAGATAAAGTAACAGATGTGATTCAATGATTAGCTTCTTAATTCTGTCCTCATTATATGAAGTCTTATGCTGAATGATACGGCTGCAATGTTCTGAAATTCCGCCTGAGTAAAATATATTTAAAAATAAATTTCTTTAGAAGAATGCATTATTGGTTTACTTTTTACTTGGCTACAGGAACATGGAGCGAAAACAATATTTTTTTAAATTCATTTGAGATGTGGGTGTCGCTGGCTGACTGGCCAGCATTTTTAATGTTTTTCCCTAGTTGAGAAGGTTGTGGTGAGCTGCCTTCTTGAACCACTGCAGTTCATGTGCTGGAGGTAGAAGTCCATGTACTGTAGGCACTGCCTTTTATAACCTATTTGTTGGATTCAATAAAACTCTGAATTCAACCATAAAATTTATTTGAAAAACTAGTTAAGGCTCGTTCCCACCTTCCCTGCCTGAGCAAAAATTTGGTGAAGCCTATTTGTTATGGAATTCACTTCATCTTTCGTTTCTTTGAACTTATTGCCCAAATGGTGAAAATAAAAATATTTATTCCAATGTTTCCTATAATTGAAAATTTAATTTGTTTTAAATTTAGTTTATAATTAGTATGGTGTTTTCCATTTCAGAGTACCTACGAGAGGAGGTTGTGGTTGTTCTTACTGCACAGTTCATTACACTATTCAATCAAACTGCTTTAGAGGTATGCAAGTAGATTTGACTCCAGCCTCTTGATTTGGATACAACCGATTTTATTAAGTTTAATGTGACATTTGCCTTTCAAAGCTCTGCTTAGCATTGATGGATTACTCTACACGTTTCTTTATTGGTTGCTTTCGAAAGAAGATGTAGCTCAATTATTGATAATGAAGATGTTGCTGAACTGAATTTAATTCTCCGCACTTGTATTTATTAGCTACCTGTAATCAATCACTTGTTCGTTAACTTTAGAAATAGTTAATTTTAATTCCATAAAGCAATTTGATATGTGAGTCAATAGCTAGCGTTATTTTGACAGTTCCAAGAGTTTTGTTGCTGCTGGCGTTACATTAAAGGAGTGTTCTTGCAAAGGGCAGTGTGTACTTCTTGCCCTGTCCCAAAAGTTAATTTTAAACATCCTGTGTGCATTGTAAAAGTAAATCTGGCTTTTTTCTGTAAAACAACCATGCATTTGGTACATCTGTGAAACTTTTATACTATATTTTAGGTGCAATATTGCAGATGCTGTTCTAACCTTGCACCACATAAAAATCCATTTATGTCAGTTAGATTATGCACTCCTGTCCTTCTGGGCACCAATACGAAACTGATACTTTACTGGAAGCAGGAGACCTGTCTTACCTGTGGAACAGATGAAAGAAATCGTATCTTTCATTGCTTTGAGATTGTTATGTGTGAATGATCCCAAAGTAATAACATAAAAATAGTTTTTAATGTAGGAAACAAAATTCTTCAACTGGTTTGTCCACCTTGGTAAACTTCAAGGTTATTACCTCACCACTCCAATTAGATTGTTGCTGCTTATTTTCCCATGTTAGTGTTTAGTCAGTTTTGCTGTGCTTTTGTGTCGGCATTGGCTCACAATATACTTAAGAGACTACCATTGTGTGTTACTGAATGATTAATTCACTGCAAAGTTATCCAAATATTTTTAATTTAATTACTAAATTAGTAATTGAAATAAAACACTTCCAATCCCTATACTGTAATGAAAGGTGTGCTTTTTATGTATTTGGGTGTTGGTCCAGTTTTTAGAAAGGGCTTGAAAAGATCAGTTTTTCCAGAACCATGATTTTGAAACAAAATGGGTTAATAGAAGTTTGTTTATATTGTGGGTCTGTATGATAGAGAAAAATCCATTACATTTGCAGAGTCAAGGATGAGCACTTCTCTTTTTAGTTTTAGTCCACAAGTTTTCAGGAGTTTCAAGGAAATCTGACTGGAGTCAGAAGCAAATATAATTCCTCCTGCAAAAAGATGATTGTTCAGGGCAGGTCAGGAAATATTTTTCTTTAGGTCAAAGTGTACATTCTGTGAAGCTTCCAGACCAGAAGTGTTTGGATAGAATTCCACATATTATTAAAAGATCGAGAAAGTCTCTCTCGCAATTGGGCAGTTAAAGGAAAAGGCCTGACAGCTCTCAGGACCGGAACTGAGAAGAATCAGTTAAATCAAATTGATATATTTGAAAGGAAAGGAGACATTTTGGATTTTTGAAAATCTGTAATACGATGGTATTGCAAGTAGCTGGGATTTTGTCCTGTGTTTTGAAATCTTTCAAGTGGTGTTATATGTAAATAGCTTGGTTTTATTTATTTTTATTTCTGTTGTATAATAAACTTCAATTTTGTTTTTAAAACCAAATCAACAGCCTTGTGCGCTCATGTTACAACGAAAGACTGCCATGTTAAATCAAAAGAAAATATGATCTATCAGGCCAAATTTAATTCCAGAATCTGACTTGTCCAGCGGTAACATCAGCTGGGATCCTAACAATACACAACAATTTGGAACTTTTCAGGACAGCTGTTTTGAAGTTTTGTGTGTCTCAGCTCACCTTTTGGAACAAAATATGGTGAAGACGTTTAAGTTAACGTGCTGAATTTTAATTTCAGACAATGGTTACTCCTATTACACAGAAGTATTTCCACTTTGGGGAATTGGAGAACAGTTTGATGTACTGTATATGTGGAGTAGAAGTGAGTAATAATTTATGTCATGATGAAATATGGTGGACATTGCCATTGTTAATCGATTGTTAATAGTAATTTTGACAGTATATTTTGGGTGATCCGGCTGTAGAGAAAAGAGAAATAATTCCTTGGAAAAGAAGGCCTGATACCATCTAATACTTTGTCAAACAGAACATTTGTTAAATCTACCTGGAATTGATTTAAGTATGTATATGAGAGTGCTACCTTCTTAAATCAGAATTTGCACGCTCAATGCAATCTTGGATGTAATCAATTTCTTCATTACTTAGAACTTTATCTAACTCTCGTGTTCTAATTTGGTCTTTACACATAAATTGAAAGACTGAAATACTTGCAATGAGTGATAATAATGTCATTTTTATTTTTTAATTTTAATTGTTTTTAAGATTAAAAATTATCCAATAATTCAAGTTAAGCAGCATAACAATAAAATGGAATTTCAATGTTTAAAATTATTTGAATTATATGGCATCTGGATTAAACAACTTTGAATTAAGATTATGATTCTATAAAGTCCTTGATAGCAGTAGTTACATTCTTTGTGAATCATATCTGAACTAATTTACATTATCATTATCATCATTGTTTGGATGCTTAACTTAAATGTTGGTAAAAGAAACAAAACTCCAATCTAAATGCAGGTATTGTCTAATTGTGGCATTTAATATTGGACCATATTAGCAATGTAGAATTATTTTCTGGCATCACATTCTAACTTTTTGTATTTTATAGGTGATAGTTGGATTCTTTCTTGTGAGATGGTTAAGCACTAAGTTTGCTGATCGAGTAATCCTGGCAGTGGGTCTTCTTATATGCAATATTTCTTGTATTTGGTGTTTAATTTTCCTGGCAAATCCAAAAGGTAAGAATTTTGTTACATTTATTTATTTTTATTACTTTCCCTTAGGTTTAATATAAAGCATTCCTTATGCAAATATAATTTCTGGAATAGAAAGATATAATTTCTTAGAGAAATTATACTTCCTCCAAGTTGGTTAACAGTATACTTATTGGGTGATTGACATCTAGAATCAATAGTATTTACATATCGATTAATTAATTTTGCATAGCCCTTACAATTGAAGTGAATTCAAACAAGATGAAATGAGTGCTTCTGTTCTGCATGATGTTGAACAGGTAGGTCACAGAATAAACTTCAATGATGTATCCAATGATTTTGCATGTATAATTATTTTAAATAGTGAAAATGTCTAACCATTTTTACTGACTTGTTTTGATTTTAAACATCCATGATGAGTCCATATAGGTGCTAGCTCTGTTTTGCTGATATTAAACGCAATGGTAAACTTAAAACAGTTATGTATTATGACTGTGTATTTAAACTCATGACCTTGACGTAGATGGTGAGACTGTACTCCAGATCCGTAGCTCTTTTGTAGAAATGAATTCTCCCTTGGAAAAAGATCAGGATCATCAGATATTGATTCCTGCTTGCTGCACATGTGGCAGTGCAGCTCCTGGAGCAGTACCTTTTACCATGGGATGTGGATGTCGCTCGCTGGATGAACATTTATTGCCAATCCTTACTTGCCCCTGATCTGAGTGGCTTGCTAGGATATTTTAAGAGTCACCCACATTGCAGTGGGCCTGGAGTCTCACATAAGCCACAGTAGATTTATTTCCCTAAAGAACACTGATGAACCAGGTGGGTTTTTATGACAACAGTGATTTACATGGTTGACATCAAGCTAGTTTTTAATTTTTTTAAAAATTGAATTCACATTTCTGCCATTGTGGGATTTGAAGCCTTGTCCCCAGAGCATTAGCCTATCCTCTAGATTGCTAATTCAATGATATTACCAGTGCATCACATTGTCCATAAAGTTGCAGGTCTTTTAGCCACCACTCCAGCTGCTTTACTGTTCATACTGGACACCAAATTCAAATAAATTGCACTTTATTGGGGTCAGTTATGTGTAAATGTTTTTTACTTGCATTGTTTTAAAAGTGTAAACCTGTTGTCTTTTGTCTTTTTGCAGGGAGTTTTGCCATGTTGCTAACAGAATTTGTGGTGGGTGTGTTTCTCCAAATTCTGGGGTTGCCATTTGTTGCAGTTTCTCAAGTATCTTTGTTTTCAAAAGTTACAGCAGAGAAAACGCAAGGTCAGTGGGTGCGGTTTCTCTTCCCCACTCCCAGTTTTTGTGATGAGTTCATATATTGGCATTGGTTTTATTGTATTCTGTTTCTCACAAAGCATGACATAGCGTTTTTAGAATACCTAATGTATTGTAGGTCTGGGAATTATGTTTTTGCATCTTTTGATGAAGGTTCATGATAATATTGTCACCATTTTGAAGCTTGAGTTTTAACATGGACAGATCTGTGTATTGCTTTAAGTTTGATTTGTATTTCAATATGGTCTGTGTTAAGGGGCAATTATAGTTTTAGTTTCATTTTTAATTTTTTGCTAAATGGTGCAGACATGGTTGAAGTTTGTTGATGCACATATTTTTAATAATGTTATCCCTCACTGGGGTATAGTGCTGGAAATGAGAGCTCATTAAAAATTAAAGATTTTAATGAAGTATGCAAAAGTTACCCAATTTACCTGCCTTGTTAGACCCAGTCTGATAGAAAAAAAAATAGACCAGGTTTCTATACTTAATAAGAAGTACTATTTAGTACAAGTAATTAGATTCTAGCTACAGGTAAACAACTAAGAATGGTTGATATATAACCCTGCTAGTTAAAACTCTAACCCCATAAGATCTAGGAATACAGTGAGGCTATTTGGTCCATCGAGTCTGTTGTGCCATTTGATCATGATTGATATAGTTCTCAAACCCATTCTCCTGCCTTCTCCCTGTAACCTTTGATTGTCTTACCAATCAAGAATCTATCTGTCTGTCTTAAGTACGCTCAATGACTTGGCCTCCACAGCCCTCTGCAGCAATGAATTCACAGATTCATCACCCTCTGGCTGAAGAAATTCCTCCTATCTCAGTTCTAAAGTGTCATCCCTTCACTCTGAGGCAGTGCTATTGGGTCTCTTACTAGTGAAGACATCTTATCCATGTCCACTCTATCCAGGCCTATCAGTATTCTGTAAGTTTCAATCAGATCACCCGTCATCCTACTAAATTCCTTCAAGTATATACCCCTTTCAAGTTTCACAATATTCTTTGCTACAGCAAAGAGACCAGAATTGAACGCAGTTTGGTATGTCCTGTATAGGTGCAACATGACCTCCCAACTCTAATGCTCAATGCACTGACCAATAAAGGCAAGCATGCCAAATGCTGCCTCCACTATTCTATCTATTCTATCTCCACTTTCAAGGAATTATGAAAGTGCATTCCAAGGTCTCTTTGTTTGGCAACATTCCCCAGGACCTTACCATTAAGTATATACCTCCTGCCCTGATTTGCCTTTACAAAATGCAGCACTTTACATTTATCTTAATTAAACTTCATCTGCCACTCCTCAGTCCACCGGCCCATCTGATCAAGGTCCCGATGTACTCTGACATAATCTTCTTGGCTTTCCATTACACCACCACTTTTTGTCATCTGCAAACGTACTAACCGTAGCTCCTGCATTCACATCCAAATCATTTATATAAATGACAAAAAGCAGTGGACCTGCACTGATCCTTGTGGCACACCACTGGTCACAAGCCCCCAGTCTGAAAAGCAACCCTTCCACCATTCCCCTCTGTCTCCTACCTTCGAGCCAGTTATGCATCCAAATGGCTAGTTCTCCCAGTCTTCCATGTGATCTAACCTCGTTAACCAGTCTACCATGCGGAACCTTGTCAAACGCCTTACTGAAATCTATATAGACCATGTCCAATGCTCTGCCTTCATTGTTCCTCTTTGTCACTTCCTGAAAAAACTCAGTTCGGTTACTGAGACACTATTTCATACACACAATCATAGAAAGTCAATACCAGCCAGAAATGTATACAAGTTCAGTCAGAATGAAAAGTTGATGTTAGTTTGTCAGCCTTCAAAAAGTAAGGCTGTGGAATATGTTCTGAGTGGCTTAGAAGGAAACTCCAGAAGCAGCAAACTGCTGGAAGCTAGGTATGGGAAACCCTTGTGTTTTCCCTACAACTGTTTAGAAGTCTTTAAGAATGAAGTTTTTCCGAAACCATCTAAAGCCATAATAACTAAACAAGATACTTTAAAGTGGAGACCCAGCCTTAACCCATCGCTGAGATTTAAGTAAGAGAGATTTAAGGTTTTTCTTGAGGGTGAAAGAATTGTAATGTCTCTTCTGGTATTTGTATTAAGACCATTACAAATATTTCTTCAATGATGTAATTCTATTTTTTCTTTTATGTGCAGTAAACTTTGATTTTTATTGTTAAAAGTAAATTGACAGCTTCTTAATATATTCAGTGACTGGCTACTATTTTATGCAAGGCAAGTTTCACTTTGGGATCTGACTTTCCCAGTCTTACCATCAGCTGGGATCATAATAACTACATAATTTTATCACCAATTATTTCAAAAATCTTTTAACATTATTAAATGCACATTCTTAAAGTTTAGTGCTAATAATGTAATTTTGAACTTGTAAACTACAATGTCATTTCACTAATTAGACAAAGGAAAGCCACATAAGTGCAAAGTAATGTCATCAGCATTAGGGCTGCTTGCTGAGGATTCCAAGGGGATAATCTCATTCCCAACTCTTATCTAAGTGAGCTAGCCCATGCCAGAGGACCGCAGGACCAGTATGATCAGGCTTGGCCTGTTCTGATATAGAAACATTGTTTCAGTATAGCTGTTTTAAATAATTCAGAAAATGTTTTGTTAACTATGCAGCTAACACAGAATTCTGGATGTTGTCTATTAATAGTTTGAGGAAGGGAACACTTTTTTTCTTTGTATCTTTCTGTTATATAGCCTTTACGTATGCTGTTCCATTTTGATATTGTGCATAAGTCTTTATAATAGAGGTGAATCAGAAGCAGGAGGAAGAGAAAATGATGAGGCACAGAGGGTAAGATTGTGTTCAAGACTAGTCAACCCTCAAGAGTTATACTTAAAGAAGCAGCAGTTTAGTGAGGAAATGTGGAAGGATCTGTGTACCTTTTTGCAAATTGACCTCCAAGCATCCTCACAAATGCAAACCAGAGATTTCTTGACATTTAAACTTCGCATAGAAGTGGTTTTGTTGCATGCAAAGGCATGTCAACCATGTATAATTGCAGCAAATGCATTCACTCTGATTGAGCTTATCCTTGGTACCTATCAACTGTTCTTAAATGGATCCTAGTGCTTGTAACATGGTGATACCTGAGGTCTTTTGAAATTTGAATTTGCAGGCCCAGGGTAATTGACTTGCAGGTCTATATTTTCCTACTATTACATTCCACTTTGACTTCATACATCACTTTCCACAACTCCTGTGGCGTTATAAGGGTAATAAACGAAGGAATACAAAGGCCCAGGGAAATACATAGACATTCACGCTGAGGTTGTTAAACTTCCATAGTAACATTCCTCTACAAAATGGCTACCTAATTCCAGCATACAATCCAAACATGCTCCTTATTTTTGTTACAATCACATAACGGTTAAATATCTAATTTGCCACTTTCTTCTTCAAATTGTGTGCTGTCTTTCTGGCCCATTTGTTCCAGTGTCTCTGTTATCCCTTCAAATTTATATTTCTGGATGCAGGTACTCTATCCCTTTTCTCCTTATCACTGATGTGAAGTCTGGCTTTTACCCAATAGTAAGGATGTTCCCCAAATCCGCGCCTATTCAAGGTTTATAGGCTGGGGATATTGCTTAATCGGCTTTGTAAATGTAAATTTACAGCAGTGCTACAACCTGATGTGTCCTGTATGGCCCATTGGCTTTAAATACTTTAACTTTTCTCAGGGCTATCTTTTCTTTACTTTAAGTGTAAAAGCAGGCCCCATCAATAAATTGCAACTCGACCATGCTTTCCCAAACTCTTAAAATACAGGTTTTAATTTTTAACTAATGTGGTATTTCTAAAATAATGCAAACTTTGTTTGAGAATATAGTTTACATTCCTGTTATATATGGATGAGTAACTCCAAGTGCATCCTTTCCCTTTGCAGGGTTCAGTCAAGGATTCCGTCGTTCAATTGGAGGACTTGCCACAATATTAGGTCCCATGTGGGCAGGAGGCTTAACTAATAACCTTTACATAATGTTGGGAGTCATGATGGGTCTTCTGACACTTCTGACTGTAAGTTCAATTGAATTATGAATCAGTTAATAGTTCTTGATATCATTTGTGGTTTGTAAATTGGAAAATCGGCTGCCAAATTATATAAAATTTCTTTTTTCTTCACCAATCTCAATAGTTGCGTAAATTATGACTGACGGGAAAAAAGATACTCTGGTTCATGCAGCTTGCCTCACTGAAGTCAAATACTTTGTGCATCATAACATTAAGACTTCACATTTGCTTCAAATCTATTATGTTGCATTGCACTTTGAAATATCAGAGCCAATTCACTTCTGTGCTTGCGCAATTTTTCTGTGCTCAACAAAAAGCAGCTGAGTGTTTTGTAATCCCTTCCTTTGGTTTGGGGTTGTGAGTGCAACTTGAGAATCCCTGCTGCAGTCAATGTACCAAATAATAAAATTTGGACTTTTCTGCTCCATTAAGATCAACTATTTGTTCAGTCATCAGAGAATCACATGGATTCATTTCTATCTGTAATAGTACAGACTGATTAATTTTTGACAAATAACGGAGGTCAGAGTAAACTTTTCATCATATTTTTAATCGTCAACTTTTCTGGTTTTAGTAACGGATCGAAGAGTGCATAAACTAACTCATTTACATCTATTCTGTTAAAAGTTAGAAAGCTATATCACAGACTGTTCAAAAACAGCCTGATATTGCCATGCTCTCAAAAGTCACATTTTCCTGCATACATCCAGCACTCCTCGATCAACTGTTCCTGTATATGTCCTATTCTTGTGGGAGTACATACCCACTAAAATGGTGGCACAATGCTGAACATTCACTGCTCCTCACTGTACACAGTTTTGCTATCTGCATACTCACAAGGTCAAACCCAGATCCCCCTTCACGGCCCCAGGGAATCGCATAGTTGTAGAATCATAGAACCTTCACAGTGTGGAAACAGGCCATTCGGCCCAACAAATCCACACGGACCCTCCGAAGAGCATCCCACCCAGACCCAGCCCCCTACCCTATCCCTATAAAGCTGCATTTCTCTTGGCTAATACACCTAACCTACACATCCCTGAACACCGTGGGCAATTTAGTATGGCCAATCCACCTCACTTGCATATTTTTAGACTGTGGGAGGAAACCGGAGCACCTGGTGGAAACCCACGCAGACAGGGAGAACGTGCAAACTCCACACAGACAGTCACCAAGGTTGGAATTGAACCCGGGTCTCTGGCACTGTGAGGCAGCAGTGCTAACCACTGAGTCCCCATGCCACACAGGAAATGTGGAGAATTTCCATAATAGTGGAATTTGTGTTTTTCTGTCATTCGCAAGAGGTACAGACCCCAATTCTCTGTGGAATACAATATACTGTTGGGAGGGAGTGATCCTGAAAGATTCAAGATTGATGCAGGACGCCATCAAGTTTTGTAACAATAGGTCAAATATAGTCAAGGGAACCGTCTACACCTCCAGGTTCTTCCAAAAAGACTCTGTAGGCCTTCTGCTTTTTCCTTGAACAGAACCAGACTGGACTTGTTCTCACATTGCTCTTTTTGACTCTACTCATGTCGTCAAATAAAAGGTGCTGCCATGGGAGCTCATTTGGGTCCCAGTTAGACTGAAAATTATTTTTAAGCTGTGCCTGCCATTTTGTGAGATATATGGAGTTGTTTTTGTTTCAGTCCTACACCAGTCTGCTCCATTGTCATTATCCAGAGCATTGATGACTGTTTCCTATTCTCACATTCATCTGGAATATTGGATCAACTTTGCCTTTATATGCAATGCTTCCCTCACTATCACAAGATCCATTACCAATTCAGTTGAGTCAGTTGATAGCCAGTCTCAGTGTGAACAGACTTCCACAGGTATCTTTCTGTAAGTTCTCTCCCATTTCCTATTTCTTCAGTTCTTTTACATCTTTTCTATACCTTCAATACCAGTGCTTCTGATATATCTTCCTTTATCCTCAAACAAGGATTTTCTTGCTTGACAGAACTTTTGAATTCATCTGTTTCCCATCATTCTCGTTTTCTCCCAGAATTTAAATAGGGCTGCAGTTGTCCACGCCTTCCATCCAACCAGATTCCATATTCAATAGATCATCTTCCACCACTTCCAGTGCAACAGCATCCCCTGTTTCCCTTCCCTCCTTTTCCTTTCTTTCAGCATTCTGAAGGGACCATTCCTTCCACAGTACCTGAATCCACTCCTAAATCAACCCATGGCATATTCCCACACAAGTGCAGGAGTTGCAAACTTGCCTGTTTCATCTTCTCCCCATATTTCAGGACTGCACCCACTCCAGGTGAAACAGTGCTTTACTTTTGCTTGCAATTTGATGTATTGTAGCTACTGTGCATGACAGGAACTCCTTTATGCTTTTCAGAACATCTCTATTTAGTCTGCAAGCATGACCCCCCCAACCTGCCATTTTAATTCTCCACCCCAATCTGTCCCTGACCCCTTCTGCTGTTGGTTTGCTACACTGTTTCAATGGAGTTCAATGTTCACTTGAGGAACGGGAGCTTCACAGGCTTCTGCTCCAACATTTCACTCAACAATTTTCGATCATAATTTCTGCTGTATTTTTTTCAGATGGCATATGTTTATGGTTCCACTGTTTTGACTTAAACTGTGACTTATGTGTCCTATTTTAGTTTGCGCTATCTCCCTTTGTTACTTCATTATTCTTGCCTTCCCTGCTTTCAAAGGCCATTTTTTTTTCTTTTTGTCCCTTCTCCCATCCCTTTCATTGCCTCTGTATTCCTAAAGCCTGTTATACTTTTAATCTTTTCCAGTCCCAGATTTCCCAGAAATATTAACTCTGTTTTTCTTTACTTACTTTCTGACCAGCTGAGTTCACTATTTACTGTTTATATTTCTGGGAATCAAAATTATTTGATTGCTACTTACTGCCCTGCCTTAGCTGTAAGGCCACAGAATGTATTCTGATTAGGAGTCCTCTTGTCCATCACCACAAATAGTTCAGCTACATTCTCCTGACCAAAATGGCTGAGTCTTGAAGGACATATCTAACAAACCGGGCCTGCACACAACTCCATTTCAGCATTGCAAGGAGTTCTTAGTTGTTGTGGAGGCAAAGAATCTTCTTTCCAATGAGAGCACTGTCCACAGTGGTGTGTGACTGTGTCAAATGGCATAGGTCCAGAATAGATCTAGCAACTCAAAAACTATATATTTGTGTGGTACTTTGCACAATCAGAAGCAGAATTATATTCATCGTAGTCTGCAGTTTCAGGCCTGGCATGTAGAAGAGCATTCCAAAGAAGAATCATTTTGGTCTCAAAACATCTACTCTGTTTCTCTCTCCACAGGTGCTGCCAGACTTGCTGAATTTCTCATGCACTTACAGTTTTATTTCCGAACTCCAGTATCTGCAATACTTAGCTTTTATATTAGTGCAGAAAGCGTTTCAGGTGCAGTACCAGGTGTACTTAATAATAAACAGCCAATCTAGTGAAGTTAAGATACATGTTAAAACATGGAAACAGCAAATGGCGATAAACAATCCCACATTAAAATTCTGCAGTCCTACCGCATCCAGTTATGAATGGTTGTAGCCAGTAGACAACCAATGGAAAGAGGATGCTATGCGAACATCTCCATCCTCAATGTGAAAACCCAGCACATGCATTCAACCAAGGCTGAAGCATTTACAGCTATTTTCAGCCAGAAACGTCAGGTGATAACTGAAATTGGTCTCCTCCTGAAGTTTCTACCATCACAGATGTTGTTCTTCATCTCTTCACAACCATGATATCAGGAAGCACCTGAATACACTGGATACCACAAAGACTCTGAGCTTCACCAACATTCAAACAGTAGCACCGAAGGCTTGTGCGATAGGACTAGTGTGGTTGTAACCAAACTGTACAGGATGGTTATTACTGAAAAAGAGTCGTACCAATGTGAAGCGTTAATTCTGTTTCCAACTCCATAAATGCTGCCAAACCTGAGTTTCTACAACATTCTCGGTTTGTTTTTTTTTAAATACTAAGTTTGACTGAACTGTTAATCATCTTTATGCGTATGGTACTCTTACAATTTACATAACAATGAACTGAGTTAATCCAACCATATTTTCTATTTTAGATAATGATGGTATTATCATACAGCTATTTGGTTGAAACTCCCCCGACCTTGACTTCATCTGTGACAGGGAGAAATGTGGATGATGATTGCTGAAAGTGCACATGAAATCCAGAAAAACTACAAGGTACAGTGACATGAAGAACTTTTTGATTGTGCAAAATACATCTAGTTCCAAAGGTAACACAAGAAACTACAGGACCAGAAAGGCTATTTTTGCCCATTTGCTATGTCTGAGTTCAAAAACAATGTACTGTATTATCTATACCTCAGTTATTTATTTCTCTGGCCAGATGCCTATTTATTTTCAAAGTGAGCATAAATCATTCTGTGCAGCCTTTTTGTGTGAAGGTTATGCTTGATCTGTCAAAACATCTTACCTCTTCTAAACTTCATCCTATGCCCCCTTGTTCTGATTCTTGGAGTCTCTCCTGTCATCCATTTTTGTTTCTCCTTACAAATATAACTACAATAATACCTCATTGACTAAATTAAAGGTAGAAGGCCAACTTAATTCTGAGATTTCACTAGGTGAATTATATACGTTACAGCAAAACTGTTTTGTAAACTGTGCAGACATTTCACCTCACAGCCAAGGAACTTTCAAATGTTTTAATAATAACTAATGTACTTTGGGTGGAATACTTCATTGTCTGTCACCACAAGTGGCTCAGTAGCACCACCACAGACCAAGCTGCTAGACTGGGTTTGCGGCAGGTGGTGAGGAAAAACCTCTGTTGACCTCGGGCTCCTCAGACTCCTCAAACAAGTCTGTCCACGAACCATGGCAGTACCCATAGGGTAAACATGACAGAGTTATTGTGGAGACAAAGTACTGTCCTCAAACTGAGGTACTGTCCATCGTGTTGTGTGGCACTGTCACAATGCTAAGTGGACCAGACATCAGACAGATTTAGCAACTCAAAGTTGGTGAAGCCACAACACTGGAGTACTTGCTTACTGAACAGTGGAACTATTATCCAGGGCTAAGTGATCCTACAACTGTGAGGGATTGGATCTGAGCTCTGCAGTCCTGCCATGTCCAGCTATGAATGGTAATAGACCATTAAACAACAAACAGGAGGCAGTCGCTGCACCTATATCTCTACCTGTAATGCTGAAGGAACTCATTGATGAAAAAGATGAGCCTGAAGTATTATAATCGCTGAGTTGATGATCTACCTTGGCTTCCTCCTGAGCTTCACCACATATTGCAGGACATCCTTTAGTCAATTTGATTCACTCTATTTGATATCAAGAAACAGCAGAAGGCACTTGATCCTGACTACATTCCAGCAATGGTACTGAACACTTTCTACTTCAAGTCAAGCTGCTCCAGTGCAGCTGCAACACTGCCATCTACCTGACAGCGTGGAAACTTGCTGAGGTATATTCTATCCGCAACAAGCAGGTCAAATGCAATTTACTGAATTACTGCCCTAAAAGTCTACTTACAGTCAAGTAAATGATGGAAGGAGCTGTCAACAGTGCCATCAAAGGAATAATCTGCTCATTCATACTTAGTTTGAGTCCCACCAGGGCCACACAGCTTCTGAGATAACAGGTGTAGAGCTGGATGAACACAGCAGGCCGAGCAGGAAGCTGACGTTTCGGGCCTAAACCCTCCACACAGCTTCTGATGTCATTACAATTATGGCTCAAACCCAGGACAAAAGAGCTGAACTGCAGGCAAACGATGAGAGCGATTGCCCTCAACATCAATTGTTTCAACCCCAGGGCTTCCCTGGAGGAGTTCTCAGGGGAGTGTCCTCGGCCCAACCATTTTCAGCTGCTTATCAATGACCTTCACTCTACTATTAAATCAGAAAATAGGAGCGTTCACATTTTTTATACTTTGTTAGCCCCTTTCATGTCTCCTCAGATACTGAAGTAACCTATGTGTAAGTGCAGCAAGACCTGGACAACATGCAGGCTGATAAATGGTAACTAACATTTATGCCACGCAAGTGCTAGTCTATAACCATCTCCATCAAGAGATATTCTAACATTGTTCTTAACATTCAATGTGATTACCCCACTATCAACTACCTGGAGGTTACCATTGACCAAAACCCAAACTGGATCAGCGTTATGAAATGCTGTTACAACAACAGGTATGAGGCTAGGAATTCTGCGGCAAGTGAGTTAGCTTCCTCTGTCTCACCAATGCCATTTCACCCACAAAGTACGTCAGGAGCTCTCTGCTTGCCTGATGGGTGCAGCTCCAAAAGCACTTGGGAACCTCAACACTATGCAGGACATCATCTCCTTCATCATCAGTGCACAGTGGCAGCAGTGTTTGCCATCTACAAAGTGTACTGTAGTAATTTACTAAGGCTCCTACAAAAGCATATTCCAAATCTGTGACCTCTGCTAGCTAGAGGATAAGGGTAGCAGATACATGGGAACACCAAGTTTCACACCATCCTGACTTGCAATTGTATCGCCACTCTTTCGCTATTATTGGGTCAAAATCCTGGAGCTCCCATCTTAATGGCACTGTTGGTGTACTAACACCGCAAGGACATTAACAGTTCGAGAAGACAGCTCACTAACACCTTTTTCAATGGTAGCTAGGGATGGGCAATAAGTGCTGGCCTTGCCAGCACTGCCCATGTTCCATGAACCTCATACAATTCTTAAATATTAAAGACAGAAGCAGAGCTTCTGTAAATCCATCCCAATATAAAAGCTTTATGCTCCTCATTAATAGCTTTGGTGTGACCAGAATTTTAACTAAGATCTGCTAATTGTGTGTGTCTGTTAGCCACAATTTATCCTTGAATGTCAAAGGAAAGGAAATCGATTGAGCTGTGATTACTGCTCATTCTGTGGAAATACCCAGTAAAAGTGTGCCTGTTAGCAAAATTAATTCAAGTGCCTTAAGATGCTGTTCAAAACCATTTATTTGCAAGTCAAGAATTATGCATTAATCTTGTGTAATTTATCAGGACACTTCAGTATGCCATTTTATATATTTGAAATTGATCCTATGGAGGAAAACGTAAAATAAACTTACTAGAACAGCCTGAAACAATTGAATTTGTTTTCACTGGACTGTGCAGAATGAGACTTGAAGCATATAGGGAGTATTTCATCGCAATAAAACTGGAATCAATGTGGTTTAACTGAACCTCTAACTTTCTTGATCACAATAACTTGGATTAATATTTATGCACACTATCTATAGCTAGACCTTAATCTTTTTTATGTAAGAAATATCTTACTTTTTAATTTACTTGTGAGACATGGGTATCACTGGCTGGACCAACGTTTATTGCTGGTATTGCTGGGTATCTTTGAGAAAATAGTGGGAAGCTGCCTACTAGAACTGCTAGGTCCTTGTGTTATAGATAGACCCACAATGCCATTAGGGAGGGAATTCCAGGATTATGATCCAGTGACAGTGGAGGAATGGTGATGTATTTCCAAGCCAGGGTGGTAAATGGCTTGGTGGGAACTTGCAGGTGGTGGTGTTCCTATGTATCTGGTGCCTTTGCCCTTCATAGAATAGAATTGGTTGTGGGTTTGAATGTTTTTAAAAGGATCTTTCCGAGTTCCTGTAGTACATCTTCAACCTTTTCTTTTGCACTGATGTGTTGGTTTCTCTCCATTATTGAGGATGAGGATATTTGTGGAGGGAGTCACCTCCTCCAGTGAATTGTTTGATTGTTTGCCAGGACTGCAGAGCTTAGATCATTGTGGGATCACTCAGCTCTGTTTATCACTGCTTATGCTGTTCGGCATTGATGCTGCTTATGGCATGCCCTCCTGAACTCTTTATTGAACCCCTGGGGTTGATCTCTGGCTTGATGGTAATGATGAGGTGGGGGATATGCTGGACCATGAGTTTGCAGATTGTCTTGGAGTACAATTCTGCTGCTGATGGCCCACAGTGTCTCATGGATGCACAGTCTTAAGTTGATAGATCTATTTGAAGTCTGTCCCATTTAGCATCGCAATAGTGCCACATCACAGCATAAGCTATTGTCAATGTGAAGGCAGGCTTTCATCTCCACAAGGACCATGTGGCGATCACTGTTACAATATTGTCCTGAACAGATGCATCTGTAGCAGGTAGATTGATGAGGATGAGGTCAAGCATGGTTTTTCCCTCTTCTTGGTTCCCTTCCTAGACTGCTGCTAGACTGGGCAGCAATGTCCTATAGGATCCGATCAGCTCAGTCAGTAGGGCTGCTCCCGAACCACGCTTGGTAGTGTTCATTGAAATCCCCTCAGAGTACATTCTGCACCCTTACCACTCTGTGTATCCTTCAAGTGTTGCTCAACATCAGCTGAGGGAAGACTGTACATTGTAATCAGCAGAAAATTTCCTTGTCCATGTTTGAATTAATGCCATGAGATCTCCGTGAGGTCTGGACTCAACGTTGAGGACTCGCTGGGCCCCAACCTCCCAACTATACCAACTGTGCCACAAGCTGTGCTGGCTTGTCCTGCTGGTGGGACAGGACTTTTCCAAGGATGGTAATGATGGTGTCTGGGGCACTGTAAAGTATAATTCCATGAGTATGACCATGTCAGGCTATTACTTGATTAATCTATAAACCTGCTGTCCCAATTTTGGCACTAGATATTCGTAAGGAGGACTTTACAGGATTGATAGGCCTATGTTTGCCATTGTCATTTCTGGTGCCTAGTTGATGCCAAGTGATTCGTCTGGTTTCATTTCATTTTTGAGACTTTATAGCAATTGTTACAACTGATACTTGGAACAGTATTTATTCTGCCATTAAATACGTAAGCCCTAATATTTAAACCATTGCACAATTAAGGAACTTGTTTCTGTTCAGCTTAAGTCAGGGGAATGGAAGAATGAATTGAATGGGGAAAGAGAAATGACTGATGTTGTAAACTCGATAGCGCCTCTGCCTCTGAAAGAATTGGCTAGTGGAATGTGTTGAGTGATGGGTGTAGGAAAGTAACAGTTGAAGTCATTTCTAGGCAACTAATAGTCTGATCGATGTTAGAAATCTAAATGTTACTTTGCTTTCTTATTTATAATTAAACATCAATAATATCTGTTGCCTGAATGTACTTGAAGTTAATTGCATGCATCATTTTTAATGTAAGAATTTTATTTATTCAGGGTTGTAGGCTTGTGATTCCATTAAACGTTTATATATTTTGTGTTGTCAAATTTAGATTTCCTATTGTAGATTTTCTTGTTTTATTGTTTTGTCCTCCAATATAAATGAAAGAATGTTAACACTATAACTTAATTTACAAAGTCCATGAAATTATAGTAGTAACTTCCCAATTTCCAAGCACTGACTTTATACGGTATTTGGCAACTGAAAATGGTAAGGAAATCTCGGACGTTTTACTCCTCCCATCCTCCACGGCTACTGCTTCCTCCTCCTCCTTTTCCATTCCTTCCCCCCAGCCTGTCACTACTCCAGCATATCCAAAGCCTGTGGTTGAAATTCTTAAGTGTTAATGCATGATGTGTACTTTATAATTTTCACCACAGGCTGCCAAAGGTGTTTCATATCATGTATGTAATCTAGAAAAAATATTTCAAGCCCATTGAGACTAATGTAGGATGACTCCATAATGCAATGAATGAACAGTCAACTTTTTTGTGTGCTGATGGCTAAGGGGTGAATGTCAGCCAGACATAAGAAACATTGCCTGTTCTTTGAATACTGTTGTAAAATCTTGAATGATCATGTGAACCGCCAGTACAGTTCAACAGTTCCATCAATGAATGAAATCTCAAACAATACATCAATACAGCAGTAATATTGGACTACATAATTTAGTTCAGAAAATGAATACCTTACATGAACAATATTGGAGATCAATGTTTTTTCATACATCATACAATATTGTCATTATAAAACCATTAATCTCTCCCATTAGTTAAGGAGTACTTTGAATGCCTATAGGTTTTCTAAAGTCACTCTCAAAATATCAGGGAACCAATAAAAAAAGCTTACAATTTCCCCCAGTGAAATGATATGTTGGAAGGGGCTTGATTCATGGAAATTCATGGAGTTCAGGTGCATGGTTCTCTGAAAGTGGAGTCACAGGTAGACAGGGCAATGAAGAAGGCTTTTGGTACACAAGTTGGGAAGTAATGTTGCAGTTGTACAGGACATTGGTGAGGTCACACTTGGAGTATTGTGTTCAGTTTTAGTAACCTTGCTATAGGAAGGATGTTATTAAACTGGAAAGAGTGCAAAAGAAACTTAAAGAATGTCGCCAGGATACAAGGGATTGAGTTATAGGCAGAGGTTGGACAGGTTAGGACTTTTTTCTTTAGAACATAGGAGACTGATAGAAGTGCATAAGATCATGAAAGGTATTGATAGGGTGAATGCAGTCAGTCTTTTTCCCAGGGTTGGGGAATCGAGGACTAGAGTGCATCAGTTTAAAGTAAGAGGGGAAAGAATAAATGGAAACCTGAGGGGCAACGTTTTTACACAGAGGGTGGTATGCATATGGAATGAGCTGCCAGCGGAAGTGGTTGAGGTGGGTACATTAACAACATTTAGAAGGCATCTGGATGGGCACATGGATAGGAAAGGTTTAGAAGGATATAGGCCAAATGCGGGGAATTGGGTTTAGCATGGATGGACATGTTGGTCGGCATGGACCAGTTTGGGCCGAAGGGCCTGTTGCCGTGCTGTAGGACTCTATGACTATAAGAGTTTTCTGTAGTTACCTGTGAGTTATCAAAGTCTGTCTCACTTCCCTAACATGATTGTTATCTCTCAATACCAGAACCCCTCAGCAGTGAAATATGAAGCATGGGAAATGCTTCATATTTCAGCATCATATATTGCTGGCCTTCAAGCTGCTATATGGATGTTCCTCAGAAAATTGGCAGCAGCACATGTCAACTACCCTGTAAAAAGTATATGTGTTACTGAAAAAGAAATACAATCTATTATTCAGAACAATGAAGATTGCGATAAATGCAGTAATAGTATCCTCGGATTCAGTTATAAACCATTTGGGCTTTGTTTCTGCTTCATCATCTGAAACATTTAATTAAATTAGTGCTTTGTAGTTTGTTCTGTAGCCTTCATCATTCTTTGTTGTGCATTCATGTTCTATTTCCAATACAGTGTTGATTCTTCTTTTTAATGAAATTCCTTTTTAACAATATATTTGCAAAAAAGTGATCCTTTTGTTTTGATTCCAGATCTCAAGTCACTGTTGCTGTTGTGAGACTTCAAGCATCGTCTTATATGCACATTTATTGCCATATTTACTGTGAACACTTCTGAGTCTATTTTTTGTACATTTTGGCAACTGTGAAAATGAACTGATATTCTTTTGCTGTAAAAAGATATTAGATAAACAATAGAGAGATAATATAAAATGTGAACAAATGAATGCAGTGTATTCCTATTTGTTCCAATTCCATATTAATATTTAGATAAGTGTACACATTGTAAAGATTATATTTTAAATTACAAACTGTTGTGTGTACATTTGCTAATAAATCACTGTTAAATAAATTGAATTTTGGAGATAAAAACATTTGTTGCATTGTCAAATAATGTTATAAAAGCAAATATGATTGTGATGTATATCACAATATGTTGGAGCCTAGTTTTGCTGTGTTAAAACTACTGACATTTGAGTTAATTTACAGTATTTTTAAGAATTAAAATTCACAGTGTCAGCTTTAAATATTGAGAAGCACCAAATGCCTCAATTTTAATTTCCTTGCCCATTAGAAGCCAGGTTGGGGTGAGTAGAGTTAATATGGTATAGAGGACTTCCTGTGCTTGCCTGATCAGGGGAAATTTTAAATTTCAGAAATGAGCCTTTAGAGGAGTCTCTCAGCATTAGGTCCTGTGTCCATTAGATCTTGAAAATGCTGCCCTTTAAGTTTCTGCAAGTTCCCTCCTGCCATCAATAGGCTGTAACTCCTGGGATTGAAGGTCAGTTGGTTTGTGAATGTGGAATGAGGCCGAGGGAGGTAAAATCTCACTGCAGCTTGACCTTCAAGTTTGTTGCTGACCATGGTTTCTCTTATGCACTGATCTGGCCAACGTTCAAGCTCATTTTGAAAGACTATAAACATTCGGACAGTAATTTTGAAATTGTTCCTGCGGGCTGAGTGAGGAATAGAAAATAACAACTGAATTTTCACCTTTTTTTTTCAATTTTCTAATGTTATGATCTTTTCTATTATTCCAGTTTTTTGATTTGATCCTTCAATTTTTGTAATATTGGTAGATAGGTGAGTAGCTTGCCTGTCAACTTTTCTGTTTTTCAGCAGTATGTATACTGCCAACATTCAAGTCATATATTGCTCATGTACTGTTGATCACCTGAATGCCACAAGAATGCTGTGTGATGGTTTTAACTTTAAAATTAGTGATAGGTCATTCTAAGGTTTTGTCAGGTCACATTTCTTTCCACAACTGATAGTGATTATATGGAAATCTCTTCACTAAAAAACTGTTGTAGTTAGGTCAGTTGAAAATTTCAGAACTAAGATTGATATATTTCAATGAGAAAAAGTTAGTAAGCAACATGGAACTGAGATGAATAATTAGAGTCGATATATAAATTTGCAATGATGGCATTCAATATTGGAGCAGGCTTGAGAAATTGGATGGCCCACTGATTGAGATCCCATCACGGCAGAAAGTGGAATTTGTATCAATTGAAGATTTCAAGTTAATAGTCTAATGATGACCTTGAAACCATTGTCAATTGTCGTAAGAACCCATCTAGTTCACTAATATTTTTTAAGGAAGGAAATTGCAATCCTTACCTGGTCTGGTCTGCATGTTATTCCCATAGCAATATGGTAGACTTACATGATTCTGGTGGTCCATCTAGTTTCATTTCTTTCTTTAGACTCTGTAGCTTGATTGGCCATTTCAGAGGGCAATTAAAAGTCAACCATGTAGCCATCCCAGATAAAGATGGCAATCCTCACCTGTATCCTGTATTCTTCTGCACAGCTATCCAGCAGTAAGTATTCAAAGCATAGAACTACCTGGACTACTCGAGATCTATGAAAACTGTTCTGGAATATATTCAAGGTTAAGTTAGATGCATAATATAAGTTAGTTAAGTTAGATCTCCAAAGGAGTTGAGAATTATGGGGTGCAAGCAGAAACTAAAGGTCAGGCCACAGCAAGACCAATATTGATCTTATTGAAAGACACAGCAGGTTCAAGAAGCAATGTCTATACTTGCTTTTACTCCTTATGTTCTCACTGTATTTGAAGATGTAAATCAGATAAGATTTTAACAAAATTTAATTGCATTGCGTTACTTTAAAAATACATTGAAACTTAAGGGTAACTGTGTCTGGTGAAATTGCGCACGGACCTAAGATCATGCATTAAATTAATCCTTAATCGGGATGTTCTAAACATAGACTAATGACAAAAGTGAAACAATCTATGTTTATAATGTTCATTTAAATTACAAACTAGTAATGGAAAACTTGATTAGAATACCACACTAGTGATAATAGTATAACAGTGTCCTGCTCATGGGCTTTTTTTTTAAAACTTCGGAACACATAAGCATTTTCTTGTTACTCAGTGTTGTGAATCTTTGGAATTTTCTATCCTAAATGACTGAGCTTCCACAATCTCTGAGATTATAATCAGAAATTTCAGTGGCATAAATAGTTATGGAGATGAAAGGCACTGAACTGCTCAAATCGCCCATTATCATATTAAATGTCAGACCAGGCTTGATGGGTTGAATGGACTATGTCTCTTCCTACATTCCTGTTAGTGCACATGGATTTGCCTGTAATGTCTCAGTGATTTTATGAAACTAAAATTAGGAAGCTGCAGACCAGCAATGGGAAGCTTGGGGTGGGAATGTGGCAAAAGATAGGCACCAACAGAAAAGAAGATATCCTTAGCAAGAGTGTACAGAGAATAGGCTACCTCCGGATGTTGGAGCAGCAGTGTCATCAAAGACAGTCTCTCTCTCAAGACGGACAATCACATCTTTGTTTCATGATGGTGTATGGATTGAGTTGCTTTTGCTTTTGGATTCATGGTTACCTGATGATTGTAGTGATTGTTACAAGGTCAGTCAGGTGGATCTCAGAATATGAGTTACTTGATTCGACCAGATTAACAGCCCCATCAGGGAGCTCTGGCTGACAGATAATAACTGGAGTGTCAGAGGTTCTGTTCATTCTGAGAGCTGGTTCTGAGGAAACCAAACAATCGTCAAATAGTAGGCGCGTATAAATAAAAGGTGATTTGATCTCAGGATACCGGCCTTTATGGAGTTATTTCAGTGATAACAAGAGAAAAAGATATGCTCCTGTAGAAGTTCACTTGCAACAGTCATCTTTGAATTGGGGTAAGCATTTCTGGCATCATGCCATTATTTGGGAAATTTGTCTGATTTGATCCTGCCGTCAAAGACTGGGCTCTGTGTGGAAAGAATGTTATTTTTTAGGGCAAACGACATTGGGGCAGATGAAAGGCAACAAGTAATTGTCCTGATAGCTTGTGGACCCACAGTCTTTTCAGTTATTAGGAGCCAAATATTTCCTGAGGCAGCAGATACTAAAACCTTTCAAGTGTTGATGGATTTAGTTAAGGAATATTACAATCCCAAGCCGCCTCTAATTCTGAGATGTTTTCGGTTTTATTCAGCAGTTCAAGAACTAGGGGAATCTGTCAGGATTTTTGACAAGATTAAGACAACTGGCAGACGCATGTGACTTTAGTTTAACCCTTAATGAGATGCTGAGAGACTGTTTGTTTGATATGTGGGATTAATAATGTAACCATGCAAAAGCACCTACCAGCTGAAGCCCAACTGGACTTCAAACAGACACTACAACTGGCTTTGTCATTAGTAAATGCGGCAAGTGGAGCATATGAGTTGCAGAGTATTCTGATGGGAGTGGGCACCCTTGCCAGGCTGACTGAGCTGGGGAACACCACTTGTGTGAAGGCAGTTGCATAGCCATGCTCAGGACGTATCCGATACAGAGGGACTCTAGGTCAGCCCACAGCAAAACTCCAAAACAAAGCCAAGTCTTGGCCAAATGGTTAATATTTTCTTCAGGATTCAGACCATTGTAGCAAGCCATTGTAGTTGCTGCTGGTATGTGGACTTGAGACAGCAAAAGAGTCCCACTAAGCCTGAACTGAGGAAGAGAACTCATAGGCTAGTATCCAGGAGTGTGCACACTCTGGAAAATCCACTTACATCTGGCTTGGAACAGTTAAATTGTTTAGCAACATCCAAATCAGAATCAATCAAAATAAAATCTGCTTAAATGGTCACCCAATTCTAATGGAGGTTGATAATGGTGTGGTTGTATTAGTGATTGCAGAACTAGTCTTTAACGAAATTTGCTCTGGACTCCAACCCTTAAGACTTTGGCTAGACTGAAAACCTATACTGGGGAACCATTACAGATTAAGGATACAATTTCAGTTCCAGTTTTGTATGAGAAGCAGCTTGTTCAGTTACCACTGATTGTAAGCCTGATGGGGTGGAATTGGTTGAGAAAGATTCACCTTGATTGGTTCTACATTTTTCATTAGAAAATGGCAATCTGAGTGAAGTCGTAATTAAATACTCAGAAGCCTATCAGGAGGATCTAGGGACTATGAAAGGAACCAAGGCCACCTTGCATGTTGATCAGGAACCAATTCTATGATTCTGCAAGGGCTGAGCAGTGCCATTTGCCTTCTGTGCAAAAGTAGAGGCAGCAATCAGGATGCTGGAAAGTGAAGGAACATTAAACAGTCCAGTTTGTGGAATGGACAGCATCAGTCGTACTGATCGAAAAGCCTGACAGGTCAGTTCACCTTTAAGGGGATTTTAAACAAATGGTAAACCACTTCTCACTGCTGGCTAAATACCCAATTCCTTGCATAGAGGACTTGTATGCAAAGCTGGGGGAGGGGCTAGGCGTGGTGACTGTCCTTCATGGAGCTGACATAAGCCATGTGTATCTTCAGTTGCAATTAGGTGAGGATTCCCAGAAGTATGCTACAATTACTATCCATAAGGGTTTGTGCCACTATACAAGACTGCCATTTGGGGCATTGCCAGCCTGTGCTATTTTTCAGCAGATGATAGAGAACATTTTACACAGTCTACCCCAGGTCGCCATTTATCTGGATTACATGTTAATAACAGGGGACACCACTAAAGTGCACTTAGAAAATTTGGACATAGATCTTAGACATTTCTCCCAGGCAGGTGTATGCCTTAGAAGGGACAAATGTGTGTTTCAAGCACCCAAGTGACCTACTTGGGCTAGAGAGTTGACAAGACCAGGTTACACCCATTGGAAGATAAAGTGAGAGCGATCAAAGGCGCCCTGGCTCCCACGTTTTTGCTGGAGCTTAGGTCTTTCTTTGGATTGGTCAATTATTATTATTATTATTATTACTGAAAGTTCATATGTAATCTGGCCTCCATCATGGCACCCTTACACCTGCTATTGAAAAAGGAAATGGTCTCATAAACAAGATGTAACCTTTAGCGAAATGAAGAAGTAGCTATCATCGTCAAAGATGTTCGCACACTATGATACCAAGTGAGATCTGGTGCTGACGTGCAATGCCTCCCTATATGCTATCGGAGTAGTGTTGGCTCACAGATGGCCCAATGGAGAGGAACGCCCAATAGCGTACTCTTCCTGGACTTTGGCTGATGAGGAGTGCAAGTATGCCCAGATAGAGAAGAAAGGTTTGGCAGCCATCTTTGGTGTGAGAATGTTCCAATAATACCTTTGCAGACAAATTTGTAATTGTAATAGACCTCAAACCCCTGCTAGGGCTACTGAAAGAGGACAAGGCCGTGTTGCCCATAGCTTTAGGCCTAATTCATCGGTGGGCTCTCATTCTAAGTGAGTACAATTACAAGTTGGAACGTCGTCCAGGAGGCCAAATAGTAAATGTGGATGTTTTGAGCTGCCTCCCACTGGCAGATACACCACCAGTAGTGCTGCTACTAGAAGACTCCATTCAGGTTTTAAACTTTCTAGACCCCCTTCTGGTCACTGCTGACAATATCGGACTGTGGACGCAAAAAGATCCAGTCCTGGCAAAACTAAAACAGCTGGGTGATGGAGAAACAAAACCAGAATTAAAACCTTTCTGGGCCCAGTGAGACCAGATCACCGTAGATAAGAGTATTTATTTTGGTGAGCAAGAATATATATCTCAAGCAAAGGTCACTGACAAATATTGGCTGAATTCCGCCAGGGTCATCCAGGAGTCTCCACACTGAGGATGTTGGTAAGAAGTTATGTCTGGTGGCCAGGACTGAATGCAGACCAAGCTGCGTTGGTGGGCTAGTGCCCAGAGTGCCAGCAAGCACAAAAAGTACCGCTAGCAACTAGCATTTGTGGGAATGGCTGGGTATCGACCTGGTTACACGTTGACTGTGCAGGTCTTTCCATGGGCTCAATGTTCTTGGTCATTGTGGACATCCACTCAGTGGGTGGACATCATAGAGTTCATTCATCAAACATGGGATTGACAATAGAAGAGCTGCGAGCACTTTTTACAATACACAAGCTCCTGGAAGTGTTGGTCACAGACAATGGGCCAGCAGGGAATTTGAGTATTTCCTAAAGTTGAATGGAATTTGTCATGTAAGGACAACTCCATACCATCCATCATCCAGTGTTCTGGCAGAAAAAGCAGTCCAAACTTTGAAGGCAGACTTAAAGAAACAGCCCACAGTTTCACTCGATAGCAAACTGTCCCAGTTCCGATTTGATTATCAGACACCCATCATGCAAATCCAGGAGTAGCTCCAGCAGAACTGCTAATGGGGAGAAGACCCCACACCAGGTTAAATCTGATCTTCCCGGCTTGTGGGGGGAAGGTGAAACAACATCAGGAATGCCAATGTCGGACACCAGACTCCTCTAAGCAAGAGAGAGACAGTATACTTCAGGGGATGAAGTTTGGAGCCGAAACCATGGAAATGGCCCTGAATGGGTAAGAGGAATGGTCGACGTGAAGTCAGGTCCCGTGACGTACAACGTTTGGATAGGTGAGGCAATCCTGATCAAAGATATGGACCACACGAAAGCCACAAACTCGTAAATGGGGCAGCAGCAAAACATACCTGGCCCCTCAGATCATTCGGGGAGGTTGTCAGAACCAGTGGGTTCTCCCCCTCCGTCTAGTGTCAAAGAAACCTCAGTCTGAGATGGACATGATGGATGTCACTGCCTCGCCACCTTTACTGCTTGAAGAAGAGGATAAATTTCTTCCGAGACAGTCTGGGCACAGGAGGCAGGAAATGGTCTGGTGCACGCTGCCATAACTGAGGCTGAGTCGGACGAACTGGACCCAGTGCAAAAATGCCCCAGGAGAGGCTACAATAAAAAGAACATGCCTACCGCCTCGGACGTGGAGCAGGGAGGGATGTAGTGACTGTTTAAAAAAAAGTCAGCCAGGTGGACCTGGCAAGATGAGTTTCTTGATTGGGGCTGTTAATCTGATTGAATCAGGGAGCCTTGGCTGGAATAATATAAACAGGATATAAACAGGCGTGTCAGAGCTTCTGTTTACTCTGAGAGCTGGCTCTGAGGAAGCTAAGCTGGACCAGTGTCAAGTACTATGCACGTGTAAATGAATGGTGTCTTGGTGATGGGATACTGGCCTCTGTGGAATTATTTCAATCACTGTTTTAGTGAAGGTCAGGTTGGGCTTTAAATTCTACCTCCATTTCATTCCAGGAGCTCACTGGAGACCTGGCATCTCTCAAGCATTGCATCAATGTTATGACTGCCTTTAGCAGGGCCAGCCAATCCACTATCACATTGATATAGTCAGTCAATTTGAGAGCCATCAACTTTGAGACTATTGTTAGAACCCCCAAAGTGATAGGCTGCACAGGTGACCATTCAGACTCTATCAATTATTTAGTGCCTTCCTTCATTAATAGGAAGGACTTCCATTCTATTAATGTGTAACTGGTCTATGACCACCACCAATAGATCTTGCAGGAGTATGCTGAGTACTCTAGATGCACTCACAGCGCCCATTTATTGAGGTACTTCCAGGTTCCTCAGTTTTTCACTCCTACCACTCCAACTCGAAATTTCAGGTTAGATTCTTGGCATCCAGGACTGCCCAACAAAGACATAGCTACTGACTCTGGTGAGGAACGTATTGATGAGAGTGAAGCAGAAATACAATACTAGCCACATGACAACTTGAACCACCATCGAGCACACCATTACATTCCTGAAAATTAAATTCGGTACCTGGATAATTCCATTGGGGCATTTCAATGTGATTCTAGATTCAGTGGTTTACAGTGCACTGTGATGAAATGAATGACAGTACCTGGAAAGCCATGAGGGGCTACGAGGAAGATGTAATGATATAGCTACTAAGAAATCTTGGGAGCTGCTTATAGACACAGGGCTTGAATGACTCTTTCCACATCCTCCTTTCAGTCCATCTTTTCGCCCTCCAGTGTTGCTTTTAATTGTTTGAAATCCTGATTCCTGTTCCAGGAGTCATCCAATTTTCCTTCGGGCAGGTTGTGATATTCCTGCACTTCCAGGAAGCCTCCAACAATAGGTGGAAATGTTGCCAAAATGAATAACACCTTTAGTACAAATACTGACATACAGAGTCAACTGTAGCTGTGCAGGCAGGTTGTCAAGCTGACCTGACCACGGCTCGCCATCTCCACTTTCAACATCAGAACTTGTTTGGTTGGGCAGAGGTCTCCTTCTGCAGATGAGGACCTCCGTCCTTTATTTAGTAGCCTTAAATGAAGCTATTTTCCTTTCCACCAGAGCTGCCCAACTATCATTGTCTCTTTTGAAGGGTAAGTAAAATGATTTACTGACCTTTGGACTTCCCAGCAGGGTAATGGTTGGTTAAATATTTGTGATTAATCGCATCTATGTGTTCAGTGATAGTAGGAACTGCAGATGCTGGAGAATCCGAGACAACAAGGTGCAGGGCTGGATGAACACAGCAGGCCAAGCAGCATTGTTAAGTTTCAACAGCCCTTGTTATTCCAAAGCAGTTCTTCTCACTGTTATAATTAAGACCCTCTTCAATGCATTAACAGTAAAATGCTTTTGTAAATATACAATTGAAAATATTTAAAAGTTGCTTCTGAATGTCTAGAGGAGGTGGCACATTCCTTTTGTATAATTTACAGGTATTAAGATGTGGATACACTCTCAAACAGGTTCTGCGCCAGCTGATACTAGATCTAAATAAATCAACTTTGCCCACAACTAATCATCCCAAATCCAGGAAAAACAGCGCCCTTTTAATTTACAAAACAGACCTAGATAATTTACAACACCAGCAGAGGCTTCTCCAGAGCCCACAGCGGCACACCTCACCTTCCGCGAGTATGAGGGTTAGATATTATGTTGCTGGGTGGAGTCTCAGTCGTAGTAAAAGACATTGAGACCACAAACATTGATCATACTCAGCCCGTTAATTTCCAGGACGTCTAGGCAGAAAATCTTGTAGCCTGCTTCCTAACATGTTGTGCCATTCCCAAGACAGAATCGGTTGCAATTAATTTTGGTCAATCTGCTCGTGGATGTTATTGATACACCCGGTGACAGGTGCGTCTTGAGAACTCACCTCTTCTGGCTCAGTGAGGATACTATCTCTGTGGCCAAACCGTAAAGACCTTCCTGTCCCATTACTGTCACAGAACAGATTGTAGTTATTTTAATCAACCTGTTTATGACACCGCTCAAATAGGTGTGACTTGAACCCAGGTCTCCGGACTCAGAGGTATGGACACTATCAGAGAGTCACAAAAACCCCAGCATCAGTTGTAGACAACAAGGTGCAGAGCTGGATGAACACAGCAGGCCAAGCAGCATCATAAGAGTTCCTACTCTCTCAGCATCAGTTGTAGAATGACTTTCAGCACCTGTTTCAGCCAGTGTGGTCTCTCCTTTAAGAGGTACAGGGCGATTCTTGGCTGCAAGCTGCCCTCATTGAAGTCGGCAGATAACACACACAGTTTGCATTGTACGTACAGCCTGTAGCTGAAGGTTCCTGTCCAGTGTGATCCCACATCGGCATTGCCACACCCGTTTCCAGGCTGTGTGCAATGTTGCGGCTAAGACCTTAACCACAGAGTTACGATAGGGTTTAGCAATAAGAATATTTTGATGTTGTTTTCCAGGGTGTGCTAATTTGGGGGTGGGGCGGGGGGGGCGGTGTGTGGTGGGGGAACCTGTTCACAGAACCTCACAAGAATCGAGTTTCAAAACAATACACTTGAGACAAGAACACATGTCAGCAGTTTTACAGGTGCCCCGTGTCATAAGTGTGTGTGTGTGTAGGATGGGGAGTTTTTAAAACATGCTATCAGTTTGTTTATTTGCGCACTGAGCCCGGTTAAAACTCATTCAATTTCCACTTCATGGCGGGGGTGACCTTTTTAAAAGTTGACAGCTCTCGAAACAGGTGCTTGAATAAAGGGAAGCTGGAAAGGCGTTCCCAGGAAATTGTTTTAAAAAAAAGCCTGCCTTTCAGTATGTGGTTTGACAGGTTCAGCACAGCAGGATTTCTTCATTCAGGCAACAAAGCACCTCAGCTCTAACATGGGCACCTTTATTGGTCACATCTCGCCGGGTCTGGCTTTCCTTTCCTTTGGGATTCTCTACGCCTTCAAGTTTTCTCTGATGGTGCTCCGGCGTGAGGAGATCCAACTTGTCTCTCGCTCTCGGCCGCCTGGATTGCGGAGTTGTTTAAAGCGGATTCCGGTTGAAGGGGTGATGAAGATCGTGTACGGTACCCTGGCGGTCATGGCAGAATTCTTTTATCCACCCGGAGTGTACAAACTGATTATTTATAACAAAGAGAAGCCCGACTACCCGTTTATCCACCCCAATGAGTGGCAGCATGTCACCATGTATTCCTATTTCGCCCTGAGTGGTTGGATGGATATTATCAGCCAGGCTTGCCTGCCGAGACGTCTATTCCTGTTGGAAAACATAGCCATCACCCTGGCGTTTTACATCGAAGCCCTGCTCCTTTACTCTCACATGCACGGCAAGGAGAGAGTAGAGAACTCAGTGCACACCTTGCTGCTGCTCGCCTGCTTTCTGGTCTGTCTGATCCTGACTGTTGAGATTTGGCGACCAAATGATCACGTCCTTTGGTTCACCAAGACCTGCTTGGTGATGACCCAGGGGACCTGGCTCCTGCACGCCGCCTTCATCCTCTACATGCCGTTCACCGGGAAACCCTGGAAGAGCGACGATATGGCCAACCTCATGTTTGTCACCAACTTTTTCTGTTGGCACGTCGCACTGAACATTATCTTGGTGCTGGCCATCTTCTCACTCACCGCCCTGTGGCACCGCCGCTGTGGCCCTGCTTTCCAGGAGGTCAAGAGGCAGGTCAGTTTCCACCTGAAGAGTGCGGATGGCAGAGGCCTCCCTTCCGAATATACCAAACTCCAATCTGAAGAGGAGGAGACGCAATTGCTCCAAGAATGCCCTTAGCGTCCTGGGTTCGGCGGGAGCGCAATGTGTCTGATCCACATCGCGCCTCTCGCTTAAATCTCATCATTACCTTCAGCCAAGACTCAGACAGGGTTTGTTAGTCTCTCCATTTCTTTAAACTACGCAGGCCAGACAGGTAAGAAAGCCACCAATGATGTGCACGTTACAGCTTTTATCACCGATATTTTTGAGTCGTTTGTCTTTATTATTAATGTTTAAAGGAGTTTCTCAGCTGCTCTTGAAAAAAATAGTATTTGCGTATTTATACTGCGACCTGGTTAGCATTATGGTGCTTTTCAGACTGAATGTTTAACATCTACCATGGTGGCTGACTTTATTATTCATTACCACACAATTCTAGTTACCTGAGTTGAATATCCCTTCTCTTTAAGAATAATTCAAATTTAGAAATTTTTATTTTTCTCCCTTTGATAATTTTGCCCATACCCTCTTGTCACCCAGAGATATTGAGTGTGTTTTTTTTGTGGATATTTAAATGGGTGCTGGTGAGTTGGCAGCTCGTTTTACTGTCCACTTGATTTATTTCTCTATTAAAATCAATAGGGCCAAAACGAGCTGCCGATTTTTATTTATTCATCCACGAGATGTGGTCATTGATGGCCAGATCAGCATTTGTTGCCCATCCCTAAATGTCCAGACTTCAATCACATTGCTGTGGGTCTAGAGTCACATGTAGGTCAGACCAGGTGAAGACAGCAGATGTCTTTCCCCAAAGGCCATTAGTGAACCAGATGAGGTTTACTTACAATCAGCAACAATTTCATGGTTATCATTAGCTTCCTAATTCCAGAATTTTTAAAAAATTGAATTCAATGTCCGCCATCTGGCATGATGGAATTTAAACCCTGGTCCCCAGAAATGAATCTGGTTCTCTGGATTAATAGTTTAACGATCTTACCACTAAGCCATCACCTCCCCTGCTAATACCTATTTTGTACAATTATCCAGGATGAATTTATATTGCACTGCCTCTTTCCACAGGCAGCATTTACCTCCTTTTACCATAAGCAAGCGATATCTCTCCATGGTGGTCTGGACTGAGCTTTTCTAATTCAGTTGGAGAGAGATAGGGTGGAATTCGCAGCATTGATATTTCCACCATCAAAAGGTCACAAGTGGGATGTTCATTAACGATTCCATCATGCAGCATTCCCAACTTCCTTGAATGCTGAAGCAGTCCATGCTCGCATGCAGCAAGAGTAGTATTCAGGCAAGTACTGAAACGGGGTGAGTAATTCATCCCAGACAAATACCAGGCAATGATTGTCCTCATCAAGACAATTTCTTTTGACATTTAAAGGCATTACCATCTCTGAATCCCCTACCACTAACATTCTCAACTTTATCATTGATCGGAAAAATAACTAAGCCAGCCACATGAATAAGGTGGTGCTACAAGAGCAGGCCAGATGCTAGGAATGCTGTGGCAGGTAACTCATTTCCTGCTTTCCCACTGCCTGATCACCGTTTACAAGGTACAAGCTGGGAGTGTGATGGAATACTCTCCAGTTGGTTGGATCTGTGCAGCTCCATTAACAAGGAGATTGACACCCCATCCACCACCTTCTAGCATTCACTTCCTTCACCACCATTGTATGACGACAGTGATAATTGTGCGCACCACCTTCAAGATCCACTGCAGCAACTTGCCAGGGCTCCTTTGACAACACCTTCCAAACTTGTGACCTCTACCAGCTGGAAGGAGAAGGGCAGCTGAAACATGGGAATACCAACACCATCTGCAAGTTACCCCTAAGCCACACCCTTCTGACTTGAAACTATGTCATCATTCCTTCATTGGCACAAAGTCAAAATCATAAACTCTTCCCCCCAGCTACCCCTATAGGTATATGGACCCCTATGGAGTGCAGCAGTTCAAGAATGCATCTCACCAGCACATTCTTAAAGACAATAACGCATGTTTTGTCAATGATGCCCACATCCCAAGAACAGTTTATTTAAAAAGGTTAAATATTCCCCTTCTAACACGGAGGAATACTCCTAACATTGTTTTGTTGAAATCAACAAACTCAATAAGATTAAAAATGGTACATGGATTCTATTAGTCCTCCTGCCTTATATTCTCTTTGGAGAAGTTTGTTGAACCATTTAGGAACTTATGAAAGCAATGTAACTCTGTGACACTCAATGCCTCTATATCAGCAACAAGATAGTGATATAGGTTTATTGTCACAAGTCAGAAGTCTGACAGATTACAATGCAATTGCTTGGATGGTCCAACAACACTCAAGAATCTTTATACAATTCAGGTCAAAGCAGCCTATTGATATAGCACCTTATCCGCTGGCATAAACATCGCTGCCTCTGCCATTAAAGCACCATGGCTGCAGAAGGATGTGCTGCACAAACTCACCAAGGCACCTTGGTAGCACCTCACAAACCTACAAACTTCACTACTTAGAAGGATGGGGGCAATAGGTGTGATTGAGCAGGGTCACCTTCAAGATCCCTTCCAAGTCACAGACCGTTCTGATATTGCCAGATATCACTATTGTTTCATCATTGCTGTGTCAAAATCTTGGAATGTCTTACTAGGCGACACCCTTTGACATTTCAAGGCATTACCATCACTAAATTCTGTACCATCAACATACTCAACATTATCATGGGTAAGGAACTTAACTGGATCAGCCATATAAATAAGATGTCTACAAAAACAAATCAGAGACTGGGAATTCTGTGACAGGTATGTCACTTTGTGTCTCCTCACTGCCTATCTACTATTTACAAGGCATGACTCAGGATCTGAAGGAATACTTTGGGGACATTTTCAGCACCTAGAGTGCAATCACTTAAGAAGAAGACCCAACATCCCTTTCTCAAACATGCCTTGGGATCTATAACACATGCTAGATTTACCAATAATGCCCACATTGTGACAATTAATTACATAAAACTAGAAAATGTATAATTTATTCTGTTGTTGAAATTAATCTGTGGTTTAGAGGAATTCAATAAAGAGATGTGGAAAATTGGCCATTTGATTTTCTATCCTGAACTTCTAAAATGTAATGGGTTATATTCTTAACGCACTATTTTTACCTGAATTGAACTGAAGTATGAAAGAAAATCAGTAATTGATTACATCAGATTGTTAAAATCAATCACTGTGAAGAATATTGTACATGACTTGCAGGAAGATGTAAAAGTTTATAAGTTTCAAATATGTGCAATGATTGTGATACAGTTCTACCAAAGTTTGGGTAATAGTTGCTTTAGTATTCCTTTGCAAGTTAACATTGTTGTTATTTTAGCATTGTTAAAACTCCAAGTCACATAAAAATGATCAGATTTCATTTAATTTTGCTTGGTTGAAGTGTTTGGATAGAAATAGTTACTTTGCTAAGTAATACTAGGGTTGATGTTCCGAAGTCCCTTGGGACAGCTGTTTGTGTTAAAAGTCTGTATGTAAACGCAACTTGTTGTTGTTAACTGTGTGCTACTAGTATGCTTCTGTCCTATCAGCCAAATCAGCCAGTCCTCTTATTGTACAAAAATCATGGAAGACACTCTCAGAATTTTATGATATGACCTATCATATGTTAATGCTCCATTTTACATTTAAAAATCGAATTATTCTTAAATTTAATTAGGAAAACAAAAATAATGAAACCAGATTATTTTTTTTATAATTATTGCCAACTGATTTATGGGACTTGGCTTAAAATGAGCTGACTGTCCTTCTACTGATGGTGTATGTATTTAAATTTGGCTTTACAATGTTTATGCTAATTTCCAGTATAAAATCAATTAATTGAAAACGTGACCATTTCAATCAAGCCACTGAAGCCTATCAATGCTAATGCTGAAAAACATTGTGTCAAATCAAGACTAACACACAAAGCAAAAATAATTACCTGTAGTTTAAAATGTGCCTCACCTGGATGTGAGAGTCTTCTCAAGTCTGTAGATTTTGTTTGGGATCAAATTTTATTCAATATTCTGTGTTCATTGAAAACTTTAAGCACTATTATGCAGCTGTACTTCTGAATATGAATTATACTTCAGCATATATGAACCTGCACAGCCAGAGAGAGACAAATTGCTCAATCACACCATTTGCTAAATATTAGAACCTGTATCAAAAAGGCACCATTATACAGTGCAACTCACCCATACAAACATGTTAAGTACAGGCAGGTTCAAAGTGCTCTCCAAATATGGCAAATGAGATAGCCTTATGTGATGAATGTTTTGATGGCTTACTCACCTGTACAAATGAAATGTGATCACATAACTGCTTCTTGGCCTTTAGAATACATTGGATTTTTTTTTCTAATAATATGTTCAGTGGCAATGCACATGAATATATAATTTTAAAATTGACTGGCATTGGAATTTAACTGGCTAACTTTCCTTTCTGAGTGTAGAAGCTTGATGATCTATCATGCTGGTGCACTGTGGAAATTTACAGATAATTAAATATGACATATTTGGTCTTGAAATATCCTACGTTTGTGTATGGAAGTAAGTGCAGCATGAATAAAATTAATTGTCTATGCAATGAGGTAACATACTGCAAGTCATTACTATTTGAAAATTATAGTGCATAATCAGGAAGACAGGAAGTTGGATATTAGAGGTTCCATATGTTTTATTTTCCTAGCCTTCCATGTTTTCACATATGCTTTTTCACTTGATAGAATGGTGCAGGAAAGACAATTTGATTGTGGAGGGATCATCATTGTATGGTCATGGTATGTTCCTTCCTCCCATCATCATAATAATATACAGAAACAGGCATGGGAGAGGCATCTCTTCCCTAGGGATCAATTTGATAATGAAAAGTCGCAAGCTGATAATGTCCTTGAGCTGCAGTGACATTTTAAGGTAGTGTTAGGGAGGATTTCATATGCCAATCCCAACAATGACTGGGAACTATGGACCTGCCACCTGCTGGCCCCTATTTTATTCCCACTAGAATTGAGTGGGTCAGTTGTGTGAAATGCTGATGAAACCCAGCAGTCAATATCCTTAATACCTTAGGCTCTATGAGGTTCAATGGATCATCACCCATTTTGATCAGTCCTCTGAAACTTTCTGGCCAGAGTAATAAATCAACTCCATTAAACGGCATTTCTGCAGAGATTAAAAGTTAGAGCACCAAAATCATGCATGAACAAAAAGACACTATAAGCATGTGTAGAACTCGGAGAGTATAGCACTAAATGATATTACAGTTGAGATTCTGCAATGGTTGATACATGTAACAGTGGCAATATAGGAAATTAAAAACTGTAGGATTTTCTTTAAATACATATTTCATTTTGTTTCATTTTTGAGTGAAAACATCTTTGCACCTCAGAAAAGTTCAACTTTTTGTTCACTGAAAGTATTTGTTAAAAATATTAATTGTAAGAATGCACTGTGTGATAAAACAATAGCAATTTCATAAATCACTTGATACAGGCATGATTTAAAGAATATTTGACACTGTACAATAAAATATTATAAGTTATGATTTCTAAAATAAAATATTTGACAACCTCTAATCATGCGTATGCTTAATGTTTGTAAAGACCTCAGATTCTTAATGGCCAGCCATGGACTTTAATCAATCTGTTCAGATATATTATGACACACCTCTGGGGCAGTTGGGATTTGAATCTTGACTTCCTGGCCCAGAGGTAGAGATACTACCACTGCGTCACAAGAGCCCACTGAAAGGAAATAATTGCAATTAAACTGTAACAATATGCTTATTTTAGTTTGGATTGCACCCAGGCCACTCAGCTCCTGAGCTCATTGTAGCTTTGCTTCCAACATGGACAACAGAACTGAATTCCAGTGGTGAGGTAAATGTGGCATCAAGGATCTTAAATAAAAGTGGAATCAATGGGAATCAGGGAACTCTCTTCTAGTTGTAGCCTTACCTAGCATAAAGGTATATGGTTATAGTTATTGCACACTAATTATTTCAGTCCCAGGACATCATGGCAGAAGTTCCACAGGGTAGTGTCCCTTGCCCAAACATCTCCAGTGGCTAATCACTGACTATCTCTGCATCCTAAGATCAGAAAGATGATGTTGACTGGTGATTGCACAATGTTTAGTACCATCTGCAGCTCTTCAGGTACTGAATCCATATCCAAATGCAGCAAGACCTGGATGATACCTCAGGCTTGGATTGCTATATGGAAAGTCAAATTTGTGCCATACAAGTGCTAGGTAGTGGCCACTTCAAACAAGACAGAATTTAACTATCTCTTCTTGACATTCAATAGAATAACTATCACTGAATCCCCCAGTAAGAGAATCTTTAGTATCTCAATTGAGCAGAAACTGAACTAGAAGACTTTATAAGTTCTGTGGCTACAAGAGCAGATCAGAGGTTTAGAATTCTGTGACTTGTAACTCACCTCCTAACTCCTCGAAGACTGTCCACTGTTTAAAATACACAAGTCAGAAGTGTTATGGAATATTTCTCACTTCTCTGGGTGGGTGCAGCTCCAATAAAAGCAAAATATTGAAGCCACTGGAAATCTGAAACAATCACTGAGAACGCTGGGCAAATTCAGCACGTCACGCTGCATCTAGAAACACAGTAACGTAGGAACAGGAGTAGTTCCATCATTCAATGAGATAGTTGCTAATCTGTGACCTAACCTTTGGCCCTTAACACTTCATACCTTTGCTTAACAAAAATTTATCTGTCTGAGATTTAAAACAAACAATTGATCCTGTATCCACTGCTTTTTGTGGAAGGAGTTCCATATATCTCCCATCTTTGAGTGTAGAAGTGCTATCTAATATCTCTCCTGAACTGTCTGGCCTTAATTCTCAGACTCTGCCCCCTAGTTCTAGAATTTCCATCCAGTGGTAATGGTTTATCTTTATTTAATCTGTTTTTTTCCTGTTAATACCTTGGAGACTTCAGTCACATCACTCTTTAACCTATTAAATTCTAGAGAAAAGAGACAAAAACAGAATTAATGTTTCAAGTATGACCCTTTTTCAGAGATGTGTCCTGCTCCAATAACATTCAAGAAGCTTTACACCATCCAGGACAAAGCACCCACTTAACTGACACCCTATTCACCAACTTCCACATTGATTTCTTCACTACCAATCTATAAGATGCACTGACAGCACCTTCCAAACTTACAACCTCTACTACCTAGAAAGGTAAGCAGGCACAAGGGAACACCATCATCTACAACTTTCCCTCTAAGGGAAACCTCACACACCATCCTGACTTGGAATTATATCACCGTTCCTTCACGGTTGCTGTGTCAATTTTCACTAACTTCTTTCCTAATAGCATTGTGAACGTACCGACACCTCAAGCACTGCAGCTGTTGAAGAAGTTAGCTCATAACCAACTTTTCAAGGGCTCACATCACATGAATGAATTAAAACAATCTAGTTTATGCCTATTCTTCAATGGAGAGTAAATTATGGTCATCTAAATTCCTCATTGTCTATTTCTCCATTGGTCAGTTTTGTTAAAGTTGATGCAAATGTGTTATTTACTAAACAAAGTGTTTACGTCTGAGTACTTAATTCCATTCTGCTTTGTCTGGAATGGACTGTGTATTTTTATGTTGATTTCAGCTTAAACTATATTGGACAAATAGGTCCTTTCATGTAAAGACTGATGTATGTTGAGCACTAAAGATATATTAAATGTTTTGTGAGTAAATGTGTTATTTTACCTTCTAGAGACATCTTACTCTACTTTTTTAAAATGTGCATTAGTGAAAGAAAATCACACTAGTCCATTTCTTAACAGATTTTAAACAACAGTTTTAATACAGCAGGAATGTCACATTCAGAAAATCAGTGGACAGCGTGCAAAGATAATATAAAGGATTAGCTTCTGTGCTCTTTAAGTTTTGTTGTTTTATGCTATATTGCTGAGAATTAGTATCTGGCTTTCATTAATAATAGCTATATTTATTTGTAAATTTTTATTCATTTATAAGCTATTAGCATCACAACCTAGGCTAGCATTTATTGTCCATCCCTAATTGTCCTTTGAGATGGTGATGTTGAGGTGTCATCTTGAACTACTAGAGTTCTTGTAGTGAGGTAATACTCACAATATAGTTACAAAGAGACTCCTAGGATTTTGACCAGCAACAGGTAACAAATCTTTAGAATCCCTACAATGTGGAAACAGGACAACAAGTCCATGCTGACCGTTTGAAGAACATCCCTCTCAGGCCCATACCTTATCCCTGCATTTCCCATGGCTAATGCACCTAATCTACATATCCCTGAACACTGTGGGCAATTTAGCATGGCCAATCCATCTAACTCACACATCTTTGGACTCTGGGAGGAAACCAGCGCACTCAGCAGAAGCTCACTCTGACACGGGGAGAATGTGCAAATTCCACACAGACAGTCACCTGAGGGTGGAATCAAACCCAGGTCCATGGCGCTGTGAGGCAGCAGTGATAACCACTGAGCCACCATGCTGCCCATGGTGGCACTATATTTTCTAGTTAAGATTGTGTGTGATTCCAAGGGTTGGTGTTCTCATGAGAATGCTGCTCTAGTTCTTCAAGACAATAAAAGTTGCTGGTTTGGAAAGTGCTCTTAAAGATCCTTGGTGCGTTGAACTTGTACATCTTGTAACCCATAGTGTATAGTGGTAGAGGGAATTAATGTTTAATGTGGAGGATAGGGTGTCTAACAAATGGGCTGCTTTATCCTGAATGGTGTCATGTTCTTCCCAAATGTGGTTGGAGCTGCACTCACTGATGCAAGTGGGAAATACTCCATCACATTCTTGTCTTGCACCTTGGAGACAGAGGAGAGGCTTTGTGAATATAGGAAGTAATGTACTCATAGCAGAATTCCAAGCTGCTCATTTAGGAACAATCCTTTATAGATCAATTAAGAGAAAGCCAATATGGATTTATTAAAGGCAAATTGTGTTTTAGTAACTTAATTGAGTGAAAGATGATTTTGTTGATTGTTACAAAAAATGTTGGTATCTTGATACATAATAGGATTATCAAAAAAGTTGAAACTGATTGACAAAAGGGACAGTACTAGTTAGAATATGAAATTTACGAAATGTTAAGAAATAGAGAGAAACATAGAAACATACGAAATAGTTGCAGGACTAGGCCATTCAGCCCTTCAAGCCTACTCTGCCATTCAATATGACCATGGCTGATCATCCAACTCAGCACCCTGTTCTCACTTTCTCCCCATATTCTTTGATCCTTTAGCCATAAGAACTGTATGAAATGCCTTGTTGAACACATTCAGTGTTGGTCCCAACTGTTTTCTGTGGCAGAGAATTCCACAGTCTCACCACTCTCTGGTCGAAGAAATCTCTTTTTATCTCAATCCTAAATGGCCAACCCTGTATCCTTAGACTGTGATCCCGAGTTCTGGATTTCCCAGTCATCGGAAAGATCCTTCCTGTATTTACATTGTTTAGTCCTATCAGAACATTATAGATTTTTTTCAAATATGTCCTCATTCTTCTAAAGTCCAGTGAGTATAGTCCTAACTAATCCAATCTCTCTTCATACATCAGTCCTGCCACCCCAGGAATCAGTCAGGCACCCCTTTGTTGTACTCCCCTCATAGCCAGAATAGGCTTCAAAAAGGCCCAGATAAACAAATGGAATCAGCAGACATATGAATGATGAACTTTAGAATAGAGAAGGATGAAGTGATACATTTTCAAAAGAAAAATGAGAACGTACAGTGTAAAATAAGGGAAACAACTTGAAAGAACATTTGAGCACAAATTGTTGAAATTTGTAGCTAGGTGAATAAGTAGTTAAAAATGCATACGGGATTCTTGTCTTTACAAATATTAAACATATATATATATATATATATAATATGTAGAGACAGGTCAGGATTTTACTGGTAGCAGCTAAACACTGATGCCGAGATTGAAGGCAGGCAATAGAGCTGGATGTGCAGAAAGTGGTGTTATGAATGTGATATTATCAGGGCCAGTCAATTAATGACCTGCATCTTGGGAAGACAGCATGTTGGGTGACGTAAGGTGGAAGATATTTTGGGTCAGTTAACACTGACATTATCTTTATAAGGCAGCTAGCAATACCTGTCCATGCAATAGACCCAAGAGAACAGTCAACAAGATGTGGCAAAAGCAAAATTTGCTGTAATGTCTGAAGGTAGCTCAGGGACCCCTTCACAATTCATTAATGACTTCTTGAGTTACTTCAGGTGTAGATTTTTGGGAGTTTAGGTGACTGAGAGGTAATCTCATTGAAACATGTGAAAGGCAATCTAATTGAAACACACAATATTCGTCAGGGTAGATCGTTAGAGTTTGTTTATGTTATCTGGGGTATTTAAAATGCAGGGCATGGTCTCAGGATGACAGTCAATCCATTTAGGATTGAGAGGAGGAGAAATTTATTCCCTTGAAAGATTGTGAAACTTCAGAATTTTCCACTCCAGATGGTTGATGGACAGTGGTTACCATTGACATAAGTGATATGTGACTGTGTGTGTGTTCAATGGATGAGTAACAATGGGAATTTATGCACTGAGAACAGAAGAGTGGACTCAATGCAAGGAAATGACCAAGAATCAGAGAAATTATGGTGCTGCATGGCACAGGGAAATAGAGACAGGCAAGGCAATGTGGGTTGTGGAGCTGTGGAGCCCTGAGGGACTGAGGTAAACATTGATGGCAATCACAAAGCCGAGTACCCATGTGTCCATCATTCACCACATACAACCTCAGGTGGCCAGTAGGCAGAAGGACATGTTTGAAAACGCATTGTCCTCTCATTATTCTTCTCTCTTTTACAGGCCATCAGCAAGGTCAGCCAGAGGCCAAGCCTATGTGACAGCACTCCACGTCTGAGGAGGAGGATAAGGAGATCTCAGAGGGTGCACCATCACATTATTCCCCTACACTTCCTGCTAAGCGTGCATCCTCTTGTGCCACAGGGTAGTCATGCCTGCTTAACCATGAGGTCACAGTCTGTTGGACACAGCACAGATGCACCTAGGCAGCTGGTGGAGGCTATGACAGTTGAGGTCTCACACACACTTTGATGATTATGGGAGAGCCTGATGATACTCAGCTTCAGGCTGAGGACAAGTCTCTGGAGTCATCAGGTGGCAGAGCTGGATTGCAGTGTGAGGTTTTTAACATTTGGTAGAGGTTTTGTAATGGAGGAATCAATCCAAACCATATATGTAGCCATGATTGTGGTGTGCATGCAAATGGCACCCTCCACTGAGCGAATGACAACCCCCAAGGAATGACAGCTCACTGGATGCCAGAGATGAAAACAATTTCCACCGCTGTGGAACAATAGTATTATTTACCAATAATAGAAGGGGACAAGGTTCCTTGTGTCATTGCCTGGTGTTTGGAGACAGATTAGCAGAAACACTGCATGTCCTGTTAGAACAACAAGAAGTTGACATCCAGGTCCCACTGCTCCTGCACCGCTTTAATATTGTATCCTTTTTTTGACTGTCTGTCCTTAAGTGTCCTGCCAAAAATGAATCACTTCACACTTCTCTGCTTTAAATTTAATCTGTCTCTTGTCCACTTATGCCACTAGCCTATGTCCTGTAGAAGTTTATCACTGTCCTGCTTACACCTAAAACACTTCAAAGTTTTGTGGTCATCTACAAATTTTCAAAGCACGTCCAAGTCTAGGTAATTGAAATCTGGAAAAGCAAAAGGTCCTAACACTGACCCAAGGGGAATCTATTCATTCCTCGAGGCCTGAATCACACATTTATCTCTAATTGATCTCCTCAGATATAAAAAATAGTGCAGTTATCTATTTCAACGTCTCAGGCATTGGTTGCCTACCATTTCCCATGGTTTCAGATCCTCTTCTATCATGGCTCAGTGAGAATGCCTCTGCTGTTCAAGCAAGCTCATATTTTGTTCTAGACTGCTACTGCCAACGTCTACACAGTATCATCTACTTGCCCAAGCCACACAATCTATCACAATGGCTGTCACCTACAAGTCTTCCATCAAGCCTCCACACTGTTATAGTTGATAATGCTCCACTGTTCCTCTGCATTCTTGAAACAATATAAAAAAAACTGGTGAAGTCACAATTAATTGGACCATTTAACAGGTGTAATTTTGTCTTGTTTTGCTGTAGCAAGAAGTCCACCCACCAATCCAGCTGCCTTTGTTACTAGCAACTTGCAATGTTACCATATTGAGCTGCCCTCCTGACACCTTCCACAGCCGCTTAACTATGCATTTAGCTTCTCAGCCATTCTCCAAAACCCTGAGGAAATCACAGACATAGAGGACAAAAGCAAAGCAGTCATGATAAACTTTTCTGAAACGTAACTCGACCATTAATTAGAATATTTTGTCCAAGGCTGAGCACCAGAGCTTAGAAAGTATGTGGAGGCTCTAGATAAACTGCAGAGTACACTTACGAGAATTGTTCCAGGACTAAGGAACTACAATGGCAGGGATATATTGAAAAAGTTGATGCTATTCTCTTAGAGAAGAGAAAGTCATAGAGTCACACAGCACGGAAACAGACCTTTCGGTCCAACTCATTCATGTGAACCAGATATCCCAATCTGACCTAGTCCCATTTGCCAGCATTTGGCCCGTATCCCTCTAAACTCTCCTTTTCATATACCCATCCAGATTCATTTTAAATGTTGTAATTGTACCAGCCTCCACCACTTCCTCTGGCAGCTCATTCCATGCATGCGCCACCCTCTGCGTTAAAATATTAGCCCTCAGGTCCTTTTTAAAACTTTCTCCTCTCACCTTAAACCTATACCCTCTGGTTTTAGGCTCCCTAAATCTAGGAAAAAGACCTTGGCTAGTCACCCTATCCATGCCTCTCATGATTTTATAAACCTCAATAAGGTCACCCCTCAGTCTCCAGGGAAAATGGTCCCAGCCTATCCAGCCTCTCCCTACAGCTCAAACCCTCCAACCCCAGCAACATCCTTGTAAATCTGTCCCCCATTCTCTCAAGTTTAACAACATCCTTCCTACAGAAGGGCAATCAGAATTGTACACAGTACTCTAAACATAGCCTAACCAATGACCTGTACAGCCACAACATGATGTCCCAACTCCTATACTCAATGTTCTGACCAATGAAAGCAAGTGTGCCAAAAGCCCTCTTCACCACCCTGTCCATCTGTGACTCCACCTTCAAGGAACTATGCACCTGCATGCCTCGGTCTCTATTTAGTACCAATCCAAAGGGCCCTACCATTAACTGTATACGTCCTGCCCTGGTTTGCCTTACCAAAATGGAAAACCTCACATTTATTTAAATTAAACCCCATCTGCCACTCCCTAGTCCATTAGCTCATCTGGTCAAAGTCCCTTTGTACTCTGAGATAATCTTAACTGTCCACTGCACACGAATGTTGATGTCATTTGCAAACTTACTGACCATGCCTCCTATTTTCATATCCAAATCATTTATATAAATGACGAAATGCAGTGGATCCAGGACTGACTCTTATGATTGGCAAAAGAACCAAATGTAATATGATGAAAGCCTTTCAACTCAGAGAATGGGTGAGGTCTGGAATGCACACTTTAATTGTGGTAGAAGCAGCTTCAGTTATATCTTTCCAAAGGGAATTTCGCACAAGGGCTCAAAAATAGTACTCTATGGAAAGGGTGGGGTAATAAGACAAATTAAATTGTTCTTACTCAATGGACCAAATGACCTCTTTCTATATAGCAATAAAGGTAAAGGTAAAGTCACTATAGTCCCAGAGGACCATACGGCTGCTTCTCATTAGAGAGAGAGATGACTCAAGTGAGTTTAACTTGAAGGCCACCACGCCTCAGGCAATGATAGGGGTTGAGAAGGACAGACCTTCATGGTCAGCTCAGTCCCCTGCAACAGGTGGATTAGTAAGGATGAAGTGAAGTCAGCTATTCGCTCTTGTTGCTTCTCTCACTACCTGCTGCAGTTATCCAATATCAGTGTCACTGTGTCACTCTTAGGGATGGGCTTAGAAATCCCCTACACAGAGTACATTCTGTGTCTGTTTAACTGAAATATTTGAAACGTTCCAATCTTCTTCAACTCTGAAGAGAGAAAAAGATTTAAACTTGAAATACTCTTTTGAAGTACAAGTTCAATTTTAACCTGACATGGGAGCAGTGTGTAGATGGGACAAAAACGAATGATACACTTGGAGGATCAGTATGGAGGGAGGCCAGCTGCTTTTAACAAATATGATCTAATTATATGTTATGTTATAAATGTTATGGCACAGAAGGAGGCAATTTCTCTTACTGAGCCTGAGCTATCCAATTAGTCACGTGTTCCTGCTTTTTCACCATAACCCGGTAATTATTTTCTTTAAGAATTTATTCAATTTCCTTTTGAAAGTAACTATTGAATTGGCTTCAATCTCTCAGTCAGGATGTAGTACATGCCAGATCAAAACAGCATTTTATTTCACATAATGCCTCTGATGCAATAAAATATCTCAAATGACTTCACAAGAGCTTTAGAAAATAATATATGAGACTGAGTTGTAAAAATAAACATTGCAGCAGATTGTCAAGAGCTTGATCAAAGAACTAGGTTTTACAGAATCTCTTAAGTGAGGAAACATTCATCCAGGGCTTAATTACTTCTAGATACAACTATTTCAATGACAGGAGGAGGAAACTTCACAAATACCCCTTGGTTAATGATGAGCAAGCTCAGCATATCAGTACAAAAGATAAGGCTGAAGATTTGCTAACAACCTTCAGCTGGTAAAGTTCCGAGTGGATGATCCATCTCTGCCTCCTCCAGAAGTCTCCAAATTCCAGGAGCTAGTTTTCAGCTAATTTAATTCATTTCCCATTATACCATGAAATCCAGTCAAAAGGTGGCAGAGACATCACTGAGAGGAATTCTGGGAGATGACACTGCAGTCACTGTGACCAGTCATAATGTCTCGGAGGAAATGGTATCAAGGAGTGGTTAAACCTGAAACACTATGTTAGTGTTTCCTGCCTCCTCTAACCAAAAACAAAAGCACTGAGTCGTGTTGAGGCAAGGTAAGATTATTATCTTTTTTAAGTGTAAAAGGGCGAAGATGGCAGTTAGGGCGGTGGTATGCTCCTCCTGTCAGATGTGGGAAAACAGGGAGCAGTCTAGTGTCCCTGACAACTACATCTGCAGGAAGTGTGACCAGCTGCAGCTCCTCACAGACCATGTGGTTCAGTTGGAGAAGCAGCTGGACCCACTGCATACAGGGGACAGAGGGAGAGATAGATTCTAGCTTTAGGGAGGTGGTCACGCGACAGGTCCAGGCAGATAGGAGGGTGACTGCCAGGAGATGTAGGCAGGTAGTTCGGTAGTCTCCTGTGCCTATTCCCCTTTCAAACAGCTATACCGTTTGGATACTGTTGCGGGGTGATAGCCTCTCAGGAGATAGTACTAGCAGTAGCCAGACCTGTGGCACCACAACTGGTTCTACTTTAGAGCAGCGTGTAGCAAAGTCTAGGTGAGTTATAGTAGTAGGTGACTCAATAGTCAGGGGCCCAGATAGGCGTTTCTGTGGCTGTGAATGAGAGGCTAGGATGGTGTGTTGCCTCTCTGGTGCCAGGGTCCTTGATGTCTGAGTGGACATCCTGAAGCAGGAGGGAAAAGAGCCAGAAGTCATTGTCCACATTGACACAAATGATGTCGGTAGGAAGAAGGAAGAGGACCTGTGAGGACATTTCAGGGAGTTAGGTAGGGAGCTAAAATGCAGGACTACCGGAGTAGTAATCTTAGGAATACTGCCTGTGCCATGGGCTGGTGAGGCTAGGAACAGAGCGACAGTACAGTTGAATACGTGGCTACAGAGCTGGTGTAAGAGGGAGGGCTTTAGATACATGGATCATTGGGATGTCTTCTGGGGAAGGTGTGACTTGTAAAAGAAGGACAAGTTGCACCTGAACTGGAGGGGCACCAATATCCTGGGTGGGAGGTTTGCTAGAGCTCTTCTGGAGGGTTTAAACTAGTGTGGGAACTGGAATACTAGGCCAATGCTAGGCAGGGACTGGGGACAAAAGTGTGACAAAGATATGCATAGTGCAGAGTAAGAGCAGGCAGAGGAAAGTCGCGGGTCTCAGAGGGACTGGAGGACCGGAGTGCATTTACTTCAATGCAAGAAGCATAGCAGGTAAGTCAGATGAACTAAGAGCATAGATTACTGCATGGAATTATGATGTTATTGCCATTACAGAGACTGGAGGGGCAGTACTGGCGGCTTAACATTCCTGGATACCACTGTTTTAGACGGGACAGAAAGGGAAACAAAAGGGTTGGGGGAGTTGCACTTCTGATTAGCGATCACCACACAGTTGTGTTGAGAGAGGAGCAGAGTAATTGTTATAGGTTTCAACTTTCCTCTTATTGACTGGGATTCCCTTAGAGCCAGGGCCTCGGATGGAGAGTAATTTGCAAGATGTGTCCAGGAGGGCTTTTTGAGGCAGTATGCTGACAATCCAACCAGAGAGGAGGCCATAACAGACTTGGTCCAAGGGAAAGAGCCAGGACAGGTGATTGATGTTTCAGTAGGGGAGCGTTTTGGGCTTAGTGACCATAACTCCATAAGATTTCGAGTAGTCATGGAAAAGGACACAAGTGGCCCTCAGGTGAGGGTGCTGAATTGGGCAAGAGCCAATTACACCCAAATTAGACAGGAACTGGAGAATGTGGATTGGAAGCAGTTATCTGACAGTAAGTCTACCTCTGGCATGTGGGAGGTTTTTAAAGACCAATTGACTAAAGCGCAGGACATGCATGTCCCTGCAAAACTAAAGGATAGGAATGGCAGGATTCAGGAACCATGGATGACAAGGGAAATTGTAAGGCTATGTCAAAAGAGAAAGGGAAGCATACAACAAGGAACTTAAATGTGCAATTAAGAAGCCAAAATGGGCCATGAAATGTCTGAAGCAAACAGGGTCAAGGAGAATCCCAAGGCTTTTTATGTATATGTTAGGAGAAAGAGGGTAATAAGGAAAAGAGTAGGCCCACTCAAAGAGGGACGTTATACGTAGAGCCACAGGAAATGGGGGAGATCCTGAATGAGTACTTTGTATCAGTTTTCACAAGGAGAAGGACATGATTAATGGTGAGGTCAGGGATGAGTGTGTGAATACTCTGGAGAATGTCAACATATTGAAAGAGGAAGTTTTGGGAATCCTGAATTGCATTAAGATAGACAAATCCCCAGGACCAGATGGGATCTACTCCAGGTTTCTCAGAGAGGCAAGGCAGGAAAGAGCTGGGGCATTGGCAGATATCTTCACATCCTCGTTGACCACAGATGGGGTTTCAGAGGACTGGAGATTAGTGAATGTTGTTCCCTTTTTTAAGAAAGGATGCAGGGATAATCCAGAATCTATAGGCCGGTGAGCTTGATGTCTGTGGTGGGGAAGCTCTTGGAGAAGATACTGAGGGACAAGATATATGCGCATTTGGAGGAAAATGGACTAGTTAGTGACAGGTAGCATTGTTTTGTCCAGGGAAAGTCATGCCTCACCAACCTGATTGAATTTTTTTAAAGAGGGAATGAGGATGATTGATGTAGGAAGGGCTGTGGATCTAGTTTATATGGACTTTAGTAACGCATTTGGTAAAGTCCCACATGGCAGGTTGGTACAAAAACTAAAATCACAAGGGATTTAGGGTGGCCTGGCTAGATGGATAGAAAACTGGCTTGGTCATAGAAGACAAAGGGTAGTGGTGGAGGGATGTTTTTCAGAATAGAGACCGGTATCTAGTGGTCCTCCAAAGGGATCAGTCTTAGGTCCTTTTGTTTGTAATATATATAAATGATCTGGAGGAAAATGTGGATGGTCTGATAAGCAAGTTTGCAGATGACGTGAAGATTGGTGGAGTTGCTGATAGTGCTGATGATTGTGAAAGGATACAATGGGATATAGATAGATTGGCGACTTGGACACAGCAATGGCAGATGGAGTTTAATCCAGACAAATGCGAGGTGATACATTTTGGAGGATCAAATTTAGGTGTCAATTATATTGTTAATGGCAGAACCCTTAGGAAGACTAACATCAGATGGATCTGGGTGTGCAGGTCCAGGTAGCCAAGGTGATTAAGAAGGCATATGGCATGCTTGCCTTCATTGCCTGGGGTGTGGTGTACACAAGTTGGCAAACCATGTTGCAGCTATATAAAACCCTTGTTAGGCCACATTTGGAGTGTTGTGTGCAGTTTTGGTCACCACACTACCAGAAGGATGTGGAAGCTTTGGAAGAGAGTACAGAGAAGGTTCACCAGGATGTTGCCTGGTCTCCAGGGCATTGACTATGAGGACAGGTTAAAAAGACTAGGACTGTTTTCACTGAAAAGATGGCGGCTGAGAGCCGACCTGAGAGAGGTCCACAAAATTATCAGAGACAAAGATAGGGTGGATAGTGAGAGGCTTTTTCCCAAGGTTGAAGTTTCAGTTACAAGGGGACACAGGTTCAAGGCCAGAGGTGGAAAGTTTAAGGGAGATGTGCGAAGGAAGTTTTTCACACAGAGAGTGGTAGCAGCTTGGAATGCACTACCAGAAGAGGTGGTGGAAGCAGGCACATTGAAAACATTTAAGAGGCACCTAGATGGGTACACGAATGGGGAGGGAATAGAGGGATATGCATCGAAAAATAGCAGGTTTGTTTTTAGATTAATTAGGGCATGATGGTTGGCACAGGCTTGGAGGGCCAAAGAGCCTGTTCCTGTGTTGTACTTTTCATTTGTTCATTTGTTCATTTGAAATGGTTGGAGGCACTGGATACTGCAAAGGCTATGGTCCCTACTAATATTCTAGCAGTAGTACTGAAGACTTGTGCTCCAGAACTCCATCTGCCATTTCTGTGCCCAAGTTGCCAATCTATCTACATCCTGTTGTATACTTTCACAATCGTTGGCACTGACATCTACCCAACAATGTGGAAATTGTCCAGGTATGCCCCATACACAAAAGTGGGATAAATCTAATGTGGCCACTTACCACCCTATTTATCTTTTCTCAATCATCAGTAATGTGATGGAAGGCATCAACAACAGTTTTTTTAGGTGGCACCTTTTTAGTAATAACCTGCTCGCTGACACCAGATTTAGCTTCCACCATGGCACTCAAACTCTTATCTCATTACAGCCTTGGTTCAAACATGGACAAAAGAGCTGAATTCTAGAGGTGAGGTGAGAGTGACTGCCCTGACATCAAGGCTGCGTTTGGACAAACATGGCATTAATGTGCACCAGCTAAACTGGAATTAGTGGGAATCAAGGGAACTCTCTTTGCTGGTTAGAGTCACAAGAGTACAAAGGAAAATGGTTGTGTTTAATAGAGGTTGTCACCTTAGTTCCAGGACTTCACTGTAGGAGTTCCTCAGGGTAGTGTCCTAGGCCCAATCATCTGTGATCTTTAGTTGCTTTGTGATAAGGTTAGAAGTGGGGATGTTCGCTGATTATTGCACAATGTTCAACGCCATTTACAGATCTTCAGATGCTGAAGCAGTTCACCAACAAATATAACAAGACCGAGACAATAGCCAAGCTTAGGCTGACAAATCACAAATAATATTTGCATCACACATTGTCAGGCAATGAAGAGAATCTGTGAAAAGAATCTAACACTAATGGCATTAATATCACTGAATCCCCACTCTCCAGCTAAAAGCTGGACTGGATTAGCTTCATGAAGACTGTGGCGACAAGAGCAGAAGCCTGTCCAATGCGTATAAAGCACAGAACACTCACTGTTTGCCTGTATAGGTGCAGCTCCAATAAAACTCAAGATCTTTGATACTATCAAACACAAAGTCGTCCACTTGATTGGCACCACTCCAAAACTTTCACTCCTTCCACTGCTGTTGCACAATGTGTACCAATATGCAATTCAGAAATTCACCAAGGCACTTTAAACAGCACCATCCAAACCCACAGCCATTATCCTGCACACGCCTATGTCTCCCTGTTAGTTGTAAAAACAGAAAGTGCTGGAGTGCTGAATTCAAACTTCCAAAGAAAAGTCATACTGAACTCGAAACGTTGATGTCTTTTCTCTTTCCACAGATGCTGTCAGCCCTTTCCAGACCTTTCCAATTTTATCTTTCAGATTTCCTGTATCTGCATTATTTTGCTTTAATTTTATGACAACCTGTGCAATTCAAAAGAACGACGGCAGCAGATACATGGAACATCAGCAACTGCATGTTCCTCTCCAAGTCACTCACCATTTGGCCTTGGAAATATTTCACCATTCTTTATTGCTAGGAAATTCTGAGATTTACACTCCTGTGCATACATCCAACTGAATAGTAGGCAATGTTGAATGTTAGGAACATAAGGTGTTGGGTTGAGTCAATGCCCTGCAGGAATGGTGCCTCTCCTCTCCTGTGAGTGCAAGGACCCGGTCTTCATACTGGGTGAGGACACAGATCTTGGGCACCACTCCACCTATACAGCATAACTCTGTCCTGTTAGGAGATGTCTTCTCCTGCAATGACATAAAGCGGACAAATGAGTAAGATGTAAATGGGTGTTATGGCTGTTAGTGTATGTGGAGGACAGATACTGAGGTGTTCTGAGGGATTGAGGAAGCAATGCAGAGGGGATGTATAGTTAGTGATGTGGAATGATGGAGGTAACAAGAGTGAGTGAGGCACAGTGCTGTATGCAACATGGGGAGTGTCAGAGCATTAGCTTTGGTGAGAAGTGTGTGCAACGGCATAGATAGAGTGTGAGGTAGCAGAGAGACAAATTTGGCAATTAGCTTGGTGGAAAAGAAAAATAGGGAAGCTAGGTGCTAGGAAAGTGACAGGCATGGACAGTGTCCCTCGCTGAGCACTCAGATCCTGTGAAGACCAACTGGTGGAGGTATTCACTGACATCTTCAACCTCTCCCTCCTACAACCTGAAGTCCCCACCTGCTTCAAGAAGACCACCATCTTCCCAGTGCCCAAGAAAACACATGCAATGTGCATTAATGACTACCGCCCAATAGCTCTGACTTCACCTTCTTGTGGCACTGCAGCTTAGCCCTTCTACCCTCAAGACAGCACTGACCTGGGTGGGGAGCTAGCTGGCAAGGTGTGGTGTCGCAGTTTCCTCTGCCAGTCCTCCAGGAAGAGGACGATCCTCCTACACACCATTCCTTCTTCCACAGTTTCCTTGTCCCTGTTGGAGAACCACAGTGCTGGCTTCCCCTTCTCAACATCTCTTCAAAGTCCCTGACGGTGAGTGGGTTAAGTGCTAGTGCTCCTCCAGGTGCACAGTGGGCTTTCAGAGATGGCGCGGATGAAAGGGATGTTGCTCTTTGAGCAGATATCTGGTGGGTGGAGAATTAGTATGGACACGGTGCTTGGCAAGATGGGGCAGAAATCGGACACAGTACTTGCTATCAGGGTGACAGTGACCATTAATGCAGCAGGTTTGGTGAGATACAGCAATCTAACTGGCTCAGCCTCACAGTGAGAATCACTCCACTAAATGCGACAAGTCTTGCACAGAGTCAAAACCTGTAAGATTCAGCCCAAAGTGAGTTCCACAGCTCACAGTCTAGCTACATGTAAGGATAGCCACCAAAGTAGAAACAATAAATATGAGGGATGTTCAAAAAACCAGAATTATATGAATGTAAATGTTGGACATTTGTAGAGCTAGAAGATAATACAAAGATAACAAGGAGTGAAGGCTTGGATGGATTTTAAACCAAGGAATCAGATTTCCAAAAGATAATTTTTTTCTCTCGTCATTTCTATTGCTTTTTTATACCAATTAGCATAAGTCTGAGTCCTTTGGTTACCAATTCTTTTGTCACTAGAGGTAGTTTTCTCTTATTTGTTCTATCAAAACTCTTTATGAGATTTAACAACACTGTCAAATTTCCCCATAAATGTCTCAGTGTAAGAGAGCAGGTTGACCATCTTTTTCGCACTGATTGTTGTTGGAAAGATGTTAACATCTGAGAGCAGGCTGGAATAGGTGGACCATACAATTCGCCATTACCCAAGGGCCCTGATATAAGATATGCTAACATCAGAAGGGAAGACAAGCTGAAAGATTCCTTACAGGGCCTGGACCTCCTGGTCCCCAAGAAACTATTCCAAAAATTAAGAACTAGCTGAACTTTTTCCCACAGCTGTGTTGCCATCTGCTGCATATTTCTGGTAGATGTTCAACCAGGTTTCAACAACAGTTGCACTAAAGATAGCATTATGACACCAATTACATAATTTAGCTAAGATATTTCCACTTCCTTTAAGCCTCACCCAGCTGTAGTGGAAGTCTCTGTGTCTTCTAGGGAAGCTAGGTGCTAGGAAAGCGACAGGCATGGACAGTGTCCCTGGCTGAGCACTCAGATCCTGTGCGGACTAACAGGCGGAGGTATTCACTGACATCTTCAACCTCTCCCTCCTACAAGGTAAAGCCCCCACCTGCTTCAAGAAGACCACCATCTTCCCACTACCCAAGAAAACACATGCAATGTGCATTAATGACTATCGCCGAATAGCTCTGACTTCAATTATCATGAAGTGTTTCGAGATGCTGGTCATGGCCCACATCAACTCCAGTTTCCCAGTCTGCCTCGATTTCCTATAATTTGCCTACCAACGTAACAGGTCCACAGTGGATGCCATTTCCCTAGCCCTGCACTCATCCCTGGAACATCTGGATTACAAAGACACCTACGTCAGACCCTTGCTCGTTTACAACAGCTCCACCTTCAACACCATTATCTTCTCCAGACTCCATGACCTTGGTCTCAGCTTCGCCCTCTGCAATTGATCCTCAGCTTCCTGACCCACAGGCTGCAATCAGTGAGGATAGATAACTGCACCTCCACCACAATAACACTCAACACTGGAGCCCCGCAAGGATGCGTCCTCAGCCCCCTACTCCCTGTACATCTATGACTGCATTACCAAATTCTGAATGAATGCCATCTACAAGTTCACTGACGACAACACTTTAGTAGGACAGATATCTAACAACAACGAGTCAAAATACAGAAGGGACATAGAGGGCTTGGTGATGTAGTGCAATGAAAACAATCTGTCTCTCAACGTCAGCAAAGCTAAAGATTCAGAAAGAAAGAAGGAGAACACGCTCACACCTACACCAATGGAACTGAGATTGAGAGGGTGAAGAGCATCAAGTTCCTTAGAGTGACGATAACCGACGACCTGTCCTAGACTTTTCACGTAAATATGACAGTCAAGAAGGCACAACAAATTTGGCATGTCTATAAGGTCCCTCACCAACTTCTACAGATGCACTATGGAAAGCATACTGTCTGGGTGCATAACGGCCTGGTCCGGCAAATATTCTGCTTAGGGCTGTAAGAAATTACAGAAGGTGGTGTGCACAGCCCAGACCATCACGGAAGCCAACCTTCCATCCATGGACTCCATTTACACAGCTCGCTGTCGCAGTAAGGTGGCCAACATCATCAAAGACCCACTACATCCTGATAATGACTCCTACAATCTCTTCCATCAGGCAGAAGATACAGAAGCCTGAACACACGCACGAGTAGGTTCAGGAACAGATTCTTTCTGGCTATTATCAGACTGTTGAATGGACTCTAGCCTCAAACAATGTAAGCTGCATTTAACCTGTATGCCTCTAAGTCTTTTTGATCTGTACATCCTTTGCTTGCAGTGACCTGTCTGTACTGCTCATAAACAAAGCTTTTCACTGAATTTCAGTACACGTGACAATAAATCAATCAATCAATCAACCCTTAATCAAGGAAGATAAATTGTTAATGAGTGGAAATGGAAACATCTTAAACCAGTAAATCACCTTGCATAATTTTATTCATTCCCACACTATTCCCGCCAATTGGGATGGGTTAAAATTGACCCTTCAGGGTTTGAGTGAAGATTCGTAGCTCGGGTGCTGGTTGTAGATGCTGGTGTGTTCGCTGAACTGGGAGATTTGATAGCAGATGTTTTGTCCACTTATGAGGTGATATCCTCATTAAGAGCTCTGCAGCACTGAGGATGTCACATAGTAAGGGGATAAAACGTCTGCTGTCAAACCTCCACATTGACGAACACACCAACATCTACAATTGACCCTTATCATTGTGTATTATAAACAATTATACACTAATCAAGGCTACATAGCGAATAACATCCAAACACCCATGCCTTATAAAACCAGTTTTACTGCTTTGGGATGGGCAGGCCCCCATTCTTTAGTATAAAGCATTACAGTCGTGCTTGTTTATTCTGTAGCTTTACTTGTTTCTCCTTCAAAAGAGATTCACCTCAGATTAAAAAAAGGAAAGAAAATGCTGGAAGTACTCAAAAGGAATTACTCAGCAGTCTGACATCATTAGCAGAGAAAGAAACAATTAATGACCATTTAAGGGCATCATCATCCTGCTGCTGGTACTAACCATGTCACAGGGAGGGCTGCAGCTGTGCAGGCAGCATGAGAAGCAAGTGATGGTGTGCTTGCTGACTGCTGCGGTATCGTTCAGTCAAAGGCACTCAGTGACTGATTGAGGCACGCTGCATGGGGAAAGGGCTGGGATGGGCTCATTGAAAGCCGCCACCACCCCCCCCCTCCCCCATTCCATCCTTGCTGAGGACTCCCATGCCCTCACAAACCCCAGCCTCTGACCCTCTTGGCCCCATCAGTCACCTGTACCTAGGGTTCAGCTTTGTTCCAAGAATTCAGGTGTGTGGAATACTGTCACAGCCACCATCGCTCTCGTACTGCTAAATGCTGTCAGCCTTTGAATTTTCAGCAGCTCTCCGCATGTGAGACGTCCACACTCTGGATCCTTAAACATTGGAGAAGGCCTGTCAATGATCTAAGAGCCTCAAGGTTGAGTGAGATCTCTAAGAGAGGCAATATGCAATTATCTCTGGCTGTGTAGCCAATGGCTGACATTCCAATGCCTCACCAAAATCCTGATTACTACCTTTGTTTCTCCCTCTCTACACATAATTCCTGACCTGGACTTACTTCTCAGCATCTGCTTTAATTTCAGATTTCCAGTATCTGCTATATTTTGATTTTTGCATCACTTCAGATTAGCTGTGATGAGATTACTTTAAATTATGAAATTTCCTCTTGAGCATACCTGATTTTAGTTGTTCTAACATTCGGGGTCATGCCTGTCAGGGATCTGAAATTTTCTCTTCAAAAATCTCAATATCTCTTCTTTTATGATGCTCCTTAAAATGTATTTCTTTGATTACACTGTTCTCTATTTTACTTTATGGAGGCCATGTCAAATTTTACTTCCTAGACATTTGCAAGAAGGACATTGCAGAGATGTTTTTTCATTTATGGATCAAATGTAGGCATCTCTGGCTGAGCCAGTATTTACTACCTGTTCCTAGATGCCCTCGCATTGAGCTGCCTTCTTGAACCACTGCTGTCCTGTCTGTATAGGTATACCTGTATTGCCATAAGGAAGGGAGTTACAGCATTTTGTAACAATAGTGAAGAAACGGTGATTTGATACAAAGTTAAGACGGTGTGTGTGTGTCCCCAGTTAGCAGGAACGTGAAAGTGGTGGTATTTCCATTCATCTACTGCCCTTGACCTTTTAGGTGGTAGTGTTGGTGGGTTTGGGAAGGTGTTGTCAGAAGAAGCTACTGTCGTGCATCTTGCAGATAACATATAGTGTTCTCACTGTGCATTGTGTGGTGAGGGGAATGAAAGTGGAGGGTGGTAGATAAGCTGCCAATCAAAGAACTGTTTTCTCCTGGATGGCATCAGCTTATTGAGTGTAGTTGAAGCTGCATTCATTCAGACAAATAGATTATTCTGTTGCGAATGGTGTTGAATGTTGTACGATCGTCAGGGAACATCCCCACTTCTGACTTTATGATAGCGGGAAGGTGATTGAGGAGCATTTATACCAATGTCCTTAGGCTGACACTATTAACCTGTACAATCACAACCTTCTTCCTCTGTGCCAGGTATGACTCTACCAGCAGAATATTTTCCCTCTGATTTCCTTGGATTCTGAGTTTGCTAGGGATCCTTGATGCCATCATCAGTCAAATGCTACCTTGAGGTGAAGGGCAGTCACTTTCACTTTACTTCTAGTATTTAGCTGTTTTATTCATGTTTGAACCAATGCTGTAATGAGATCAGGAGCTGAGTGGTCCTGGTGGAACCCAAACTGGGCATCACCGCACAAGTTATTGCTGAGCAGGTGCTCCTTGAGGGCATTGAACTTAACTCTTTCATTCACCCTGCAAAACAATCGAGAATAAACTGATGCAAAAGTAATTGGCTGAATTAGTTTTGCCCTAGTTTTTGCGGACAGCACAAGGCTGGCAGTTTTCCACATTGATGGGTGTATGCCAGTATTCTAGCTGCACTGAAACAGTTTGGCTAAAGGCACAGGTCTTTAGTACAATTAGGGGTTCATAGAGTCATACAGCACGGAAACAGACTCTTCGGTTCAACCAGTCCATTCCGAACATAATCCCAAACTAAACTAGTCCCACTTACCTGCTCCTGACCCTATCTCTCCAGACATTTCCTATTCATATATCCATCCAAATGTCTTTTAAATGTTGTAATTGTACCCCCATCCACCACTTTCTCAGGAAGTTCATTCCACATGGGAACCACGCTCTGCGTAAAAAAAATTGCCTTTCATGTCTTTTTTAAATCTCTCTCCTCTCACCTTAAAAATGTGTCCACTAGTCTTAAAATTCCCCAAATTGGGGAAAACACAACTACCATCAATCCTAACTATACCTCTCATTATTTTATAAACTTTTATCAGGTCATCTTTCAACCTCCTATGCTCCAGTGAGAAAAGTCCCAACCTATCCAGCCATTCCTTATACTGTGTTAGGGCCTACATCATTTTACAGGGTTCAGTGCCTTCAGTCATTTCTTGATATAAGGTGGAGTGAATAAAACTGATCGAAGATAGGCATCCATAATGCTGGCGACTTCAGGAGGAGTTCAGATGGATCATCAAAGGGGATGTTTATGGCTCCTCCACTTCCTGTTTATTATTTCATTGTTCATCCCCATTCAGAACTGATGTGGCAGGGCTACAGAGCTAAGCTCTGTTCATTTTATTCCATTAAAGACTCTAAATTTAAGTTGTTGCAAATACCAAAATTAAACTCCATATTTATTTGAAAAGATTATGTTTTCATATCAATAAATCACATAATTTGTTTCGATAGTCTTTGACAACGTTCACCTAGGTTTGCAGAAATTCTGAAAAGTTCCTTGGACAGCATCTTCTGAACACACGATCACTTCCATTTAGAAGGACGAGAGCAGCAGACACTTGGGGAACACCATCACCTGCAAGTTCCCCTCCAAGCCACCCACCATCCTGACTTGGAAATATGTCAACAATCCTTCAATGTCGCTGGGTCAAAATTTTGTAAATCCATCGCTAAGGGCACTGTGGGTCTACCTATAGCACATGGATGATTGCAGTTCAAGAAGGCAGCTCATCACCATGTTCTCAAGAGAAACTAGAGCTGCAATAAAGATACAACATGCATTTATTAATGCTCTATTTTAGTGCATCATATATATACTCACTCCAGGTTGAATGTGGAGGACTCCAATCAGATGAAGTGGAGCTGCAAGAATCCAAGGGAACAGGTAATCAATCCTTTTCTAATGATGGCACCATTTTCAAGCTGTTCTTAGATGAGGGCACCTGGGCAGCTACTTGAACCCAGCAATAATCAAAATGATATTTAAATCTGGGACGTATAACGTGATTAGGAACCTGAGGCAACTTTTGGGATAACCACAGGAACAGCCACAGAAAAGTAGAAAGAAATAGGAAGACTGACATTTCACTTCTGCCATCCCATTCATGTTTAAAGCCATGGAATAAGATTTACTTGAGCTAATTGTTTCTAATGAGAAATATTTGGTGATTAAATGTACAATAACAAATTGTAGTTTGTGAATTGTTACAAAGTCCAAGAAAATATGTGAAAGATAAAGAGCTGTGATTCTTTCAAAATGCAACATTGAAGAAGTATTTCCTGTTCTGAAGAAATTAGAATGTCTCCTCAAGGTGTTGAATGAGGTTATCATGGATTAATTTATGAAAAAATCAATTATACTGATTCTTTTGCTATTATGTTGCCGTCCAAGTGCCATCAACCAAGGGCATTTTAAAGTACTGAGTAGCTTTAGAAATGCGTAAATGCAGCCTTCAGATACAAACTGCATATCCTTTTTTACTTCATTGTACAAAACAATCTAGTATTCTCAGAGGAATGCTTGTGATTAATAAGTAACTGAAATTAGTGAGCTGCACTAGCAATTTGTATTGTCTGCAAAAGACCAATGAACTAAAGTCAAAGTTTAACAATGGCTGACTGCTGGTCCAAATCAAAGAGTGGGAAACTCAATATCTCTGCAAGATGTTAGATAGGAAAACAAAATATAAAATCAAGCTATTACTGGGAGGCAGGAAAACCAGGTTTTAAACTGGTGCAGATTGAAATTATTGGATTTGGCAAGACTTTTCCTTTTTGGAATTAAAGTAAGGCAATAAGCTTGTTGGATGGTATCATACCAGTTTCCAGGGAGGGTTATCTGAGTCATCAGGCAAAAGTCCAGAAATACACATTCTAGCAATAATTTAGTTTCAACCAACATAAAACCCAGACACCTCCTTGCTGACTCTCCTTAATGTAGATTTAAAAACTCTTTTGCAAAAGTATAAAACAAATTTATAACTAAATCAAACAAAAATAAAGCTATCCATTATGGCATTGCAATTTGAGAAAACTAGAGGTATACATTGAATATAATGAACTAATTGTTTATAACACCCGTTTGCCTCATTATGTTTTCCTCGTTCATCTATTTTATACTTGTCAGATTAATCCTCAATCCCTTTTCTGCAAATGTGAAAGAAAAGTGTTTGTTCAATCTGCAGTGTGAACATTGCATTCAGAAGAAAATGCAATGTCGTAAGGTACTTTGTAACAATATACAAGAATTTTGAGAGGGATTTTCCTGTACGAAGTAATCTGTGATCATAAGAGGCAAGTAAACTAAAATGTGCATTGAAAAGACAGCAAATTTTAGAAATCAGAACACCCAAGAAAGCTAATATGGCAACAGAGGCATCTTTCAAAGTTTCATATTGTTTGAAGAACAAGGCTACATTTATCGATGGTGCAGTCGAAGGGCATGATTATTCTGATGGCTCAGTCCTTGTTCCGTGATTTCAGAAGCAACACTTAAATAATGTCTGCTATTTCAGATGTGCAGTTAGGAGCAATGGCAAGAAGGGTATCTGTATTATCAGCCAATGAGAGAGCAGTTGGAGAGAGGAGTTTAATTGAATGTAACATTTTGAATTGGTAGATACAAGTGATACTGCCCAGGTGACAGAATTTGTTTGAATAGTGATTGTAAGCTTCACTATTAAAGAGGAACTCTTGACTTTGTTGCCTCTGAAATCCACACCCAGAGCGGTTGGTATGTGCAATAGAGTGCAGAATTATTCAACAACAAAGGATATGCTATTGGAGAAGCTAGTGACAATAAGAAACAATGCCACGCCAACAAGGATCTGGTATCATGCCAATTCCACTGCAATGTGCAAAGCAGACCCAATTTTCCTCCCTTCTTGAACTACCACTGTTTCATTCAGCAGGAAATTTGTGCCAAAGTAATTGCCTTTTATCACATTATGGCTTCTGCTATTAATCCAATTCATGCAAAATCCAAAGAACACTGAAGTTTCTGGTAATTGCATCTATCATTTTAGTATTCTTTTGCTGTACACTGAATCCAATTGGTTCAGAAGAAGAAAACTACGATTTATTTCACTTTTATCAGAAATCAAACTTTTGTGGAATCAAGAAAGAAAATATACTGTGTGGCTGCTTGATTTGTCACATTTAGCAAATATGACAGAAATTGAATGTCCTGTACTGCAACTACCAAGGCAAGCAAAACAGTTGATGATGTAATTAGTACAGTGATAGTGCAGTGAGAGCTTTCAAGTCAACATTTTACTTCTGTGTGCAAAACGGGTAGAAAATGAAGCTGCTGGACATTGACAAGTATTGTTCTTTCTTGACCAGGCTTATCCAAGAGTTCAGTGACAGATTTAATGATTTTGAGCAGTTGCAGCCCTATGTGATGTTTACTTCAAGCCCCTTCTTGGAAGTGGAGTCAAATACATTTCTGAACAAATTAGTATGCTGTTTGACCTTGATTATGTCTCTTTGGAAATGGAGATTGTCAGCCTTCAAATGCCCTTCAGTTGTAATCAAGGAAATTTGCTACAACTTTCTGAAATCTCACAGATATGAAAATTATAATAACATCTGCAAAGCAGCAATGAAAGCGTTTTCCCTATTTGGCTCTACCTGTCTTTTTAAATCTAGCTTTTCCGAAATGAGCTTCATTGAATTCAAATTTTGGACAAATTTTGACTGACACGAATTTGAATAAATCCATGAAAGTTGCACTCTCAGGGTGTACCCCAGCTTATGTAGCTGGTGGGCAGCTTGAAATAAAGGCAATAATCAATTTTCCCTCATTTTAAAAATATATTCTTGTAATTCAATTGTTATGACTAAATATATATCCATATCAATTCATATGTTTCCCATGTATGGTTTAGTAGCTTCTAATGTTTTTCATTAATCAGAAGTAGCTCTCATTAAATAAAACTGGCATAGTGGCATTGACACTGGTTGAGTAATCTAGGGACCCATGTAATTCTCTGATGACTCAGGTTGAATTTCATCACTCCAGGAAGTGGATCTGAATTTTTTTAAAAATCTGGAACTGCAAGTCTACTAAGACTATTGTCAACTTGACAAATGGATAAGAAGATTTCAAGGAAACAGGACAAAGAATATTTATTTCATGCGCAAATTTGGAGAGGGAGCCTTAACATTGTACAGTTTAAAACTCACTCCAGTGTGTTACATAACACCTTCAAGCTTTATACAGATTATATCATGCATATTACAATTTCCACACATTAATATCCATATGTCCCATACTGCCTTGTTTGCCATGGTATTTCATAGGCATTGTCTATTCTTTCACCCAAGGGTTCTGATGGTATTGCTTCTATGCTACTTGCCTTGACTGTCTGAATACTTTGTTCATCATTCATTTGTATTCTGTACGTTTGAAGTTCCCACATGCTTTGCTAGCTTTACTTATTACTGACTGTTTGGTGAAAGCTTTACAAAATAACTAACAACACATTCAATGACCATGAAACCATTAACAATTGTCATAAAAATTCATCTGGTTCACTAATGCCCTTTAGAGAAGGCAATTTGTCATCCTTACTTGGTCTGGACCCACTGCAATGTAGTTTGAATCTAAGCTAGCTTTTAAAGTAGCCTAACAAGACACTCAGTTGTATCAAGCTGCTAAACAGTCTAAAAAGAAAGGAATGGAACCTGATGGATCAGCTGGCACTGAGTGGCCTAGCTCACCACTACAGACTGAGCTGGTTGAGTCCTAAAATGCATAATTGGTAGATTGAGTCTGCGTCAGGTCAAGGAACCGAAAAAAGGGAAAAACCACTTGCCCTTATCCCAGTAATTTATCTACTGTATATTCATCAGTCTATGATAGTATTGGTAGGATTGACCGTTGCACAGACTGGTGAAGCTATAATGCAGGATTAGTTGTGTGTCAAACAGCAGAAGCAGCAAGTGATAGGCAGGTTTAAGCCATTCCACAGCCAACATATCAGTTCTAAGCTTTGTGGTCCTGTCGCATTCAGTTGTGAGTGGTGGTGGACAATAAAATAATGCGCTGAAAGAATGTGTTCCATTTATATCTGCATTGTCAATGATGGGATGCTTTACTGACTGAGCTATCTGGGCTCAAAGATATTTTCTCATTACCCTGTTCAGAGAAGCTATTACACACCTTTGGAGCAAGTGCAATTTGAACACACAGGCTGTGTGGTTCAGAGGTAGGGACACTACATCTAAAAATGTGAATAGATATTTTCAAATCAACCTGTACATGCGATGTTATTACACTCCTCTGGTGAAGGTGGGACTTGAATCTAGGACTCCTGGATCAGAGATATGAGAACTACCACTGTGCCACAAGGGCCCTACTGCCAGCAGTCCTGAGGGCACTCTGTACTGGGAAACCATTCGAGATGTTGTGCTAATATCTCCAAATTGGGGACAGAACTGAGCCCTTCAATTCCAAACTGAGAGCAGATATTTCTGAATCAGCTTGTTCAGAGATGTTAATATACGCCTCTGGAGCAGGTAGGACTTGAACCTGGCCACCTGGCTCAGAGGTAGGGACACTACCACTGCACCTCAAGATCCCCTGTAAAACCTTGTATTTTGCTTCTTTTTTATATCTGGAAGCGTCACATACAACCAAATAGCTTCTCTCCTATTCTCAAATCACCCATGGTGTTTTGCACCTGTTACACACCACCACTAAAATCACCCTGGTTTCTGACTGCTGAAACTATGTCCAGTGCCCGGCAATGTTAAAAATCTAAAAGTTTGTTTTAAAATCAACCTCCCCAGATGTGTTACAAAACATCTCTGGAGCAGGTGGGACTTGAACTGAAGCCTCCTGGCGTGGAGGTGGGGGCACTACCACTGTACCACAATAGCCCATGAGTAAAGTGAATGTGATAACCACTACACTACAGAATGGGAACTTTAGATATTTCTAACCAACCTGTTTCGATGTGTTATGACACACCTCTGCAGCAGATGGGACTTGAAGCTGGCCCTCCTAGCTCAGAGGCAGGGACACTACTCATTGCACCATAAGAGCTCCTGATCAAACCTTGAATTTTCTTTTTCTTTTCTTATATCTGGAAACGTTATCAAACACAACTGAATGGCTTCCTTCCCACCGCCAAATCATTTGTTATACTTTCCACCTATTATCCACCACCACTAAAATCACCCATGTTTCCAGGTACTCAGACTGTGTGCAACATCCGACAAAGGCAAAAATCTTGAACCTAGCTAAATAATAAGTTCACAACACCTGCTTGCCTCATTACCTTTAACTCCCAGGTATATAGCATCCTATTGATAGAATAATGTGCAACCAATGAGGCAAGAAGGAAAATGTGCACTCTTGTTACTGTCTTCTCCAGCACTTAGTGTTCCTCTGCTTGGCCTTGTGTTCTTCTCCCATTCCTGCTGTATATCAAGGGGTATCCCTGGCAAGTCTTTCTCGTGCTGACTGAAATGGCTTCATATCAGGTAAAATAACAGAACACAAATTCTTTTTTGGTGATGTCCTTTGATCCAGAGTACATTTTGATTGAGCGTTGGTGAAGTCTTTGAGAAAGCCTCCAAATATTTTTCAAACTCCAACAGTGAGTAGAAGAAATTTTGAAGTAATTATCAAAATTATTAGCAATGATTAGTTGACAATTTGATGGTCATTGGAGAGATTGTTCAGTAACGTGCTAATTTCCAATTTTATGTGCAGCAACCTTAATTGGTGCTAGAAACAAGTGATTTATTTTCTTTTTTTATGAAATATAAGCATCCCTGGCGAGACCAGCATATATTGACTATCAATCCTTTCCCTTCAAAAGGTGATGATGAGCTGGTCCCATGAATGATTGCAGTCCACTTGGTGTAGGTACACCAAAAGTGCGGTTGGGATGGAGTACTAAGATTTTGATTCAGTAACAATACAGGAACATTGATTACAGATCTATCTCAGAATGGTCCATGTCTTGAAGGGGAACTTGTAGGTAGTGTGGTACAATGTAACTACTGCCCTTGCCCACCTCAGTGGCAGAGGTTATAGATTTGGAAAATGTAATTGGAGGAAGATGGTGATTTGCTGCAGTGAATCTTGTGTGTTGTACAAACTACTGCCATTGTGTGCTAGCAGTTTGCTAGTATAGGGCATGCACATGACTTTATCCTGAATAGTATCAAGCTTTTTGTTGCAGCTGCATTCATCCAGTCAATTGGACAGTGTTCCAACAGACTCCAGACATCTGACTTGTAAATGGTGGATAGCTTTGGAGAGCCAAGGGGTCAGTTACTCGTGCAGAACTTTCAGCCTCTGTAGCCACTATATTTATATATCTGGTCCTGTTCAGTTCCTGTTCAAAAGGTTGATAGTGGGAGATTCAGAAATGGTAATGTTGAATTTCAAAGATGAAATGTTTATTTCCTGGTAAATGTATGGTGCAAATTCCATTTGCATCTACCAGATCAAGTCTGAAAGTTGCCCGTGTCTTGCTACCTGTTGACATGATTGCTTTAGTATCTCCAAAACCATGAATGGTACTATCTCATTGCTCAATGATGGCTTTAATGTTACTCCAGGGAGATAGGGGAAATGGGAGAAAATCTATGCCTACCTGCTGGAAATGGCATTTTGCCTTTACTGCTCAGAAATGGCTCACAAAACAACAACATGCTCCTTCTTAGTAAGATTAGATTAAAAATGGATTTACTACACTCTCAACATCAAACAATAGCTGATAACTATTTCTGCGCATGTTATGTCAGGAAGGAGAAAACACTCAAATGAATTGTTACAGTGATGTCCTCTCCTTGTCATGTTTGTCAACCAAAGTGGTTTTGATTCTAATTAGAATTCAAGGAAGAATGTCTCTAACACTGTAAATCTCCATCTGCCTAACAATGGACTCAAGTCACAAGGTTTTGTGACACATGGAACAATCTTATTTAATTGGCCGAACACCTCGGGTAACTCGTCAGATTGTCCTGAGGAAAATGGTACTGATATTCCCATTTCAAAAGACTACAGTGGTTTTACAATATCTTTGTGCAAAAAGTTATTAAAAATATAAAGCAGGGTAGATTTCTTTTGAATCAGAGATAGTAGGAACTGCAGATACTGGAGAATCCGAGACAACAAGGTGCAGGGCTGGATGAACACAGCAGGCCAAGCAGCATCATAGGAGCTAGATTTCTTTTGAGGTTAGTCTTCAATAAATGCAAAGTCTGTACCTATTGCCCACTGTCATCTGAAATATCACTGAGTGGAACCTAATAACGAATGCCATGCAAAATTTTCCATCTTACTTATGACTAGAGCTGATTGCAGCAAAGTTAACTGAACCATCAATAAATAAGCAGCTATCTTCCACACATAACACGTAGTACATAGCTGACGTTTCGGGCCTAGACCCTTCATCAGAAATGGGGGAGGGGAAGGGGGTTCTGAAATAAATAATCGCCTTAACCTCTTCACCCCTCTCACCCACTCCAACCTCTCCCCCGCAGAACGTGCAGCCCTCCGCTCCCTCCGCTCCAATCCCAACCTCACCATAAAACCCGCGGACAAGGGAGACGCAGTTGTAGTATGGCGCACTGACCTCTACATCGCTGAGGCCAGACGCCAACTCTCCGACACCTCCTCCTACCGCCCCCTTGATCATGACCCCACCCCCGAGCACCAAACCATCATCTCCCAAACCATCCACAACCTCATCACCTCAGGTGATCTCCCACCCACGGCCTCCAACCTCATCATTCCCCAACCCCGCACCGCCCACTTCTATCTCCTTCCCAAAATCCACAAACCTGAATGCCCTGGTCGACCCATTGTCTCCGCCTGCTCCTGCCCCACCGAACTTATCTCCAACTATCTGGACTCCATTTTCTCCCCCTTGGTCCAGGAACTCCCTACCTATGTCCGTGACATCACCCACACCCTCCACCTCCTCCAGAACTTCCAATTCCCCAGTCCCCAACACCTCATCTTTACCATGGACATCCAGTCCCTCTACACCAGCATTCCCCATTCAGATGGCCTAAAGGCCCTCCGCTTCTTCCTGTCCCGCAGGCCCGACCTGTCCCCTTCCACTGACACCCTCATCCGCTCAGCCAAACTCGTCCTTACCCTCAACAACTTCTCTTTCAATTCCTCCCACTTCCTACAGACAAAGGGGGTGGCCATGGGTACCCGCATGGGCCCAAGCCACCCTGTTTCTTTGTAGGTTACGTGGAACAATCCCTCTTCCATACCTACACTGGCCCTAAACCCCACCTCTTCCTCCGTTACATTGATGACTGTATCGGCGCCGCCTCGTGCCCCCACGAGGAGCTCGAACAGTTCATCCACTTCACCAACACCTTCCACCCCAACCTTAAGTTTACCTGGACCATCTCTAATACCTCTCTCTCCTTCTTGGACCTCTCTGTCTCCATCTCGGGCAACCACCTAGAAACCGATATCCATTTCAAGCCCACCAACTCCCACAGCTACCTAGAATACACCTCCTCCCACCCACCTTCCTGCAAAAATGCCATCCCCTATTCCCAATTCCTTCGCCTCTGCCGCATCTGCTCCCAGGATGAGGCATTCCACTCCCGTACATCTCAGTTGTCCTCGTTTTTCAAGGACTGTAACTTCCCCCCCTCAGTGGTCGAGAATGCCCTCAACCGTGTCTCCCACATTTCCTGCAACTCATCCCTCACACCCTGTCCACGCAATAAGAACCAAAAAAGAATCCCCCTCGTCCTCACGTACCACCCCACCAACCTCCGGATCCAACGCATCATCCTCCGACACTTCCACCATCTGCAATCCGACCCCACCACCAAAGACATCTTTCCCTCCCCAC
>NC_063344.1:34190150-34202650 GCF_021869965.1 Rhincodon typus
CATCTGCAATCCGACCCCACCACCAAAGACATCTTTCCCTCCCCACCCTTATCTGCTTTCCGGAGGGACCACTCTCTCCGTGAATCCCTTGTCCGCTCCACACTCCCCTCCAGCCCCACCACACCCGGCACTTTTCCCTGCAACTGCAGGAAGTGCTACACCTGCCCCCATACCTCCTCCCTCACCCCCATCCCAGGCCCCAAGAAGACTTTCCACATCAAGCAGATGTTCACCTGCACATCTGCCAATGTGGTATACTGCATCCGCTGTACCCATTGTGGCCTCCTCTACATCGGGGAAACCAAGCGGAGGCTCGGGGACCGCTTTGCAGAACACCTACGCTCGGTTCGCAATAAACAACTGCACCTCCCAGTCGCGAACCATTTCAACTCCCCCTCCCATTCCTCAGATGACATGTCCATCCTGGGCCTCCTGCAGTGCCACAACAATGCCACCCGAAAGTTGCAGGAACCAACTCATATTCCGCTTGGGAACCCTGCAGCCCAATGGTATCAATGTGGATTTCACAAGCTTCAAAATCTCCCCTCCCCCTACCGCATCCCAAAACCAGTCCAGCTCGTCCCTGCCTCCCTAACCTGTTCTTCCTCCCACCTATCCCCTCCTCCCCCCTCAAGCCGCACCCCCATCTCCTACCTACTAACCTCATCCTGCCCCCTTGACCTGTCCGTCCTCCCTGGACTGACCTATCCCCTCCCTAACTCCCCACCTACACTCACCTTTACTGGCTCCATCCCCACCTCTTTGACCTGTTTGTTTCCTCTCCACCTATCCTCTCCTCTATCCATCTTCTATCCGCCTCCCCCTCTCTCCCTATTTATTTCAGAACCCCCTTCCCCTCCCCCTTTTCTGATGAAGGGTCTAGGCCCGAAACATCAGCCTTTCTGCTCCTATGATGCTGCTTAGCCTGCTGTGTTCATTCAGCTCTGCACCTTGTCTCGGATTCTCCAGCATCTGCAGTTCCTACTATCTCTAACATGTAGTACAAGACCTTTTGATGGAACACATTGAAACTTGAAATAGAAGATGAGACGGTTTGGTTGATCTCTAGTCTTAAAATGTGGCATGTATATGGGGCCACTGCTATTATAAGACAATTGACAGGTCATAAAGGATATATAAGAAGAGGGAACTGCCATCAGAAGAATAAAACTCTGGCTGTCACAGAAACCTTTAAGCTCTCTGATTAAGTACCATCTAAAAGGTACCATGGCACTCTTAGCTAATATTTCGGAGATCAGAATTCAATAGAGTGAGGTGTTTCATACACCAGAATTCTACAGAGCAAGGCGTTCCTGGCTGAGGATCATCGGAGAGGGTGCGGAACATTCTGGAAAATGCATACTGACTGTAGTTTTGACAGTCTAACTTTTAACTTTTTTCTTACTTTGGTTTATATAAGTAGGACTTGTATTTATTAGGACAGCATACCATTAGAATTTTCTTTTATTAGGGAATAGTTAACAGTTACGGGGGAATGGTTTGGCTTGTAAGTAGTTCTGTTAATTTGTTCATTGTTAGAGTTAAATAAATAAATTGTTACTTGTTGATTACAGAGTGACTGTCAGGAGTTCATTTCATTTAAGACCCCCTTTGTAACAGATTATGAGGTGAGGTGAGGTGAGTTGAGCTTCTCTGGGTGTTTTGGTTTTAATTATCAGAGGGGTTTGAGCTCCTCTCTGTAACACCAGGTTAAACCTGATATTTCTGGATGTTGTGGGGGAAGGGTGAAACAACAGCAGGAGAACGAATGCCGGCCACATACCTCCTCTAAGTGAGAGAGACATCTCCATCCTGGGCCTTCTGCAGTGCCGCAACGATGCCACCTAAAAGTTGCAGGAGCAGCACCTCATATTTCGCTTGGGAACCCTGCAGCCCAATGGTATCGATGTGGACTTCACAAACTTCAAAATCTCTCCTCCCCCGACCACATCCCAAAACCAGCCCAGCTTGTCCCTGCCTCCCTAACCTGTCCTTCTTCCCACCTATCCCCTCCTCCCACCTCAAGCCCCACCCCCATCTCCTACCTACCAGCCTCACCCCGCTCCCTTGACCTGTCTGTCCTCCCTGGACTGACCTATCCTGTCCCTAACTCCACACCTACACTCACCTTTACTGGCTCCACCCCTGCCTCTTTGACTAGTCTGTCTCCTCTCCACCTATCTTCTCCTTTATCCATCTTCTATCCGCCTCCCCCTCTCTCCCTATTTACTTCAAAATCCCCTTCCCCTCCCCCATTTCTGAAGAAGGGTCTAGACCCGAAACGTCAGCTTTCCTGCTCCTCTGATGCTGCTTGGTCTGCTGTGTTCATCCAGCTCTACACCTTGTTATCTCTTATTGCAGAATTTAAGCTGCATCTATACAAAACCCTGATTAGAACTCACTTGGAGTACCATGAGCAGATCTGGGCACCACACCTTAGGAAGGAGATATTGGCTTTGGAGCGGGTACAAATTAGGTTTACAAGAATGATACCTGGACTTCAAGGGTTAAGTTATGAGGACAGATTATACAATTAGGGCAGTTTTCTCTAGAGTTTGTAAAATTCAGGGTGATCTGATCAAAGCCTTCAACATATTGCTCAGAACAGATAGGGCAGTTAAGGATAAATTATTTTCATTGTTTTAGAGATTCTAGAACTAAGGAGCATTTCCTAAAACTAGGGCCAGATGCTTCAAGGGAGACGTTAGGAACCTCTTCTGCACACCAGGATGGTAGAAGTTTGGAAACTTATTCCACAAACTGCAGTTGATGCTAGATCAGTTGCTAATTTTAAACTTGGATTTTTTTGTTGAGCAAAAAGTATTAGAGATATGGGCCAAAGGCAGGTAATAGAGTTAGGCCACAGATCAATCATGTTCTCATTGAATGGTGGAACAGGCATGAGGGGCTGAATAGCTTACACCTAGTTCTATGTTTCTATGTTAAGATTGATTAGTTAAAGATTCAAATGTACTGGCTGAAATAACTGCACAAAGGCCAGTATCCCATTATCAAGTCACCCTTTATTAACATGTGCACTGTACACTGGCTGTGGCCATGCAGCTCAGAGTCAGTCCCTGAACTGAGGAGATTCTGAATCTCCTTTTTATATCTGTCGCCCAGGGTTCTCTGATTGGCCGAGGTTAACAACCCTAATCAAGGATCTCAGTCAACAATATCTCAGGTTTCAATCACTACGTCTCTTCCCCAATAAGTCCAAGGATGTAGGCCTGGTCTTTCTCTTGTAGCTTTTCCGCAATATTTTTGTCCCAGGTCCGGTTCTTGTAACTCGGACTCTGAGATAGGTGGCATGTACCGGACCATAGGCCATCTCTTGGGAGCATCTCGGGAGAGTTTCCTCCTCTTCTTCTCGTGGTAATGGTATCGAGACTACATCTGTCTCTAACTCTGAAGTTTCCTCGACACTAGACTGAGGGGGGGACACTATGGTTTCCGACAGGCCTTCCAACTGTTCTGAGGGGCCAGGTATGTTTTGCTCCTGCCCCATTTGTGAGGTAACAACTTTCATGTGATCCACATTTTTGTCCAGGACCACCTCACCTACCTGAACTTTGTCACAGGACATGACCTCATATCAACCTCGTCTAGTACCCATACGGGACCATTTCCATGTTTCCAGCACCAAACTTCGTCCCGCATCCTTATCCTTCAGTCCTCTAGATATAAAGACCAATATTCCATTAGCTTTCTCGATACTTTCTGCACCTGTTCTGCACCTGTGTCATTTTAAAGATCAATGCACATGAATCTCCAAGTCTCTTAGGATATCTACTGTATTTAACCTAATAACATCTAGAAACCACCCTGATCTATCCTTTTTCAGACCAAAATGAATAACCTCTTACTCATTTACATTGAAATCCATCTGCTACAGTTTTGCTCATTCACTGAGTCTGTCAGTATCCCTATGTAATTTTTTGCCGTTATCTACACTCTTGAACAAATTAACAAATAACAAAGATGCACACATGAATAAATTGGAATTCACCTGTGTTTTCTGTGACCTTAAAGGGTCTCTGTTCCATGTTTACATCTTTTCTTCATTCATTCGTTGGATGTGGGCATCCCCACAATGCTGTTGGGCAGGGAATTCAAGGATACTTGAATTCAACAAGGTCTCACTTCAGCTCTTTTGTCCATATTTGAGCCAATGGTCAGGAGCCATCAAATAAGAGACAATCTATTTAGTTTCCCTTGACATTCTCTCCATTTTCCAGAACATCAATTGGATTAGTCATATAAAGATAATGGTTACAAGAACAGGTCAGAGGCTAGGAATACTGTGGCAAGTAACTCACCTCCTGACTCCTCAAAACTTGTCCACTATGTGTAAAGCACCACTCAGGAATGTGATGGAATAGACCCCACTTGCCTGGATGAGTGCAGCTCCAACAATACTAAAGAAGCTTGACACCATCCAGGTCAATGCAGCCCACTTCATTGGCACCACATCCACAAACTTTAAGTCACTCCACCATTGATGCTCAGCAGCAATATGTAAAGATAAAGTTGCCATATTCCCAGAAGACCATAGAACTGCGCTGTCATTGGACAGAGATGACTGGTTGTGGTTTAATCTGAGGGTCACCACACCAGGTAAGGGACAGGATTGAAAAGGTGGGATTTTATGATAACCTCAGTTGAAGTGGGTGTTAAATCTGCACTATGAGTGTCACCCTGCTTTGCAAACCATCCATCTTGCCAAATGATCTAAACAACCACCATGTGTGTAACATTTATAAGTTGCAATAGGATTCGGCAGAATCTCACCAATACTCTTTATACAGCACCTTCCAAACACATGACCACTTCCAACTAAAGGGCAAGGGTAACAGATACATAGAAATACTATCATGTACAAGTTCCTCTCCAACACAGATTGCAGTAGTTCAAGAAGGCAGCTCACCATCACCTTCTCAAGGGCAAACCATGTTGGGCAATAAATGCTGATCCAGCCAGCAATTACCACATGAATAAAAAAAAGTTCTGTTGATGTTGACAGTCCATTAATCAATGCAGTTGCAAAAAGTAATTGTGGAAGATGATGGCCCCAACTCATTGTAAGTGGCACTTCAATACAAATGGTATTTACAGGGTTACTTGGTTTTCTGTAACACACAGTCTTAGTTTATTGTTCCTTCAGTTTTTAAGGATGATGTATGCAAGCAACATATTTGATTAATCAGTTAATCAGAAAAAAGCTTTTAACAGGATCAAGTGATTGATGTGGAGAATGAACTTAATGCAGACAATCTGTTCTTTGAGCAGTGAATCATTATGGGATTTGTCCATCATCATTCAGGTGGATTGGATCATGCAGCTATATATGCCTGTAGATCTGTTGTGTTCCAATTCTGGCCTGCCAAATGTTTTGTTCCATAGATTAGTTGCAAACATTTTTGTACTTCTTTGATACTGTAATTAGACACTATTACCATTTGTATAGTTCTGCCACTGGGTAACCACTTCCAAATGTTTGCTTTTTATTGTAATTTGTGCAGGAAATTTACCTTGTGATTTACTCCAAATCAAAGCTCAGCATTTAATGTCAAGCTTTATATCTCCACTTCAATTTCCAATCAATTTGCTTTTGACTTTATTTGGAAATAAAGCTAAAGGGTAATGAGACACCAGTCACATGTGCCTGGAATTTCTATGGTGCTTCTCCTGATCTCCCGCTCTATCTTCACTGGAAAACTGTACAACTCTAGAGAAATGCTGCTGACAGAAACAGCCACCTTTGCTTTTTCTTCTGGGTTTCCATCAAAGTTGCAACAATATATTCTGTTATTTTAAACAAACAAAATTTGTTACACAGCCCCTGACAGAGGACAAGAAATACTATCCCCAATTTTCACCAGAGACAAAGATTTGAGCTGCAAGTCAAAACAAGTTAATAAATTCTATTTATTAATAGAATGTTAAACAAAGCTGAGGTTCATGGAATTGAAGGGAAATTTTTGATTAGGAAATTGGCGAAATAGCTAGAGACAGATTAGGGATAATGGGCAAGTCCTCATTGGCAGGATGTACCTAGTGGTGTCCCATGGGGATTTGTGTTGAGACCTCAACTATTCAGTCTATTTATTACTGACTTGAGTAATGGAATGGAAAGCCACATATCCAGGTTTGCCAATGATGCAAGATGGTGTAGATAAAAATATAAAATGATATTGACTATTCAAGTGAGTTTTCAAAATATCACAAATGGATATCAAGGCAGGCAAACAGAAGGTTGTCCATTTTAGATCAAAAAGATCTAGAGGAAGTAAAAGTTGTAACAAGGTTTCCGTAGGTGACCCTGAGGAAGGATCATTCAGGGCTGCACGGTGGCTCAGTGGTTAGCACTGCTGCCTCAGACGGCCAGGGACCCGGGCTCGATTCCAGCCTTGGGCAACTGTCTGTGTGGAGTTTGCATGTTCTCCCCGTGTCTGCGTGGGTTTCCTCCGGGTGCCCCAGCTTCCTCCCACTGTCCAAAGATGTGCAGGGTAGTTGGATTGGCCATGCTAAATTGCCCATAGTATTCAGGGATGTATAGATTAGCAGGGTTATAGGGGGATGGGTCTGGGTGGAATGCTCGGAGGGTCGGTGTGGACTTGTTGGGCCGAAGGGCCTATTTCCACACTGTAGGGATTCTATGATAAATACCAGGATATTTTCTAAATGGTGAAAACCTAGAAATAAAGCAGTTCCAAATGGACTTGATATTTCAGGCACTAAAATGTCCTGAACAAGTACAGTAAATAATCAAAAAGGATAATCAAATGTTGTTCTGTATATCTAGAAGATTAGAGTATAAGGGACTAGAAGTAATATTTCAGGTATACAAAGCCCTGGCTATAGAATGTCTGCAGTGCTCTGTGCACTTCTGAGCACAACAGGGAGGATGTATCAACTTTAAAGAGTGTAGTGTACGTTTACCAGAATGATACAGGAATCCAAATGTCAAATTACAGGGATAGATTACACAAACGAGGGTTGCATTCTTTGGAATTTGGAAGGTTATGGGTGATTTGATTGAAGTTTTCAAGATATTAAGGGGAACACATATGGGATAGACGGAGAGAAATTATTTCCACTGGTTTGGGAGTCTGGAACTAGGGGCAGGGTCTAAAAATTGATAACAGACTGTTCGGGAGTGAAATTAGGAAATAGTTTTAGATAAAAGGTGGTTGAGCTTTGGAACTCCCTTCCACTAATGATAATTAAAGCTAGATCAATTTGATTTTAAATCTGCGATTTGATAGCTTTTGTTAACCAAATGTATTAAGGAGCATGGGCAAAGGTGGGTACAAGAAGTTAGGTGCGAGATTAGTGATGGCTTGAATGGCTAACTGGCCTTTTCCTGTTCCTAAAGACCCAGTAACAGTGGCAAGTTTTAAGAAAGTTGTTGATGGGAAGTGAGCATAGCAGGTAAGGCTAGTATTTGTTGTCTGGTCCTAATTGCCCTTGAGAAGCATGTTGAGAGCAGCCTCCTACGGAATTGTTCATAGTTTATAATTGGGAGTACAACTGTGATGTTTAATTGCTGAAATGGAATTATGCTTCAATTGACTTTTCCTATAAAACAACTGATCAACCATCCACCTCCTGGGAAAAGAAATGAACAGGAAAGTCCAAGTAGTTACATATGCTTATACATGCATTGTCTCACAATGAAAAGATCTGGAAAGAAATGAACATCTCTCTTTTACAATCATTTCAGGAAAGTGCTATATAGTAAAGTGTGACACTTCTGAATTTGACATTTGGAATGAGCTAAACATTTGCCTGTGTAACTGATGCATTTCATATGGTGTTGCTTACACTGATTGGACAATATTCTGGTTTATAATGGTGGAAGTTATATCTCAGAATGTTAACACATTGAGTTGTATTTGAAGTAGTTTGTGCTGTAAGCCCCAAAGAATAATTGATATAAATAATCATAACTACAGTTTAATGTCTGATAGTGATCGATGTTTGCATTTTGTCAGGTGCTGTAAACTTCTGGCAAAAATCCCATCCTGCAAAAAGTAGCCTGTAGTAACTGGTTTTTTGTTTTTTTTATACATTTCAATTTGAAATGTGACATCTGAAGTCTGAAGGATGATTGCATATTATTCAGCACTGTGATTTATTGACAAAGAAACATTATTTTTTACAAATAAAACTGTAGTTTCAGATTTTGACTCCTCATTTCATTGCTTAGTTCTTTTCTGGTTCTGTAACCTATGTCAAATTACATAACATGGGCTGAACCTTCCTATATTTTGGTTGTGTCAATTTGGGGAATGTCATGGATTATTCCTTTTGCAGTGCTCCATTGCTCACCTCATTAATCATACAGCCCCTCTCCACATGTTGCGATCTTGTGCTCAGCAGAGCTTGGGAGAGCTCGGCAGTACTGTCTCCTTCTGAATTTCAGACTGCAGATGTTATACTTAAGCCCTGGCTGCGCATGAATTCAAACATTTAAGCCAGCAATTGTCCCTAGTGTTTGCTGTACCTTTGATATTTGATATCCTACTTTGCTGGCATAGGACTATCAAAGGAGACCAGAACACCACGCCCTGTCAACCTGGTCTGAAGTTGCCACCCTGGTCAGTGCAGGATCCATGGTCGGAAGGAACGTGCAACAATCTCGCAAGAATGTAAATAAACTTCTGTGTACTGAATGCTATGAGCCACCATCACACTCAATCTGACTGTACTATTGCACCTTATCCATCAAAGTTCATGGTCTACAACTCTCACTACTATATACAGCATCTTTTCCATCCCATCCTGTTAACCTACTGAGCCTGCATGCCCTCTGTGCTTCCTACTCACACAGTCAGGGCATCTCACCACCTTTCCTGCACTGGCACCAACACTAACAACTGTCACAGTCATCACACTCTCTCCCTCCCTTTGTCTGATTGGAGGAGAAGGTAGCCGACATTACGGCCCAAGGTGCAAAGACAGGTTGGGGTTGTTGGTTGGTGGATGCGGTGGGGATTTGTTTACTACTCCTGTGAGGAGAGAAAATCCTTACTTCAGCAAGAGAAGATTATGGCCATTCATGGGGTTTCTGGGATCTGCAGTCAAAGCACAAACATTGGTTTAACCTTAGTGCTCACAACAGTGGGACATTGAAGCATCTGATAAGGCAGGCTAGGGGATGCCTTAACATGGACCTCTGAGATATTGTTCAGATATAAACAATACAAGCCATGTCACAAATGTATTGTAGAATTATTGAAACCCTGCCCTCCCACGTTCAGCCCCACATTACCCAGGTAACACAGCATGACAAGCTGCGCGGCATTTTGTCTGCGCTAAAAGGCAAGGCAAGAAAGAAATACTGTGAGCTTGAAAGCTCTGAATGAAGTGTCAGTGTGCTAAAAGGCAAGATAGAGCTGCTATGAGTATCCAAGTAGGTGCAAAGTGGGTGAGCATTGAGAAAACAAGCTAAGATCATAGAGGTGCACCCTATGCATTTATGTTCTCATTTATGAGTTGGGTGGCAAGGCAGCAGCACTGCAAAGCAATGTGTTAGTGAGCTCAAGTACAATGAAGAAGAGCTGAAGTGTATTGTTAGTTGGAAATAGTTGTGCTGACATGGTGAAGCTGGTGCTTTGCTGATGCCGATCTCTGTGGGTAGAGGGTGCAGGCAGTGCTACCCGCAGAATGTGGTCTGGGATGTTGGGGAATTCTGGCCAAGATGGGGGCCCAGTGAAGAGGCTGGTGACCTGTAGGCATCAGGTAACCGCTCTGACTTTCAAACTGGGAATTGGTATCAACTAGTTTATCACTGATGCCTGAAACAGTAGCAACATTTATATACACGAGACAAGATTCGATAATAATCAAGTGTTAATGCATTCAAAAAGGGCCCTCACCATTTACTTATGAGATTCTCATCTAGCCACTGAAATTATGAGAAAAATCAGACCTTTCTTCTTGACATCGAGAATCTCATTTTCTCATTCTCAAATATTGTCCCAATTTTCTCATTATTACCAACATCATTTAGACTCTGGGAAAATTCCACCCATACAAGTCACATGCTCTCCATGTATGCAGCACATTTCACTTATGGGAATAGTCAGTGAAATTATGGAAAGCTCACACAGCTAATGTAAATGCATATATATTGTTGAAAGAACCTGTTGAATAATATTATGGATGAAATATATTTTGCAATGTACAGGTTGAAGAAAGCTGAAACAGCCCATTAAATGAATTGCTTTCATGTAGACCATTTATAATGTATCTTACAAACTGTAACTTTATAAATGAATTATAATTTACCCTTTTGGAGATTAAGCAAGTACTGTATGTCTACAGCAACAAACTATAGAAGATAAACATTGCACTAAACACAACGGTCCAAAATTTACTGTTTTTATATTACAGAATTTGGGTTTATTGTACCTAGCTTGTTGGAATCTTTACTTCACACTTCTTCAATTCGAAAATTCTCGGTGCTGCAAGCTGATAGATGTGCAAGTTAGCAACAGCATCGTGATCTTTGGGGTGACTGGGACCTTGCTGAAGAATGGCACCAAGGCTGTATGCCCTTAACCAATGAAATTTAAACATAGCAAACCAGAAGAGTGACTGAATGGGAAACTGGGTGAATTTGAGCCAAATTATATCAAATCTTAAAATCAGGTCAAATCAGAAAATCCGAGTGGGAAAGAAAGATTGGATTAAATGAGAGAAAAGCAAAACAGAAAACAGAAGTAAGATTTCATTTGTTATTTCAAAAATTGAAGAAAAAAATATTATAGCAAATTCACTACCTGCAAAAATGAGGTTCCGCTGTACCAATTGTTCCATTCTAAGTAGGAAAGGTCAAGAAGGATTACAGAGAAATTAATCTTATCATTAAATTGTCTATATATTATTCCACATCAACCCTTGTTTTCTGTATAAAAACCGAAAGAACTGCATTTGCTGTAAATCAGGAACAAAAACAAATTTGCTGGAAAAGCTAAGCAGGTCTGGCAGCATCTGTGAAGGAAAAACCAGAACTCAGTTCTGAGGAAGGGTCACCGGACCCGAAACGTTAACTCTGTTTTTTCCTTCACAGATGCTGCCAGACTTTCTGAGCTTTTCCAGCAACTTTGTTTTTGATCCTTGTTTTCTGTAGTATGTTTACATTGTTTTCACAGCAAAATACAACAATTTCTTGAAACTGATGCAAGAAGGGCAACAACCACTCACTCCTATCAGATCAACATCAAAAATCACACAACACCAGGTTATAATTCAATGAGTTTTTTTAAAACGCAAGCTTTCGTAGCTCAGCTCCTTCCTCAGGCATAATGTTTGCTTGTGTTTTCAAATGAACCTGTTGGACTATAACCTGGTGTCATGTGATTTTTGACCTTGTCCACCCCAGTCCAACAGCAGAATCTCCATATCAGATCAACAGCAGAATGACACAAATTATCCAACAATTTGTGCTCATTTGCTCTTACGGCACAACTCTAACTTGGCACAGGTAACTGAGAGCTCAATTTTAGCATATTTTATCAACGTGTCTTTTTTGTTGCATGGAGAGTTTCTCTCCATGAGGCCTAGTGAGTTTTCTTGCACTATTGTCCTAAACCTGAATTTTTACCTAATTATCATGTCCCTACGGTGGCCCTCTTGTTCTGTATTCACCTGACTCTCCCACTCAAGGTAACCAGAGACTGGGATATCCTGTGATCCTGGCACTGGTGTCATTTTTAAAAGGCTGTTGTATATCCAGTCAAAAATGGCCAGTTTGGAGCTGTCCCACACAGTTTGTGACATTTGCACCAGTAATGTCAGAAATGAGGAAATTGGCACACTGCGGACAGGGGTCTGGAGATTCTGGAGGTGTAGATGAAGGCTGTCCTCTTCCCTCAGAAATGGCAGAAAAGGCCATGCCAGTTGACTCTGCACAGCTTGTTCGAAGTTGCCAACTGAGTCAATTCAGTTTCAGTCATCTAAAGGAACACTCAGCAGTATAGGAAGGTCAGGGTAGGTGTTACCATCTTTTCTCTGCAACCTTATACTCACTCCATTTCTGCTACTCAATCATACCCAGGCTCATGCCCACCACTGTCATTATTACATACAACGTACTCCCTCACTTGGTCTCAGTCACTCAATTCCACCCCCTGCACCACCACACTACTAACTCTGCGTGGCCTCTGTAGCCTCTGTGTTGTTTATCTACACACTTGGGGCACCCCATCACTTTTCCCCCACTTGCACCAGCTCTAACTATATTACCCACTTTCATCTCACTCAATCTCTCCCTTTCTCTCATTCCAAGAGGACACAACACACAGAAGGGCAGAAAGAGCCAAGGTGAATGATATGATGTGAGGAGCTGAATAGCAGTCACCCTATGAGGTGACCATCCTGAGTGGCTGCCTGACCTTGCCCAAATCCCTGGATAGATACTGGGGGCTGTCCTTGACTTACAATGCTGGGATCCCTTGACTGAAGTGTATCTCCCTTGACTTGACTGAGTA
>NC_063344.1:34207650-34208931 GCF_021869965.1 Rhincodon typus
AGCAAGTTATTTATAAAGGTTTGAAAATATAGACAGCAAGTGGAGAACTAAGGAAAGAGTAGGAGCAATTAAAGACCAAATAGTAATGGACCCAGAAGAATAGATTTAAGGTAAGGAGCAAAGGTTAGAGGGAATGTGAGGAAAACTATTTTAACCCAGAGGATAGTGGGAATCTGGAACTCATTGCCTGCAAGAGTGGCAGAGACAGAAACCCTCATAACATTTAAAAAGTACTTAGATTTGCCTGGATGGAGGGCATTAGCTATGAGGAGAGGTTGGAGAAACTTGGGTTGTTCTCGCTGGAACAACAGAAGTTGAGGGGCGGCAAGGTGCAGGGCTGGATGAACACAGCAGGCCAAGCAGCATCATAGGAGCAGAGAGGCTGACGTTTCGGGCCTAGACCCTTCATCAGAAAAGGGGGAGGGGAAGGGGGTTTTGAAATAAATAGGGAGAGAGTGGGAGGCGGATAGAAGAGGGATAGAGGAGAGGATAGGTGGAGAAGAAACAAACAGGTCGAAGAGGCGGGGATGGGGCCAGGAAAGGTGAGTGTAGGTAGGGAGTTAGGAAGGGGATAGGTCAGTCCAGGGAGGACGGACAGGTCAAGGGGGCGGGATGAGGTTGGTCGGTAGGAGATGGAGGTGCGGCTTGAGGTGGGAGGAGGGGATAGGTGGGAGGAAGAACAGGTTAGGGAGGCAGGGACGAGTTGGACTGGTTTTGGGATGCGGTGGGGGGAGGGGAGATTTTGAAACTTGTGAAATCCACATTGATACCATTGGGCTGCAGGGTTCCCAAGCGGAATATGAGTTGCTGTTCCTGCAACCTTCGGGTGGCATCGTTGTGGCACTGCAGGAGGCCCAGGATGGACATGTCGTCTGAGGAATGGGAGGGGGAGTTGAAATGGTTCGCGACCGGGAGGTGCAGTTGTTTGTTGCGAACCGAGCGTAAGTGTTCTGCAAAGCGGTCCCCGAGTCTCCGCTTGGTTTCCCCGATGTAGAGGAAGCCACACCGGGTACAGCGGATGCAGTATACCACATTGGCAGATGTGCAGGTGAACATCTGCTTGATGTGGAAAGTCTTCTTGGGGCCTGGGATGGGGGTGAGGGAGGAGGTATGGGGGCAGGTGTAGCACTTCCTGCGGTTGCAGGGAAAAGTGCCGGGTGTGGTGGAGCTGGAGGGGAGTGTGGAGCGGACAAGGGAGTCACGGAGAGAGTTGTCCCTCCGGAAAGCAGATAAAGGTGGGGAGGGAAAGATGTCTTTGGTGGTGGGGTCGGATTGCAGATG
>NC_063344.1:34209331-34238486 GCF_021869965.1 Rhincodon typus
GTGGGGAGGGAAAGATGTCTTTGGTGGTGGGGTCGGATTGCAGATGGCGGAAGTGTCGGAGGATGATGCGTTGGATCCGGAGGTTGGTGGGGTGGTACGTGAGGATGAGGGGGATTCTTTTTTGGTTCTTATTGCGTGGACGGGGTGTGAGGGATGAGGTGCGGGAGATGTGGGAGACACGGTTGAGGGTGTTCTTGACCACCGAGGAGGGGAAGTTACGGTCCTTGAAAAACGAGGAGGTCTACAAGATTATGGAGGGCATGGACAGACTGGACAGTCAGAAGCTTTTTCTCAGGGTGGAAGAGTCAGTTACAGGGGCCATGGGTTTAAGGTGCAAGGGGCAAGGTTTAAAGGCGATGTACGAAGCAAGTTTTTTACACAGAGGGTGGTGGGTGCCTGGAACTCGCTGCTGGAGGAGGTAGTGGGAGCAGATACTATAGTGACTTTTAAAGGGTGTCTTGATGAATACGTGAATAGGATGGGAATAGAGGGATATGGTCCCCGGAAGGGTAAGGGGTTTTAGTTGTGATGGGCAGCATGTTGGTGCAGGCTTGGAGGGCCGAAGGGCCTGTTCCTGTGCTGTAATTTTCTTTGTTCTTTGTTCTAACTCTGCAGTTTATAGCACTTCAAGTGTGTACTCAAGTATTTCTTTAAAATGTAATGAGATTTCTGCCTCTGCCAGCCTACTAGACAGTGAATTTCAGGCCCCTTTAACTCCCCTCTACTCATTCTTTCATTACTTCAAGTCCATGTCTTCTGGTTATAAACCTATCTCTGAAAAGATGTAGAACTCTTCTGCTTTATGCAGACCCATCATAATTTTATGGGTAGAGTGGTGGTGGGAGGGTGAATAGAAAAGCAGCGGTGGGGTGAGACCTTTAAATGCCCAAGTAAGGGTCTCAGTTGGTGGTGGGGCAGGAAGGCTGTTGGTGTGCGCACTCACCAGCCTTCTACCTCCCGTGTGCCTCCCGGGCTCATCATGGAGGAGTGGCAGTGAATTCTCTCAAAGTTTTAGTCCCGCCTCCAATGGACTGCTGCGATAATGCCATTACAGCTCTAAGGAGTGGAGGTTCAATGAAATATTTGACAATACAGGACTGTTCCCTATGAAATTCAAAATTAAAGTCTATGATTGAAATGGAATGATGTATCTGTCGATCAGTTCTATCTGAGATTGATAATTCACATCTTGTAATTATAAAGAAATTGTGTGCAAATAATAAACCATAAAGAAAAGATTGATCCAGCACAGAAATATTAGACAAAACAGAGCTGACCCTGTTGTGTAGGCGTTTTGAAATTGTGACTCATTTTGACGCACTTTGCTAACAAAAATAATCACAGCTCCATTTGTAACCGTCTATGTCACTCTGGGCAATTACAAATGCCATTCTACTGTTTAAGCAGTAAGAGAGTAAACTAATGGGGATTTCTATGGTTACTGTTGTCTAATGTGGCATCAAAATGATTTCAGATTTCACATTATGTGCTTCCTACATCCAAAAAAATCCTGCGCTTTGTGTTTCACAATCTTTGACCTGTAATTGATGGCAAAGATAGTAACACCATTCATTTTATGTCCTGCACTTTAAAATTGAATCTCTAAATCCCTGTACCTTTCCATCTCCCTCTTGTCCTTTAAGTGCCTTTTTACATCTTCTAATGTTTCTTCCTTGGCTTATTCGTACATTTTTTGAAGTTTCTTGAACAATTTTCAATTTTAAGAGACTGGACCTAAAATGTGCATTATTTGCACTTTTTGGGCACTATATGAGTACCCTTGGAACTTCAGCCTTATGTCTATGACATGACACATGTGTAGTAAATTGTTCTGGATACCAAATTGTTGAAAGCATGCATTAAATGCTTATGGGAAAAATGCAGACCTGGTAGATCATGATGTAAATTATTACACAGGGCTAAATGAAAACCGAAAGAACTGCTGATGCTGTAAATCAGGAACGAAAACAGAAGTAGCTGGAAAAGCTCAGCAGGTCTGGCAGCATTTGTGGAGAAAAAGTCAGAGTTAACGTTTCGGGTCCGGTGACACTTCCTCAGAACTGTTACACAGGGCTGATTTGATAACAATGATCCCATTTTGGAGCTCAAAACTGCAGATAATACCCTTTTTAAATCTCTGCACATCTAACTATGCATTCAGTAGCAAGAAGGACCTCCTATCAGGTCTATTTAAAGGAATTATCAACTACTTATGGGTTAGTTGCTGACTGATTTCTTTTGGAAGTTTTAATCCTATTAATGTCTGGCATTTTCTATTGTTTTCAACGTTGCGATCGACCACAAGTAGGTGGTAAAATATACTTGCTGACTTCAAAGTTAATGCACAATCCATTGGTCCTTGACCCGGAAACTCTAATAGGTAGTCCTTTTAGAACACAGCATGACTTGTTAGAGGCCACATAAGAGTGGGATAAATTGCAGCAAGTGTGAGGATGAGAAGGAGTCTAAGCACAGAGACCATATCTGCTAAGGGTGTTCAGGGAATAATTCTCCTTTCTGACTTTCTTTGAAAGGTGAGAAACCGATACTTCAGCAAAGGAAACCAGACATTTATTCCCTTCTGCAGTTTAAAGTGCAGTTTCAGAGAAGGGATATGGTACCTGTCTGGGTAGGTGACTGCAGTAATGAACTTTTTGTGTATCTGACTCCTTCCAAGTTGAAAATAGTTGCAACATCTCTGTTGTCCACTGTTGCACAAGAGAGGTCATAAAAGTTTCCTACTCAAGAACAACTAACTGTATTGTTTCTCTGGTAAGAGAAAGAAGCTAGAGCAAGCATGTGGTTTCACCAGGATTGTAGGCTTTCCTGTGGTTCAGGTTACCATCGATTTTGCTTGTGTGTGTGTGTGTGTGTGTGTGTGAGTGTGTGTATTTATGGTGACAACCAATTCTATTCTATAGCGGAATGGACAGAGATTTGAATTATGAGATTATTTGGAAAGATACAGTGAAAAGTGTTTTGTTGCCAAATCTGGTGCCATTTTGAGTTACAAAAGAATACAATAAATTACATAAATGCCTCCAAAGTTCCAGTTGCTTTTTAACCAATAGGCAGTACATCGTGCAGGTCAATGTCCATTATCTTGGTAGCAGTCAGGAGGCTTTTACTATGTAACAGTCTACGTGACAATGATCTGTGATATGGCAACCTAAAGTACGATTACTGTGAAATGAGTATGGGGACAAAATGGCTGACTCCCTTATGCTGCTCATGTAATACAGTGGACTATTGGCATGCTGGAACAATTCTCTAGATTGCTGTAGGGGAGTCTTGCAGTGTGAATGAGTGTCAAAAGTCATGGTGATCTGCTGCATATTGCACAATCTCTGCATCTTGGAGGGGTAACTCTATGGACCATTTGCACAGCAAGCAGCTAAGGAACAAGAGCAGGAGGAGAATGAGGAAGGGAGGAGGCAACCTGGAGATCTCTCATTGGGCCAGGTTACACTTGAAGAACTCATCTGAGTGCAATGCCAGTGACTACAACCCCAATTTCCATTTACCAACAGTCGCACACCTCACTATAATTCTGTTAATAAACATCACTTCACTTAGCCACAATGCAGTAAATAAGAACATACGACCATAAGAACTAGGAGCAGGAGTAGGCCATCTGGCCCCTCGAGCTTGCCCCGCCATTTAATAAGATCATGGCTGATCTTTTTGAGACTCAGCTCCACTTACCCGCCCACTCACAATAACCCTTAATTCCTTTACTGCTCAAAAATTTATCTAGCCTTGCCTTAAAAACATTCAGCGAGGTAGCTTCAACCGCTTCACTGGGCAGGGAGTTCCACAGATTCACAACCCTTTGGGTGAAGAAGTTCCTCCTGACCTCAGTCCTAGATCTGCTTCCCTTTATTTTGAGGCTATGCCCTCTAGTCCTAATTTCACCTGCTAGCGGAAACAACCTCTCTGCATCCACCTTATCTATTCCCTTCATATTCTTATATGTTTCTATAAGATCTACCCTCATTCTTCTGAATTCCAATGAGTATAATCTCAGTCTACTCAATCTCTCCTCATAATCCAACCCTCTCAACTCTGGAATCAACCAAGTGAATCTCCTTTGCACCCCCTCCAGTGCTAGTATATCTCTTCTCAAGTACGGAGACTAAAACTGCACACAGTACTCCAGGTGTGGCCTCACCAGGACCCCATACAGCTGCAGCATAGACTCCCTGTTTTTAAACTCCATCCCTCTAGCAATGACAGACAAAATTCCATTTGCCTTTTTAATCACCTGCTGCACCTACAATCCTACTTTTAGCAATTCATGCACAAGGACACCCAAGTCCCTCTGCACAGCAGCGTGCTGCAAATTATTACCATTTAAAACATAGTCCATTTTGCTGTTATTCCTACCAAGATGGATGACCTCACACTTATCAACATTGTACTCCATCTGCCAGAACTTTGCCTACTCACTTAGACTATCTATATCCCTCTGCAGACTTTCAGTGTCTTCTGCACACTTTGCTCTACCACTCACCTTAGCGTCATGTGTAAATTTTGACACATCACACTTAGTCCCCAACTCCAAATCATCTATGTAAATTGTAAACAATTGCGGTTCCAACACTGATCCCTGAGGCACACCACTAGCCACTGACCACCAACCAGAAAAACACCCATTTACCCCTACTCTTTGTTTTCTACTGGTCAACCAATCCTCTATCCGTGCCAATACATTACCTGTAATACCATGCAACTTTATCTTATGTAGCAGCCTTTGGTGTGGCACCTTGTCAAATGCCTTCTGGAAATCCAGATACACCACATCCACAGGTTCCCCATTGTCCACCATGCAAGTAATGTCCTCAAAGAATTCCACCAAATTAGTTAAACATGACCTACCTTTCATGAACCCATGCTGGGTGTTCCCAATGGGACAATTTATATCCAGATGTCTTGCTATTTCTTCCTTAATGATAGATTGAAGCATTTTCCCCACTACCGAAGTTAAGCTAACTGGCCTATAGTTACCTGCTTTTTGTCTACTTCCTTTTTTAAACAGTGGCGTCACATTGGCTGTTTTCCAATCTGCGGGAACCACCCCAGAGTCCAGTGAATTTTGATAAATAATTACTAGTGCATTTGCTATTTCCCCCATCACCTCTTTTAGTACCCTGGGATGCATTTCATCAGGGCCAGGAGACTTGTCTACCTTTAGCTCCATTAGCTTGCCCAGCACTGCCTCCTTAGAGATAATGATAGTTTCTAGGTCCTCACCTGCTATAACCTTCTTGCCATTAGTTTTCGGCATGTTATTTGTGTCTTCCACTGTGAAGACCGACACGAAATAACTGTTCACTGTCTCGGCTATTTCCTCATTCCCAGTTATTAAATTGGCCTTCTCATCCTCTAAAGGACCAATGTTTACCTTCGCCACTCTTTTACGATTTACATATTTATAGAAACTTTTGCTGCCTGTTTTTATATTCTGAACTAGTTTACTCTCATAATCTATCTTACTTTTCTTTATAACTTTTTTTGTGGCTTTCTGTTGGCCTTTAAAGATTTCCCAGTCTACTCGTTTCCCACTACTCTTTGCTTTTTTGTGTGTGTTTTTTTTTCAATCTGATACTTTCCTTTATTTCCTTACACATCCATGGCTGGTTCTCTCTTTTCCTACAGTTCTTCCTTATCACTGGAATATACTTCTGCTGAGCACTGTGAAAAATCGTTTTGAAAGTCCTCCACTGTTCCTCAATTGACCCACCATAAAGTTTTTGCTCCCATTCTACCTTAGCTAACTCCTCCCTCATTCCTTCATTGTCTCCTTTGTTTAACTAGAAGCCACTACAAAATAAACATTCCAAATCAAAAGTACTGGCACTTGTGTATATTCTGAGCAAATGGAAAGTGCTATTTTAGTGAGATAGTAGGAACTGCAGATGCTGGAGAATCCGAGACAACAAGGTGCAGGGCTGGATGAACACAGCAGGCCAAGCAGCATCATAGGAGCAGAGAGGCTGACGTTTCGGGCCTAGACCCTTTGATGCACCTTGTTGTCTCTGTGCTATTTTAGTCTTTATTTTCCCTTTGCACAAGCTTACACTGTTCAACCAGCAGATGGCGACAAAGAATCAGAATTGGCAGAAATCACAGTCAACCATTTGTCAGACAATGGTGCTATAAGGAACCGCATGTGATCTGACCCCTTCTACATTCTAGTATTGATTTCTCATACCTGATGTAGCACAGAGGCAATGTCAGAGGCAGTTTCTGTTGCTGTTGGCTACACAGAATCAAAAGCACAGATGCCTGCTGTTAAACGATCTGTAAAGGAAAGAAACACTTCATTCTTTAGTGCTCTTAATCCTTACACTCTAAGTGTCAGAATTAGCATGCACCACACTAAATCCAAGTTACAGCATGGCATTAAATTTCAGAATTCTTGGAGTAATTTAATAGTTTCACTGTTGGATGCAAGTTATGTCGCTTATAATGAGCACTCAAAAGCTAACTAGTAAACCAATTTTAAAATAATCAAAAATTGCTGTGATTGGTATCTATCTGTAAACTATGATGATAATTAATTTCACTAATTATTTTGTGCCATTATGGTTGAGTTTCACAATAAATGTTAATTAGTCTTCCCACCTTTTTTGGTAGTGGACTACATCCTTGCATATGCAATGGGAACCCTGTTTTAGAAATGGATTCATTCACTTTTGGAGTGTCACTAACTAGTACCACATTTTGTCCTCAGTTCAGAATATCCACAGATCTCTTGGATGTTGCTTCAAAGTGAGCCACTAGTAGTTGTAGATAACCTAATTTTTCACCATCTCTGTGGAAAATAACCTGGCTTATTTACTTCCCTCACAATAATATGACTAAAACTTGGAACTTACTGTAGTGGAGATCATTGTTGAAAGCCATTGACATTAAGTCTTTAACATCAGAGCTAGAACACTACTGTATCATTGTTCTGACCTCTATAGATTAAAGGACAAAACATTTTTGCTTAATTTTTCTCACAAATCCTTAGCCTATCCCAACCTAATTCCCCCTAAATAAACTGAAGTGATCAAGTGTGATAAAAACCAAAAGAACTACGGATGCTGTAAATCAGAAACAAAAACAAAGTTGCTGGAAAAGCTCTGCAGGTCTGGCAGCATCTGTGAAGGAAGAAACAGAGTTAATGTTTCAGGTCCGGTGACCCTTCCTCAGAACTGATGGTGGCTGGGAAAACGTCAGTTTATATGCACAAAATAGGAGGTGGGTGGGTTAGGGAGTAAAATGATAGGATAGAGCCCGAACAGAGAGAAAGACAGTTGGACAGACAAAGGAGTTGCTAACGATCAGGCTGGGAGGGTGAGTAGTTGTTAATGGGGACTGATAGTGACTAACAACAGGGGGTGTGTAATGGCAGGTTATGTGGTAACAAGGCCTGGTGTGAGGGGTGGGGGGCTGGGACATGGGAGAGTTTAGGACCTAAAATTATTGAACTCGATATTGAGTGCAGAGGGCTGTAGGGTCCCCAAGCGGAAAATGAGGTGTTGTTCCTCCAGCTTGTGTTGGGCTTCACTGGAACACTGTAGCAAGCCGGAGACAGAGATGTTGGCCAGGGAGCAAGGTGGTGCATTGAAGTGGCAGGCAACAGGTAGTCAGGGTCTTTTTTGCGAGTAGAATGTAGATGTTCTGTAAAGCGGTCGCCAAGTCTACGCTACATTTCCCCAATGTAGAGGAGACCACATTGTGAGCAGCGAATGCACTAGACTAGATTCTGGGAAGTGCAGGTGAAGTGTTGCTTCACCTGGAAGGTATGTTTGGGCCCTTGGATACTGGGGAGGGAGGAGGTAAATGGGCAGGTGTTGCACCTTCGCCGGTTACAGGCGAAGGTGCCGTAGGGCTGTGGGGAGGTGTTGGGAGTGAAGGAAGTGTGGACCAGGGTGTCCAGGAGGGAACGGTCCCTGCGGAAGGCAGACAAGGGAGGGGAGGGGAATATGGGGAGGGGAATACCCCACACACCAGACTTTGTTACCACATAGCCTGCCATCACACACCCGCTGTTGTTCGTCACTAACAGTCCCCATTAACAACTATTCACCCTCCCAGCCTGATTGTCAGCAACTCCTTTGTCTGTCCAACTGTCTTGCTCTCTCTTCGGGCTCTATCCTATTGTTTCCTCCCTACCCCACCCACCTCCCTATTTTCTGCATATAAACTGATGTTTTCCCAGCCACCATCAGTTCTGAGGAAGGGTCACCGCACCCGAAACATTAACTCTGTTTTCTCCTTCACAGATGCTGCCAGATCTGCTGAGCTTTTCCAGCAACTTTGATCAAGTGTGATAGCCTACTTATTGTGACATCTCTGCCAAAAACATTTTCTGTGGAATAGAGTTTGGCCACAGCTGAGTAGGAATTTACAGTTACAGACTATCAAACAAACCAGTTTCAACAGACATGGATGGACTTTAATTCGATCAATGTTTTTTTTTAAGGGTCATTTTATTAGTGGGATGGTAATTTTAGAGATTAGATCACATGTGACATGATTTACAGCATGCTGCTGCTTCTATAGCAGTATGAGTGATTTAAATAAAAGTTTAGCATTTAAAGTGTTAATAAACATCCCTGACTGAGGCACTGATGTCCTTTGAATCTTGTTGCCTCAGGTGAAATAGCAATAAATGAAACATGATCATGCAGAATAGCCTTCCTAGTTCAGCGAAGCATGTGTTCTGCATTATGGAATAATGGAACGAGGACACTTTTTGACTGAGTGTATAAAATATAGAGAATGTTCATAATTAATAAACTTGTAATTTTATCGCTGGGAGTAGAAACTAATGGAGAATTTTACTGTTACTAATTCTTTTTAACTTGGCACAAAAATATTTCAAGAACTCCGACTGTGGTATTTTGTACATCCTGCCCCCAAAAATCCCATCGTTTGCTTTGTATTTCACACACTTTTCCTTTTGTATAGCAACATGACCAGCATTCAAAGCTACTTTTATAAAATGAAATGCTCACACAAGAAGTGCAGGAATGTACGCGTATTAAAATTGTACTTTTATTCTGGTACAGCATTTACAGCTTGATGACCGACTAGATTAGCGAATCACTGAAAACTCTTTTGTCCATTGAATTTTAAGCCAATTAAGTTACAAGCAATCACATGGCTCAATACCTTAGCATACCAGAGGAAATTCTGAAAAAGGATAAAATTTAGCTTCATTTATAGTTATCAATTGTTTCAAGCATCTGCAAAAGTGGGGGAGAGACCAATGTGTGGATTTGTGTTGCATGTAACAGTGATTCTCATTCTTTTTCTAGTTATGTGCCAAATGCTGAGATGACAGACATTTACCAAAGTCTTCACACATCTACGTTATGGATTAGCAACTCACTGGAAGTCTGCAAATGCCAAGCCATTTCACATGAACTCTGTGTAATGTCTTTTATCCAGAGCTGATCCAGACCAGCTGTCAGTAAATATGGATAAGAACTTGAATTTAAAGACATTCTTTTAAGTTAAAAGACAGCCTTTGTTGGCAATATAATAGTAAAATATTTTCACCCTAAGTAAATCTGACAAATGTTGAAATCGAATATTAAATATGTGAGAGTTTATGCCACAACTCTGAAATACCCTGATATTTACAAAGAAAATAAAATTGGTAAAACACTTTTTATTTGGAATTATTTTGTTTCAGAATATCCGGATGGAAGAGGGAGAAAAGTGTTAATCATATCAAAGGATACAGGTCATCTCCTCATCTCCTGCTAAGAGTCCAGCAGAACACCATCAGAACCCTTTCAGAACACCTTGGCAACAGCCTCAGAAATTTATGGCATCAGCAGAATCCATGTAGTCTCTCTATCACAAGACGAAAGATGGCCAGAAGCTTGTGCCAAAACAAGAAACCCCTCAAGGTGGGTGCTGTGTTTCTTAGACCTACATGGAACATAGTGTTGGCTAGCTTTTCCAGTGGGTTTCAGTGGCCAGGCTTTCTCTAAACTAAACTTTTTGTAAGTGTCACCAGATTGGTCTCTGGAACTGAAGAGAACATTACCAGATCCTTGTGGAAATGCTCTCCAGAATGGGCAGGCTGGTGCCAAAAGTGTGTCTGCTTGCTATTTGCCTGTTGCTTTGAGTTTAGTGGACATGGACCATTATTAAAAATTGCTTCGAAGTCAAATTACACAAAGAACTTACAGAAATTGCTGGAATTGATTTCTCTCCACAGATGCTGCCAGACCTGCTGAGCTTTTCAGCAATTCCTGTTTTTTTGTTTCTGATTTCCAGCATCTGCAGTTCTTCGGTTCCTATACAAAATGTTTAGAAGTTACACTCACAGCGACACCATCCAATGTTGATTCCATTGGATTGTGGATCATTGAAAACACATCTCATTAGCAAGCTGAAGACACTGGAGATCAGCCAAATCAAAAATCCTGAAATAATTTTACAAACTATTGGAAAAATCACTGGATAACTGCTGCTTTGCTGAATTAACAAGAGCTAGTAATCTTTTTCACTTGTAATTATTCTGTGAACTTGATAGTAAAATTGAATATATTTTTCATTTTGATAAGACCAAAAACCATAAGAACTTCAGAGTTCAGAAGTGGTTAATGGGGCAGGCATAAGAATTAGATGTTGACCTTTCTCTGGCTGATGCTGGAAACTTTAAACGAAATTAAGTGAGACAGCAAAAGATAACTGGTCAACTGTGGAAAGGACCAATTTGTCAGATTCTGTGTGTAGCACTGTGTTGAAAGAAATTCTGATATTCAGTGTTGAAAGGTGGAAATTTTAAATTAATTTATATTGTGAGTTAGGTCATGTTTGATGTATCTATTACCTCAATATATTCGGGTCCATTGCCATCATTTGAAAACAGGAGATGTAAACTTTATCTCTAAATGATCCACATTAGATGAAATGTGGTTGTTGATAAATGACCTATAAATGGTTACATTTCCAGCTTGAAATCTAAATCAGTGTAGCACTGACTCCTTTTGAAGAAATAGATAACTTTTTCTTTATTACAACCTTTTTTGCATCTCTGCATTGTGTACACAACGTGCAAACATCCCACGAAAAATCACCAAAAATAATTGCAGTCAATTCCATTAATTGTATGAAGGTTTTAGAAATTTTGTATGAGAATAAAATCGTTACAGCTCAACATGTTTGTTTTTATGATGCTAGAATTATTTAAGTGCAACAGCAGATTTCCAGTAGAGTTATAGAGTCATAGAATCATACAGCACTGAAACAGACCCTTCAATCCAACCAGTCCATACTGACCATATTCCCAAACTAAACTAGTCTCACCTGCCTGGGCTTGACCCATATCCCTCCAAGTATTTGTTATTCAAGTGCTCATATAAAATTCTTTTAAATATTGTAACTATACTCGCATCCACCACTTCCTCTAGAATTTCATTTCACACATGAACCACTCTCTGTGTAAAAATATTGACCCTCATGCCATTTTAAACCCTTGTTCCTCTCACCTTGAAAATATGCCCCCTCATCTTGAAATCTCGCCCCTTAGGGAAAAGGCACTTGCCATTCACCTTATCTATACCCGTCATTATTTTATAATCCTCTGTAAGGTCACCTCTCAATCTTCTACGCTCCAGTGAGAAAAGTCCCAGCCTATCCAGCCTTTTAACTCAAATCGTCCATTCCTGGTAAATCTCTTTTGAACACTCTCAATCTTAATAATATCCTTCCTATAACAGGGTACCAGAACTGGACACAGTAATTCATCTCAAAACATAGTCAATGATTATAACTTTTATTATAACAGTGGTGGTAAAAACTTTGGGCTTTGATTGCTACCAAACCTTCTTTCTTGCATTTGTCATATTACTGATACCATGTGAAGAAGGATAACCACATGAAGTTTTCAGCAGAAGATATGCTCAATCTTGATGAACAATAAATGAGTTTAGGTAGCAAGTTACATTACATCCAAAATACATGTGAAATATTATGTTCAGTTTAACAGTAAGTTCACATTCCTACTACTGAAACATTCTCCCACACCTTTAATAACAAACAGAGAACCAGTTAGTTCCACCCAGGAACATCCCTTTATATTCTGAAAGGCAGAACCTACCGCATTAAAAAGAAACAGAAATTGCTGGAGAAACTCAGCAGATCTGACAGCAACTGTGGGAGGAAAGCAGAGTTAATGTTTCAAGTCCAGTGACTCTTCACCAGAACTGTTAGCAGCTAGGGAAAAAGTGGTATTTATGCTGAGGTCAAAGTTGGGGAGGGAGCGTGGTGAGCAGACAGGAAGAGATGGAGCCCACAGAGAACGAGATAAAAGGAGTAGGTAAAGGACATTATGAATAGCAGTCAGGACAGACTAAAAGGTGAATAAGTGATAATAGGATTTAAGAGGAGAAAATGGGTGAGCTATGCTGAAAGCAGCCTAAATAATATGAGAATGGGCCTAGGAGCACATGGGAATGGGTGACTGCTTAAAGCAACCCGTGTCATAACAAGACTGGGTGTGGGGTGGGTAAGACAGAGTTGCTTCTCTGACCTCACAAGGAATGCTTGGATCACCTGTGTTCCCTATCACTTCCCACAGCTTGGGATGGGAACCTCACTACATCTATCAAGACAAGGCAAGCCATTAAAATCTCAGGAGTCTCATGCTACCAGTCAGAAAGGTTAGGCATCTGACACTGCTGCCACCTTCTTATTCCCTGCCCTGAGGAACAAGCCAATCAACTCAGAGAATTTGGTTTTCTCCAATTATTTTTTCCTCACTTCGTTCTTTTCAACTTCAAATTGTTACAACTGGATTGCAGATGAGGTTTCCCAATTCATTATGCTTCCAGACTGTCCCACCAGCACATTCCAGTAGAGCTGCTACTGGCTTTTAAAACCCTGTCCTTGTGTATTGTTTAAAGGGAAAAACACAAACATGTCTGCAGTTCGGGATACAATCCACAGAAGTGGCTTCTTGTTAAGCAGGCAGTCATCTGTCTTTATTTTTATCTTTGTAGCCATAACAGATTGATTCCAATCTGGTTGAAGTTTCTTTGATACACTTAGGAGTTCCATCCCATCGGTCCCACTACACTTTTTACCAGCCAGCCACTGAATTTACATTTGCAGTTCTTTGTCTCTGTAGTAGTCCTCTTTTGTTGAAAAAGCATTTTGAAACTTTGAAATTAATGGGTAAAACATCCATGGTGTTTTTGTCACCATAACAAAACTTAGAAAATGCATATGTATGCCATTTTGGATAATTTGGTGGTTAATTTTCATACCTGTTAACTGTTTTTTTCCCTACATATCCTTATTTCAACATGAAAATATTCATGCAATAGTGTTATACCCACATATTTCAGAACTTTCTTTTCAGAATCTGTACTAATTTTCTAACTTTTTTAAGCAGTTGTTTACCATTGGGCGAATTACCACATGGTTGTTTCAAGTCCTTGGCTTCCAACACAAGTTGGAGCTTACAACATTGTAAAAAATTACACCTGCAGATTCTTACTTCATTCTTTATTTTTTCTTTGCACACACTATTATTCATCTCATTATTCATCTCAAATAATATATAATATTGAATTAGGTCTAATCTCTTTATTAAGTTAATTTGAATTCCCTTTCCTGAACCTTTATATCGCCAAAGTAAATAAGACTAATTCTTGGAGGCTGTCCTTACAAATGCGCACTTTTAGAATACACATCATCCTGATTCCTTACTTTCGTACCTTCTCCAGAGCCTAGATATTCTCTACTCTGTATAGTGACCAAAACTGAACACAACACTCCAAGTGCAGTATCTATAGCATTCTTTGAACTCAGTTGCATCAAAATGGAAATTATAAATCTTGTCTGTTTTCCAGACCTACCTCATGATATATGTGCCATTATTGAAGGACAAACAATGAAACACAAATCTCCTAGGTCTTTTACCCCTGCATGGTAGAAACATACTTGAAGTTACTAATGCCCAAATGCAGAGTTTTGTTCAAATTAAAGAACATTTCATAGAGTCTATTCTCTGACTCAGTTAATTCAGGCTGTAGCCTAATAATTTGCTTTGGAATAGTAACTGCTGCACTCATTTTTGAGTTGTTAGTGAAGTTAGTAACTCAGCTAATTCATTTATCTGAATCATTAATGAAAATGTTGAACAGCAATTTTAAAATGCATTTCTTAAAAATAATTACCTATCGACATAATTGAGCCAGTAATCTGAATGATACTCATTGCTGCCAGGGCCATTTAGGTGTTTATATATTTGTAAAGGAATAAGCTGATGTCACCAAATAATGAGTGGTCAGCTCATTTGAAGATTTGTCTGATGTTTCTGCATTATTCCTTATGATGTGTCAGGGGCACCAGCAATGGAATTACAGGTTGAAAGGCAGCTGTTTGTGCCAAGGAATTTTCCAGCACAAGAGGCAGGATAGATAGCCAGGGGTGGCATACAATGTGTTGATGGCTTTTATTTACAACTGGCACCTTTCCAAACAGGTGTGTTGCAGCTGGAATGCTGCTCTATTCCTTCATAAGGCAGACCACTAATTATAATGGGGCATAATTTACTCTGGCAGGGACTTGCCCTTGCATGTTTAGGGTTTTAAAATGCTTGCATGGCAAATTGTCCAATGTGTGAGCTGATAATAGGGCCATGAGGAAAACAGGACACTTGGGACGTGAGTGAATAAGGCAAGAAACTGTGTAGCCCCTTAACTAAGCAGATTTGTTATTGTGCTGGGACTGCAAAGGAAATGTAAGTTAAAATGGGTGAATTGAATGTCAAATTTGGTACGAACATAAAACAAGGATTTGATTAAAAGGAAAAATGAGACAGAAAGGAAAATTGAACATTTTCTATAGTATAGTAAATAAAGTAAATAAAAATATATAATATGTAAGAAAACATAGAATATGTTTTATATTTTAAATTCTCCAACATAAATTGAAACCTGAAGGAATACGATTCCACATTTGAGTTTTGAGTGCTGCTGGAAATAACACACATTTTATTGAAATTTCTTGTCTTACACTCAAAATTTGCATGAATACAAATTCAAGGGAAAACATACTTACTGCATGAGAAGAAAGTGTTGATTGGATATCAAGTGAACTCTGATTTGTAGAGGCATTGTCATGGGGAATGCACTCATTAATGCCCATTGTCAGTTAACATTTAGGCTTGGTTTAAAACCTGCAGTTTTAAAATATGTTTACTTGTCTCACTATCTGTTCCTTTCCTTCAGACCACCCATTACACCACTCCTGAAGGCACTGTAGGTCAGCAACTGGTTTCCATGAGATGACCAGCAGTTTCCCAGATGGGGTACAATGCCCATCCCCAACCAGTATGGGGTGAGGTTCCCATTGATGTATTCAGTGGAGGGTTTGGAAACTCTACACCCATTTCATTCTGTCCAATGAATTAGCAAGTGCTGTGTTTCCTATTAAACCAAGGTGAAAATCCCTAATCTGTATTAATCATGAGATCCATAATGCATGCCAAGGATTAAATTTGGATTAACTCAAGGGTCCAGCTGTACTGAATCTATTCCTAGTGACAAGTACCATGTCACACTCTTCATTGCAATTATACAGCCTTTAACAAATGAAGCTGAATTTCTGTGTGAGAAAAAATATCCTTTTAGAATTTGATGTGCCTTTAACTGTACTTTAATCCATTATCTCAATCCAGCCAAGTTTCAAAGATGCTTATTATCACTACCTAGGAAATCTTCAACATTTAATGTTTAGCATTGAAAACACTTAGGAATTTCAAACGTGGCTATATAAAAATGGAACACAAATTTTTCTACTGCCTTGCATGGTGAATTAACTACTTTGAGGTGTGGTTACTGTTGTAGGAAAAGTGGCAGCTAATCTGAGTGCAGTAAACCCAAAATGACAACTTTGTAATGACAATGTCTCTTTATTATTTTTGTGAAATTGATTAAGGGTTAAATATTTGTCAGGGCTCCAGTGTTATTCCCCTCCTTTCTATGAAAGAGTTATCTGGGATCTTTTGTGCAGCTGGGAGGGTCTGACTTTGACAAGAGCAGAAATTGTTGGAAAAACTCAGCAGGTCTAGCAGCATCTGTGAACAGAAATCAGAATTAATGTAATCAGAATTGAGTTCAGAGAAAGAGTCACTGGACCTGAAACCTTAACTCTGATTTCTCTTCACAGATGCTGATAGATGTGCTGAGCTTTTCCAGCAATTTCTGCTATTTTCTTTCTGATTTACAGCATCTATAGTTCTTTAACATGTTTTTGCAAACTTTAAAAATGTTTAAGTCTGTTACACCATACAATGCAGAATGCTTTTGTGGAACTGTGTGCTTTTAAGATTATAAAGTCTATCTGATAAATAAGAGAACTACATGTCATTAGGGTTGGGTTGTTTTTGGTCACCCACAAACTCTTAAGGCTAAGCAATCATGTCTTATGTACCTCAGTGTTTCATTATCATTGGCCCACGAATTTGCAGATTGCAGTATTTGACCATTTCAGACTTCAGCTGAGCAGCATCTAGTATTTCAAGGTTGTTCTGTAGATGCTGCCTTGCTACAACTAAAGATGCTGGTGTATTGCATAGTTTTCATTCTTTACTGTCTGTGCAATGGTCTGACAGAATCATTTGCCACCCATTGTACCCTGGCTGACTCTCACCTCTTTGACTTTCAGGCAAGAACGCATCATTCTCAAAGGGTACAGAATGAACAACACAATCTTTTTCTTCTGGCAGCAGATATGCATTTTATTTTCTATGGCAGTTTCACTGCTTGGTCCTCATTACTTACAGGTCTCATCGTGATCCAGATGTCTTTCTTAGAGTTTTGTTGGCACTTTGAGGATCTGTTAGCCTAAAGTGTGGAAGTAATTATGATTCATTATCCTAGTAATGGATGTATATTTGTATTCTTGCCATTTGAGGTCAGTTTTATTAGGTAATTTACTTACTTTCAGCTAACATACAACTTTAACTACATTTCGAGTTGAAGCACTCAAACTCCAAATGCTCATAAGAAAATACAATGAGAACAATGGACAGTTTCTATATTGAGGTAACTGTAAGGGTTTCAGGACTTGGGTTTCTCCAAATGACAATCTTTTCGAGCTGCATACTACTGAGCAGAAATGACAGTGTGGACAGAGTTAGAATTCTCTAGAGGACTAAACCATACTATCACTACACTGGAACTTTAGAGAATCCTGAGCCTTAAGGTTACAAAAGGAGGTGTTCACAGAATAGCATTGGATTGGGATTAGTAATCCAGAGTCCTACCACAAGGTCGGCTTGAATCTCACCATGACAGATTGTAAAATTTGAAGTTAATAAAAATCTGGATTTAAAAGTTAGTCTCAGGGTGACCATGTCAATTGTCATAAATATCCATTTGGTTCACTGAAATTTATATGTATGAATGTGTGGAAATCTGCCATCCGCACCTGGTCTGACCTACATGTCACTCCAGACCCCCAGTAATATGGTTGACCCTAACTGCCCCCAGGCGATTAGGGATAGGAAATAAATACTGGTCTAGCTAGAGGCACTCACACCCCATGAGTGAATTTTTAAAAAAAAAAAATGCATGATAAATGGTGTTACTTTGAAATCTAAGCCTGAATATAGTTCTTGAGCGGTGTCTTAAACCCAAACTTGAGTTCCCCAAAAAGATTTGGCAAATTGTCAATTTTGGGGTATTTCAGAGGATTTCTCTCCATGTGCTTGAGTGAGTTTTCTTGCACAATGTTAACGTGTTCACCTTTTTATGTATGCACTATAGCCCATGCTGCTTCTCTCATGTTATCTTCTGCTCACTGGTGGCAGAAGTGATCATTGTTTCCAGAGCTTTCTAGTTTTTCTGCTGATGGGAGCCATATTTAAAACCCAGTTGTGCAATAAGTCAAATGCTGCAAGGAACAGAGTAGAATTGGTAAAGAAATGGCTGATAAAGGAAGTTGACACCTTGCCTTGCTTACAGGGGCCAGGAGGGCCTGGCAAAGGGGATGGTGGACAGAAGGCCATCTTCTTGCCTTGGAATATTTTCACAGCATTGCTGGCCATAACTCTGGACTGTGGAGATGGCGATGATCCTTCAATCAGACTGCCAGGGTTTATTAGCTTGGTCCATCAGCAAGAGGACTCTTCTTCCTTGCAGCAGCTGCATGGCCAGGACAAAGAATCAGAGCACCATCTCCCTTTTCTCCAACATGTTCAAATTCCATTCAAGAATGAACAGGGCAGCTTCTGAATGCTAGTGCTTGTCCAGGTGTATGGTGGCCTCTTACATATGGCATAGGTGTCAGATATGCCAGTATTTTAGCAAGTGAATGGTGAGATTTTCTGGGAACTGTGTGCAGTAAAATGTGGCTTGAATTGGACATGAGGGACGAAATATGGGCAGGGTAGATAGATAATGAGGCACGTTTGTTAAGATTTGGCAAGAAATCTCACGAGGCCTCATGCTGAGTTCTTGCAAAATAAAATTGTTGCAAATTGCAATTAGCCAAAAATTAAGATTCAGTCCACTAACTTTTACTGAGCAACAAGAAAAACAAAATAATTCAAATTCCTAAGCTGCATTTGAGGTCAGGATTAAACAGGAGCTGATTGCCTATCCAACATTTACAGTTACGGAATGATTTCACAAACTCAGTTTCATTCAAAGATATTGCCAGAAAAGTCCTGATATGGAGCTCCCTCCCTCATGGCATTGTGGGTCTCCAACACATGCATGTACAACACGTGGACTGCAATGCTTCAAGAAGGCAGCTCACCACTACCTACTCATGGACAACTAGGGTTGGGCAATAAATGTTGGCCGAGCCAGAGACATCACATCCCAAGAATGGGGAGAAAAAAAACTTTAGCAGCTTACAGTTTTACAGTTTGCTTTGAGCAACAGCATTAATCACAACAACAAAGATTCATCAACAGCTTTAATCAATACAACAACAGCTCATGTTTTACATAGACCTCTGGTCACTGAAAAGCAAATTACATTTGACAACCTCACAACAGCTTTTGATCAATATGTTACTTCAAGAACAAATGACATTAGCAGAATCACATTTTAATAGCAGATTCCACTTCCCAGGAGAGTTGGCAGATCATTAGTGATATTTATGTAATGTCTTGAATTGCACAACTGTGCCAATCTACAAGAGAATTTGTGACAAAAGTGTTATTGGTCTCTTAAATATTTTAGCTCTTGAACTAAAATCAAAGGAGGATCCATCTGTAGAATGAGCAGTCCAAATTATGGTAGATGCAGAATGTAGAAAACTGTCCAAAGAAGGATTATGTAGCAGAAATTCTACAGAGCATGTTCGCTGATTAAAGCAAAATAAATCATCTAACCACAGGATAGAGATCTCTCTTCAGAACAATACACTGCATATGACAACATCAATATAAAATCCTAAACAATCAAATGCTACAGTATCTTGCCACAGTTGCCACAGTTCAAAAACCTTACTCTGCCGAAACAAAACTGTCTGGTGTTTATCCAACAAATATTGGAGCAAAAAAGGCTATTTCTTGAAATGAGCTACAATCTGAAGAACTTACCACACAACAAATCAAATCATTTGTAACCCAACATGCACATTCATGTTTGAAACAGAACCTTGAAGAACACATAAATACTGGAACAAAATAAGCTTCTTTATATGAAAAACAATAATGCACAGATGGAGTACTTCATTTCATTCTAATGGATCTAACAGCTGTGCCTGATGCTAAGAGTGGAGCAGAAATATAAACACCTTGTAACTCTCATACGCTCCTGCAGATGCATTACCATGAGTTCCTTCAGCCAGTTCAAACGAATCTCTGACGTAATTGAAGCAGCAGTGAAAATGCAAGATACCAGCTTTGTCTTAATTTTTTTCCACATCTGGTCATAGACTTTCTTATCTACCTATTGAATCAGATGAATCAAGTCAAAATTTTGGGGAAGGTTAGGAGAGATACATTTTAAAATGTACAGTAAATGTTGCAAAAAGAAGTAATCTAGGTAATTTGTCTGAGAATGTATAAAACTGTTGATCAATGAGTATAATGTGGAGAGAAAAGCCTTGGGGAGTGGTATATCATTGCTGCAGGAGCCTGGAGCAACTGTGTGATGATGCCATGAAGCCGTACATAATTGAGCATAAATAGGTATAATATGGGGAGACTCTAAACAGCCTAGAAGAAGAAACCATACTGCTTTATTCAACTAGAACCATTAAAGAGGCTTGAGAATATGAATACACAAAGTGATCAGGGTCTGGGACATTGATTGCCATGTATAGTAGTATTTCCTATTGATCTTTTATAAATAGTGTTGCTTTGAATTGAAAGCTGGATAGAGTTCTTGACTTAGCCTTCTCCTTGACCGATCTGTGTCAAACTCAACCTCATTGGACGGAATCTTCTGGGCCCTGAACAATATGAGCAATTGTGAGGAATCGGGAGCAATCAAGTAAGAAGTTGGGTGAGGCCTATTTCAACATTGGGAGAAATTATTTATGTTTTTCAACACTGAGACATTGAGCATTGAGGTCATTTGAGACAAGCTTCTCTCCAGAAGATGGTGAGATGTCTTTTAACAGGGATTATTGCTTGTTGTCAGCTTAATTAACTACACATCTCACCTTATTAGTATACAACCTCATAACTGAGCAGGTGCCAGAACAAAAGTGGACACTGAAACTTCTTGACATGGAAGTTTGAATGGTTAACAGACAACTCCAGCTTACTATTTGCTTCACCTTGAACACCCCATGCCAGCATCTCGGGGCACACTCCCTGACCATGCATACCATGTAGTCAGACCTTACCATTGCACATGTTCCAAACTCTGCATCACCATGGTACATCTCTGATTCATGTACAGTATGCTTCTAAACTTTAAAGCTGCACCTGAGGGTTCACCAACAGGTATCATTGCAATGCTGCTGCAAGGAAACTTTACTCAGAGGGACAGGGCAACCAGATGACAGATTCTACCAGGCTGCCTGTCAGTGCTGTTCATTTTTTGTCTCTTATCATCCACTAATTTTGAGCCTTCCTGGATGCTCACAGCATCCTTGCCTTACCTTGCCTTTTTGCAGTACACCCCCTCAGTTGACAGAACTGCAATATCACTCTGCCATTTAGTCCAGACATAAACCCAAGAGCCAGTCCTCAGTCAAGTCAAGGGATCCAAGAAAGTCTTTGACCTTCTCTTATACTGCTGGGAATGCCTCCAAATAACTGAGAATGTACTGACCTGGTGGCAACATTGGACCAGGCTGTCTGAGTCCGATGACATTGTCTCACTCGCCAGTCCTGGGGAAGAAGGATGGCCCTCCTTCCAGGTGCCTGTCCGCAAAGCAGGGTGCCAAATTCCCCCTATCTGCCATATCTGGAGCAAAGGTCATGAACAATTTGGAACAACACCAGAGTGACAGTATTTGTTTGTTTGCTCAATGGCCTTTCAAAGATGGCACCAGTGACAGGGATGTTGGTCACTTCTGCGATAGCTGGGCAATGGCAAGTTACTCCTGTGTATGGCGAGTGGTAGAATCAGGGGAACATCAGATAAGAATATCAACACAGAGGTGGGGTAGTAAGTTAATGAGGCAAGTTTGGGATGATACGATGGGTTGAATGGCCTTTTGCACTGTAAAATTCTATGATTCTACAATAACACGAGATAAACCACTATGCGACAAACAATTTCTTCTCTACAATTGCATACGAGACAATGGTTCCCCACTGAAAATGTTCTGTTTTCTTTATGTTTTAAACTAAGAAGAGGAGCTACAGACAGATGTCAGTTTTTCACAAGGGAGCATAACATTCCCCACCAATATCCTCACACCAGAATACATCAGCAAGGTTTGTATACTTGTAATTGTCCAAGAAGCAGTGCTCCTGGAGGTTAATCTATATGTTCCGTCAGATTTCATGTTAAAGTCACAGACGTTAAAGACGTTGGCCTATACACTCTGGGTCATTTTGGACTATCATGGAGGACATGAATAATATTTGTGATTCAAATGTGCACAGAAAGATTAAGCAAGTTCTGAATTGATTGGTTTTTCCAGCAAGAGTTTAATCCATATCCCCATGAACAATCTGTGGCAGTTACACAGGTTATTACTCCTGTACAATGTTATAAATTGCAACCACATGGCATTTTCTGCTTACTTGCTGTTTCTTACTCTCTACACAAAAAACGTGCATCACTCTCCCAATATGCAGTTCATTTATATCAAGTGAATGCTCACTTCTCTGGAAACTGCCCCAATCCTCTTATTTCCAGTGAACCACCAGTCTCTCCACCCATAGCAGACATGTCTCTGCATGAACCAGTGATCTTCAGGACTTCTTGTTTTGTTTGTATGGAACTCTATATGTGTTGGCCCTATCCTTGCTGTTATTGATGCTCTTTGGCTGCAGAAAGACGAAATTGGATTTAGTGAAAATTGAGAAAGTCATAGTACAGTAGGGTTTATGCATGTTGTGAGAGTTTGAAAAGATACAAAGTAAATTGATGATGGTATTTCATGAGCATTGTTAGGTCCCTCACTGATTTTTCATTATTTTTACTTTTATTCTCTTATCAATTTTGGTTTGGAGTTGTGACATAGGAACTGTAAGCTAAAGATGACTTTTGGACTGTGGTGAAAGGGAAACAGACCAAATAAACTTTTATTTATTTGTGAGCCCAGGCCTGGAAATTATTTGCAGGTTTGTTCCTGATCGAAAGGTACTGCAGACGCTTCATAACTGGGGAAGAGCATTATGTTTAAACAGATAGCAGAAGCTGGAAATTAAGGAGGTCAGTATCTAGGAATTGGCTCCAGCAAGTCTGGAAAAGACCTTATGCTCAAGCAGATGGCAGATATTAAATGGTAACTTGGATGTTGTGGAGGAAATGGTCAGTCTATCAGAGTGGTCAGAGTTTGAATTTGTTTTTGGACCGTGTTTTCTGTGAAAAATGGAATCTGGCATTTGATACAATAGCATGAAGATCTGAAAGCTCCCTGCCTACCCTCCCTTACCTGCTCTTGGAAGCTCAAAGAACAGTAAATTAAGTTATAACTTTTATTGCCTTTATCTGAGTGAACTGTAAATTTGATCCTGATTGACATTTTCAGGAAATTAACCAAGAAATCATCATCTACGCATGTGGAACTATACATTATGAAAATGACTTAAGTACTTTGATTTGATTTATTGTTGTCACATATGCCAAGATACAGTAAAAAGTTTTGTTTTGTGTGCTATACAGCCAGATTGTACCATACAAAGTGTATCAGGGTAGCAGAACAGAATGCAGAATACTGTATTACAGCTGCAGAGAAGGTGCAGACAGAGAGATTTAAAATAATATTTGAGAGGTCCATTCAAAAGTCTGATAACAGCAGTGAAGAAGCTGTTCTTGAATCTGTAAAGATGGTCAGTTTTGTTATTTAATTTCATTATATCTCCACTGTACTTGTCTATCTGTCTTTCGTGCGAAATAGTCTGAAAACAAATGGTTTTGTATTTAAAGCATAGACCAATTAGGTAACCTTGTTCTTTGATCTTGCTCTGCTAAATTTACTATATTGTTAGTAAATTGCTAACTCTTTTGTTTAAGATGCAAACGGGGACTGGAATTGATTATTCAAAAGTCTGGTTTGGAACCATTGGGTTCCATTTTGACGGTCTTTGAAAGTCTTAATTTTACTGTTTTCTGAAGCCAGATGTAGAACGGCTGATTTAGTTCAGTTGTCTGCCTCTGTACCAATAACAATTTGAAGGGATGCATACACAATGATATAAAAATTGTTGGTTGTACAAGTGAGAAAATGTTAATGTGCAGTACAAAGTGAGGAATTTAGAAGTTGAATGTACTTGGAGAGTGAAGGAACATTGTTTAATGTGCCCTTGTGGTGATAGGTGAAGGGTGTATTGGAGGGTAAGGAATGGTAAAAGTTTTTCTGGGTGTTGCTGAAAGAGAGAAGTGAAGATGGGTACTAATTTTGCTGGTTTTTGTTAGCTTATTTAATCTGTTCTTGCTTTAAACCCACCTTCAGCGTGATACTCATGGCCTGTTTCATTCTGCCACTGGGGAATACCTGGGTACATGTCTCCCTTGATGAAGAGAACTATTTTCGCTCAAGGTTGTGAATCATTTGAATTCTCTACTTCAGAGTGTTGTGGATGCTCCATCGCTGAATATACTTAAGGCAGGGAGTAGGCTGATTTTTGATCTCTCAGGGAATCAAAGGAAATGGAAACAGAGCAAACAAGTGGGATTAGGATTATTAATCAAGTGGAGAATAAACAACAATAACTTTATCTATTAATGCAGTATTACTCTATTAATGCAATATAATTACTTTTCCATGTAATTGTATGTAAATTCATGCTTTTTCCACATTTGGGGATTACATTTCACAATTTGAACCTGTATTCCATGAAAAAATTTTCATGATTTGCAAAGCAATGGTTCTACTGAACATGCACATAAACACACTGCAATATCAGATGCAGGAATATCCAATACTCAGGTATGTTTATGAGAGGAACGAATGAAAGGAAACAAAGTGTCTTTTACTGGTGCCATTATGACGAGAGTGTGTACACTCAGAACATGAGATTTATTTATTAGCTGGGGCGTTCTAGTCTGGGGAAATATGTGAAGGAAAATATTGTTGTATTCTGGGGTGTTTTTCCAAAAATATATTGAAGCTAAAAAGCCCTGTTAATTGTGGTCAGAAAATGTTGAAGTGCTGACATGATAGTAGAAACACTGACAATCAGTATGAAATGCTGCCGGTTGTTTTATATATATATATGGGTGCGTGAGATGTGTGCAGAATGAAGCCCTAAATTGAAAGAATTGTCAAGGGACATTGGGTTATATAATTATCCAATTTATACTGAGCCTGCCAGAGTTACGAGTCATGTCTACTAATATTCTGCGATATATGTAGTTCATAATCTAAAAACAGAACTTGGACTTCACTTGGATTCAGTTTTGTTGTTATGGCCTTGTGTTTATGGAAATAATGACTGAAATAGGGAACAATAGAATAAACGTTTCAGAATATTTTCTTTTCCTTTCATCAGCAAAGTGTCTGGAAGTATTCAAAACAGGGAATTGCCTGAGACATCAGTTTAACTTTTTTTCTGAAATATAAACCATTAATAATTATGCTGAGCCATATTTCGAGTGAGTTGCCTAGTCAAGCAAAATATTGAAAATGACATAGTTGATATTGTAAAATTTATCTTCATTAATGCAAGGACTGCAGTGAGCTGCAGTGTGAGGCTGCTGGAGGATGAAAGGTTTATGTGAATTACAGTCATAGAGTCATAGAATTATACAGCACAGAAACAGACCCTTCAGTCCAACTCATCTGTGCTGACCAGATTTCTTTTTCTTTATTCATTCAGGGGATCAAGGCATTGCTGGTGAGGCAGCATTTATTGTCCATCCCTAATTGCCCAGAGGGCAGTTAAGAATCAACCACATTGCTGTGGGGCTGGAGTCACATGTAGGCCAGACCAGGCAAGGATGGCAATTTCCTTCCCTAAAGGACATCAGTGAAACCGATGGGTTTTTCAGACAATCGACAATGGATTCATGATCAGATTAGATTCTTAATTCCAGATATTTATTGAATTCAAATTCCACCATCTGCCGTGGCGGGATTCGAACCCATGTCCCCAGAACATTGTCTGGGTCTCTGGATTAACAGTCCAGTGATAACACCACTAGGCCCTAAAATGATCTAGACCCATTTGCTAGTATATGGCCCATATCCCTCTAAACACTTCCTTTCTAGTACCTGTCCAGATGCTTTTTTAAATGTTGCAATTGTACCCATCTCCTCCACTTCCTCTGGCGTCTCGTTCCTTACATGCACCCGTGAAAAAGTTACCCCTCAGTTCCTTTTAAATCTTTCCCCCTTACCTTAAGCCTATGCGTCTAGTTGTGGACTCCCCCACACTGGGAATAAGACCATGGCTATTCACCCTATCCACGTCCCTCGAGATTTTATAAACCGCTATATGGTCACCCTTCAGCCTCAGCCTCTCCCTGTAACTCAAACCCCCAATCCCAGCAATGTCCTTGTAAACCATAGAATCCCTACAGTGTGGAAACAGGCCTTTTGGCCCCACAACTCCACAACGACTCTCCAAAGAGCATCCCACCAAGAATTACCCACCCCTATATTTCCCATGGCTAATCCTCCTAACCTACACATCCCTGGACACTGTGGGCAATAGCATGGCTAATCTACCTAACTTGCACATGTTTGGACTGTGGGAGGAAACCAGAGTACCCGGAGGAAACCCACGCAGGCACAGGCAGAATGTGCAAACTCCACACAGACAGTCACCCAAGGGTGGAATTGAACCTGGGTCCCTGGCGCTGTGAGGCAACCACTGAGCCACTGTACTGCCCTGAACCATTTCAAATTTAACAACAACTTATGGGTGGCTCAGTGGCTGAGTACTGCTACCTCAAAGCACCAGGGGCCCAGGTTCAATTACACCCTTAGGCGACTGTCCCTGTGGAGTTTGCATGTTCTCCCTGTGTCTGCATGAGTTATTGCTGGGTGCTCCGGTTTCCTCCCACAGTCCAAAAACATGCAAGGTAGATGGATTGGCCATGCTAAATTACCCATAGTGTTCAGGGGTGTAAGTAGGTTAGCCATGGGAAGTGCAGGATTGCAGGGATGAGGTGGCGGGATGGGTCTGGGTGGGATGCTTTTTGGAGGGTTGGTGTGGATCCGTTGGGCCGAATGGTCTGCTTCCACACTGTAGGGATTTTATAGATTTCCTATAGCAGGGACAGCAGAATTAGATGCAGTATTCTAAAAGTGGCCTAAGCAACATGACATCCCAACTCCTACATTCAATGCACTGACCCATGAAGGCAAGTGTGTTAAATGCTTTCTTCACCACCATGTCTATCTGTGATTCCACTTTCAAGGAATTGTACACTTGCAACCATAAGACTGTTTTACTTTTCCATTTCTCCTTCATTTGAAGAATGAGGTTATCCATGAGAGAATGACACCAGGCAAATAGATTGTTCATACAGTGAAAGAGCATCCTTCAATAAAATCTCAGATGTGAGGAAAATATAAATCTTTATTTTCATTCAGAAAATGATAGACAAATATTTGTGAACCATTGTACCTCTTTTATCACAGTACTGTGGGGGAATACACTTTACAGCTGTGATTTCTGGCATGTTTGCACAAAGGCTGAAGGCAACACACTTCTCAATGGTCATGTGCAATCCTTTATGATTAATTTATGTCCTGCAGGTATATGCAAAACTCATCAAATGCAAAATACGTCATAGATTCATAGCAAATATCCTTCCAGCCTACTGTAATATTTTTAACATGTGCAGTTTTTACATTCATTTTTGAAATTCTATTGCATAATTAGTAAAGTACAATTACTTGAACCTGTTGTAAATGCATGTATGGTACACGAAGATATCATTACAAAATAGCTGATCTTGTTAGTCAGATGTCAATTTTCGTTAACATAAAATATACTTTGAAGGTAAATTCTTATGTCGTGCATGTTAATCTATCGTGAGAATACGCATAATATATATTTTTCTGGCTGGAAAGCAATGTAGCTTTTGCAAAAAGAATTTTTTTTGTTTTTCAAAGTTGTAGCAGATGAGTAAGTTTAACAAAGTAAAGGAATAAGTCAGACTTACCTTTTCGGGTACTGTTTCGATACATGTGTTTACTGATGTAAATAGATAGATAGATTTTGAATATCATAGAATCTCTACCATGCCGAAGCAAGCCATTCGGGCCATCGAGTCCACACTAACCCTCCGAAGAGCATCCCACGCAGACCCACCACCAACACCTCCCACCCTATCCTTGTATCTCTGCATTTCCCATTGCTAATCCACCTTACCTGCACATCCTCGGACACTCTGGGGAAATTTAGCATGGCCAATCCACCTAACCTGCACATCTTTGGACTGTGAAAGGAAACCTGAGCACCTGGAGAAAACCCATGCAGACACGAAGAGAATGTGTAACCTCCACACAGTCACCTGAAGGTGGAATCAAACGCATGTCCCTGGTGCTGCGATGCGGCAGTGCTAACACTGAGCCTTTATCAGATATTACAGATCATTAAGGATTTTTTTAAAGCATTTGTGGCTCCACAGGCTATTTACATAAAAATGGGCCCAGTGCCGGTGACATGATTTTGACAAGCTGTTGATGTTGTGCTTGGACACAATGCCACATAAACACTATTCATTGACATTGACAAGAGGGCTTGATTTAGTTCCTTATTGGATTGACCAAATCCCTGCGAGTAATGGATCAAAATCTAAATTTTACAAAAATGAAAGAACTGTGGATGCTGTAAATCAAGAATAAAAACAGAAGTTGCTGGAAAAGCTCGGCAGGTCTGGCAGCATCTGTGAAGAAAAATATCGGAGTTAACGTTTCGGGTCCAGTGACCCTTCCTCAGGACTGATGGTAGCTAGGAAAGCGTCGCTTTATATGCTGAAGATAGGGAGGGGTGGGGTATGGAGTAAATGATAGGATAAAGGATAGAGCCCAAAGAGAGAGATGAGCAGTTGGATAGACAAAGGAGTTGATAACGACCTGGCTAGGAGGGTGAATAATTATTAATGGGCACTGTTAGTGACTAACAACAGGTGGTGTGTAATGGGAGGCTATGTGATAACAAGGCCTGGTGTGCGGGGTTTGGCGGGCTAGGACATGGGAGAGTTTAGGCCCTTATTTTGCAAGCAGAATGTAGATAACTACGTTCTACTTGCAAAAAAGACCCTGAGCTTCCAGTTGCCTGCAACTTTAACACACCACCCTGTTCCCTGCTCAACATCTCTGTCTCTGGCTTGCTGCAGTGTTTCAGCGAAGCTCAGTGTAAGCAGGAAGAACAACATCTCATTTTCCACTTGGGGACCCTGCAGCCCTCCGGATTCAATATCAAGTTCAATAATTTTAGGGCCGAAACTCTCCCATGTTCCAGCCCCCTAGCCCATACACCAGGCCTTGTTATCATCTAAGACAACAAGGTGCAGAGCTGGATGAACACAGCAGGCCAAGCAGCATCATAGGAGCAGAAAGGCTGATGTTTCGGGCCTAGACC
>NC_063344.1:34238886-34258181 GCF_021869965.1 Rhincodon typus
ACCGTATGTTTCTGAACTTTAGTGGTGAAATATAGACAGGAAACTAAGTTTTAAAGCTTGTAAATAAATATTCTCTTTTTGGAATTGTAGTTTTAATTGTAATTTTCTCTATAATGTTAAAACAATCTTTTATTATGAAAACATATTTTTCTGAGATCCAGCATCTCAGGGTATTCCCATTGGTGAACTTTCACTACCTATAAATGGGAGTGTGACTTAATCAACTTTGTGTGCAGGTTATTTGTAACTAACCAGAAAACGCACTTTGAGGCATTTGAACTGCTTTTGTGTCATGAGTCCTCCTGTAATTTCACTTCATTTTGGATGATTGCAGAATAAATGCTTCGGTAAACCATAACTTAGCTTATAAACCATGAAACAGATTAAATAAGCAATAAACTGAAAGCTGAACAAAAGAAATGACACACTGTATTCTATATAGATTTATATTGGTTAGATATTTAACAGTCCTTTCTCAGAAGATAGAAAAATAAAAGTCACTTCTGCAGTGCTAACCCATCATGTAAAGGTTAATCTTCAGGTGACTTTGTGCGTGTTTCTGATTACAATACAGTAATATACAACTGTTGTGGCAGAATAAGGTCAGATGGAATATTATGCAGAGATGAATAGGCTAATCAAATTGTTTAAATTTAAACTAAATTGAGCAGCAGAAAACAGTAATATCATAGTTTCGATACATTTACAGCATCTCAAACATGTAGTTAGAGAATTAGAATTAACCTAGTTAGTTGCTGAAACAAAATCAAAGCAACTTGGCACAAATTAGAAGTGCAGAAGGCCAGATAATAGTGGAACGCTGAAAATTTGTTACAGAGGAACAGGGCAATCAGTGACAATATATAGAAGCTCTCCGTAATTATAAGGAGCTAACAGAAAGGATATTATTCAACCATGTTTTTTCAACTCTGAGACAAAATGTATAAACACTTCCAAGTTAATTAAGTGACGATGCAATTGACCTGACCTATTACTCATGAGTTAATTAAGTTGTTTTATTCATATTGGTACTAGTTTTTAAAGTGGATCAGGATGAATAGACTCCTCAGAGCATTAAAATTACTAGTGTAAATGGAACATTCATTATGTGGAAACAATGAAGCCAAATTATCATCATCCCATTTTACAACTTAACTACTGGCAGTACTGTAACATTTAAAAGAGGCACATTTCTGGTTCAAATTTTGATCAGTTTACATTATGTTAGGCATCAACTATATGTATAATTTACAGAGGTTGAAAGATGTAACTTCATGCTTTGTACATACATATTTTGCAATAAATCTACTTGCAGCAATTTGACTACATGCCATTTCCACATGAAAATATACTGATATATAAATGGATCCAGTTCAGACTTAATTAGGTGATAAGGACATAAAGAATGTTTTAAACTGTTTCAGTATTTTGAATTTCCTTGCACACATTAACAGAATTTCTGGATTCTGTATGAAATGTAAAATATAAAATGCCAGTTCTCCGAGGTAGTCATTCACCTCAAAACTAATAAACTATTGGGAAGCTGCCCAAAGTTCTGATTCTGCCCTGTTCATTTCCTCATATGACAGGACACTTAATAACTTACGATACAATTGACTTTATGTTACTTGTAGCAAAATGGCCTTGACCGTTAGAATTACTACACCATTGGAACTACACTGATTCTCTTAATATCTTTTAGCCCGTAATTCTATATAGCTGTGGCTTTTATGTTGATTAATTTCAAACCACCTGGAGAGCATTAAAATGAAATCATCCTAATTCTAGTAAATGGTATTGTTTTACTTCAGTATTTTCTTCCTGCTTTATTCTTTCTTTAAGCTGTATTTAAAATGTATTTTGCATGCATCTCTTTGCCAAATGTATGTCGTACTGCATTACTTTATTAGGATTTGCATTTTGGCCAGGGATCTTATCCAATTTATTCATCCCATGGGATTATTCTTAAAGAAAGTTCAGTAATACTAGTTTAAAGATTTGCAGCAACTAAAATAACAAGGTACAATTCAATGGCTGAAGTGACAGCTGTGTGGAAATTCAATTAATAAAACCAATCCAAATGTCAGAGGTTCAGCCTATTCACTGTGCCTTAACTCTCATTTATTAAGATTGACTTGAACCGATGTTTTGCTTAGGTGACAATCTTGTGGTTTCAATAAGAAGCTATTGGCAGGGAGAGCCAGTTCAGCCGCCAAAGAAATATTCTTTGCTTTCTTGCATGTTGGGCATGGTTATTCAATTATGAAGCATTTTCCTAATAGTTCAGTGTTTCTAAATTGAAATTAAATCAAAATCTCCCCGGTTGGATTTGATTCTTTTGAAAAGTTTGAATTTATATATGATAATTTATGTATTTTTGAATGCTTTCATTAATGTGATACCTGTGATAGTGTGTAAAATACAAGCCAGTCAATACCTCGGGCGTAAAGCATTATGTACATTATTTACTTGAATTTATTGACAGTGGTGTTAGTTGTTTCAATTAAATTAATACTAAAATTTAGTAGCTCCTGACCGAATTTACTTAAGAGACTTAAGTCCTGACTGAACAATTCAAGCACAACTTTTTAGTGCTATCCTTATTACGAATGGGTTGTAAACAATGGACTTTTGCTCTTTTAATAATACAGATTTCCAGAGAATGTTTGTTTGGTTGAATAAGAGAATATTGTTGTGCAACCCAAGTAGTGTCCTTTTTAATTACTGCATCAAGATCGTCTGGTGAAGCAGCTGTTAGTGTTTTTTCTGTTACTCCCACAGCACCCTGTCATCATTTTGGGGATTTATGCAGCAGGATCCTATCCTTTCTTGACTATCTGACCAGTGTACCTTTCATAGGGCTAGTAGTAAGCGTAATACTTGGTGTGCAGGATTGAATATTGGTTTCACAATGCTTTACAGTATTCGAATATCAGCCCCATATTAACAGATATTAATTGCCTTTTGAATATGGGCTGACCTGCATTGGCACCTTGGCACATCAGAAAAAGCCAGTGAATTTCTGAACATAATTAATCATACTGCCCTGTGATCCATGGTCCTTGGTAATATACATGATTATCAGAAGTTAGCACTTCAAAATCCAACCTGGTCCATCCTGGGCAATCACTTAGCCTGATGGTTTGAACTTGTGATTCATTCCATAAAGCACTACCCATGTGTCCTCCCATCTTCATCCAAATCACAGGTGCACAATTGCAATGAAAAATGGCTGCCACCACACCTGGAATGGGCTGAGTCAGTAGTTTTTTTTTAATCTGAGGGAGGAGCTCCGCATTTTTGTGATGTGAGGTTCTTCAAAGGGCAATAGCAACAAACAGACTCTCTCAGTACAGCTGAACTGCATCTATTATCAGGTAATTCAATATGTGGACCTCATGCATTCACCAACTTCCTGTTTTGAGTAAACATCCTGGCCACAAGCACTTTTAACTGCATTAGTCAACATTAAAAATTAAGCCTATTAATGGCTGTAAAATGCAAAGTCAACTGACCTGTAAAGATTCACTTTATTTGCCAAACTTTCAATTACCTTTCAAGATTCCATAGGGCTTGTAAAATATTGAGGTGCTGGCCACATCACAACCTTGGGCTCCAAAATATCCACATCATTACCTAAGAAATAGGACAATGTCGGAGCTTGGGCAGCAGACATCTGCATCATGACAGCAATGTGCAATGTCCATGGAAAGGCATCACCACTGGCTTCATTGTGACTTGGAATGCCCCAGACAATGTTGAAGAATGTTGTTCAAATAGTATTTGTGTGTGCTGTTTCTGTTAAATGATCACATTACTGAGGAGCTGCTTTGCTTCTGATATTGCTCACATAGGCTCTCAGTTTCCCACACAACTCCAATAATCCTGCTTCCCACTCCTGTGATAGCAAGAACTGCAGATGCTAGAGTCAGAATCAATACAGTGTGGTGCTGGAGGAACACAGCAGGTCAGGAAGCATCAGAGGAGCAGGAAAGTCGACATTTCAGGTTTACATCCTTCATCAGTCCTGATGAAACGTCAACTTTCCCGTTCCTCTGATGCTGCCTGACCTGCTATGTTCCTCCAGCTCCACACTGTATTGACGCCTGCTCCTGTGTCTGCTTGTGCCACTGAATAAAGGTATGAACAACTGAATCCATGGGGTCCTCGCTTGCCTGGAGCTGAGCAGGTGTCTGCCTCGACAATCCTCTGAGTGCCAGCAACATGCACCTGCTGTGGAGGTGTGGTAGTAATGTGGCCACCAGAATGTATTTTTGACTCTAATCTACCCAACGTATCTAGAGGTGTCAATATCTGCGCTGGTGAGGCATGCAGGCAACAGCATTGCTGATGTTTCCTCTGAGGCATCTATGGATTTTTCCTCAAGGATGAAAGAGGAAATAACATCTTTAAGAGCTGTTCTGTTCATAGCAGTGACTGTACAGATGCCATAGGTGCCTGCAAGAGGCAAAAGTATACCCACAGTGCCATTAGGAAGAGAGTTCCAAAAATTAACCAAATGACACTGAAAGAATGGTGATATATTTCCAAGTCAGGATGGTGAGTGGCTTGGAAGAAAATTTGCAGGTGTTGGCGTTCCCATGTATCTGATACCATTATCCTGCTTTATGGTAGTCATTGTAGGTTTAGAAGGAGCCTTGGTGAATTTCTACAGTGCATTTCGTAGATGATACATTGCAGCTACTGAGGGTTAGTAGTGGCGAGAGTGAATGTTTGTGAATCTGGTGTCAATCAACTGAGCTGCTTTGTTCTGAATGATGGTAAGCATATCAGGTGTTGTTGAAGCTGCAGTCATCCAGGCAAGTGAGGGTTATTCCATCGCACTCCTGACTTGTGCCTTTTAGATAGTGGACAGGCTCTGGGAAGTTAGAAGGTGAGTTACCCACTGCAGGATTCCTAACCTTAATCCATCCACCTTGGCCATAAAAATCCAGGCCTACGTGTGATTATTTGTGTCTGAAAATGCATATCTGCTCCCAGATAAAAATTCGGCCTGATGTGCTTTTGAAAATAAACAAACAAATAGTTTCTGCAACACTCTATCATAAAGAACATGCTCCTTGATTGATATTGACAGAAATTCTAATTACTACTAAAAACAGACAAAATTTGGAATTTCTATTTGAAATATTTGGTTGATTATGTTGCATTTGTACAACCATTAACATACTGGTAAGTTGTTGCCTAAAAATGTATGTTTATTTTTCCTTTTTATGTTTCATTCTTATTTTTTATGTTCATTCTTCTTAATTTTTTATTATTCATTTTTCATTTTTATTATTCATTTATCATTTTTATTATTCATTTTTGTTATTAAAATGTGCATTTTTATTTTTAAGAACAGTATGTATTGTTCTTTCCACACTGAAATTTAAATCTACTGAATGACCAATACTTTTGGACTAGAAATTGTTCCATCATACAGTTAGTCCATTGTTGCTACATATTCAGTTGCATCTACCTGCCTTTGTTTTTATCACGTGGTACTCGTGCATTATAGAAATTGAGCTTCATCTTCCATTTGCTAACCTTAACTTTCTGAATGGCGTTTATTTAGCATTAGTAGTGATTTATTCATCTTAAAAGAGTAAATGTGAACATTTAACTGCATCAGTCAGAAAATGTAGGCCTCTCCTAGCACTTTTTGTCCCAATTTCCAATTTCTATTGCAAGTGATGACATTTTCAAATATGATCGCTCAAATAATATGTTTCCAGATTGCACTTGGAAGTCAATTCCAGGCGTCTGTAAAATGCTTTATTTAAATGTGCACTGAGCTGTTAAAAAGTTTTCTAAATTGTGCTACTCTGTGAATGCTATCATTGTGTGTTCTCATCATAGTTGAACTATTCACCTTTCATCTAAAGAATGGCTGTAATCTGGTTTGAAGACTGTTAACTAATATTGCTTTTAGCAGTTTTTGTTTTCCTCAGTGAAAGAAAAGGGTGCATATGTCTCCCTCCCTTTCTTTTTCTTTTATTCCTGACAACCTGTGCATTTTATAGCTATTTCGTTAGATTTTATAACTCTTTAGTGCATTGACAGCTGCCAACTCATTCAATCCATACAGAAAAATAACTAAAGTTTAAGCATAAAGGCATAGAAATTTATGTCTATACTTCTTTTGGCTTCACAAGCCAACTGGATACCACTTTGTGGACTGGAGTGGTAAAGCCTAAGCTCCAGATAATCTTGAGGCCTGGACCACATTTTTATCAAATTGTGACTGTGGACAGCATGAGTTAGTTTAGTGCTAAACCAGGAATCAATCCCAAGCAATTGCATTATCAAGCAGCACTTGAGTTAGTGATGAATGAAATACCCAGAGGAAGGATTTTTTTTCTGACATTCTTTCAAGGAATGTGGCCAGTGGACATTTAGAGATCAACCACATTGCTGTGGGTCTGGAGTCATGTGCAGACCAGATACGGAAAAGATGGCAGACTTCCTTCCCTTATGAACATTAGTGAACCAGATTGTGATTCCTGCTTAGGGTACTGTACAGCGTTGACATGCGAGAGGTCCTGGGTTCAACTCTCGGACGAGCCCAGGGTTTTTAGGATTTTGTTTAGCCCAGTTGTCTGGGCAGCTAGTTTGCAATGCAAAGTGATGCCAACAGCATGGGTTCAATTCCTGCATTGGCTGAGGTGATCATCTTTTAGGGGTGGCACGGTGGCTCAGTAGCTCAGTGGTTAGCTCTGCTGCCTCACAGCACCAGGAACCTGGGTTCAATTCCACCCTCGGTTGACTGTCTGTGTGGAGTTTACACATTCTCCCCCTCTCGGTGTGGGGTTCCTCCCACAGTCCAAAGATGCGCAGGTTGGGTGGAATGGCCATGCTAAATTGCCCATAGTGTTCAGGGATGTGTGGGTTATAGGGGGATGGGTCTGGTTGGGATGCTCTGAGGGTCAGTGTTGACTTGTTGGGCTGAAGGGCCTGTTTCCACACTGTAGGGATTCTATTCTGAGTTTTTTTTAATGACAATTGACAATGGTTTCATAATCACCATTTAGCTAGCTTTTCCCTTTCGGATGTTATTTTTATTACGTTCAAATATATGCCATGGTGGGATTTTTGAGGTTTTTATTTAAATCTATGTCCTCAGAACATTAGCCTAGCATTCTGGATTACCAGTCCAATGACATTGCCATTACACCATTACCTTCCAATGTGTGTGTTGGCAGGGTGGGGGTGGGAGGACGGTGACAGGGGGATAATTGTATCTGGAGGTAGCTTCTACTTTTTCACAGTAGACTAGAGCTATTGCTCAAGATATTGTCACATTTGGATATAAAGGTCTCATACTCCACCTTGCCTTAGGTAACTTGAAGCAAGACACTCTACCGGAACCATGTTCCTCTATTGTAAACCAATAACTTTAATATTAACCCAGACATTTATATGCTTGAGGAATGTAATGTCTGTACATAACAGATATTTGTAATAAAGATATGTTGAATTCTTCAAACCAACAACCATCATCATGCTCAATTTCTTATCTTGTGGAAAATGACATTGCTGGAGCAAACCCACACCAGAGATGTTCATATGTAGCATCATCAATTAAGAGAAGGGTAATCATTAGCAATGGAGGTTAGTTATCAGGCATTGGTAATAATGCTAAATAAAAACCTCAAGAACTGTGGTTGCTGTAAATCAGAAACAAAAAAAAACAGAAGTTGCTGGAAAAGCTCAGCAAGTCTTGCAGCATCTGCGAAGAGAAATCAGAGTTAACGTTTCGGGTCAGGTGGCCCTTACTCAAGAGTTTTTGTAGTTCTGAGGAAGAGTCACCGGACTCAAAATGTTAACTCTGATTTCTCTTCACAGATGCTGCCAGACCTGCTGAGCTTTTTCAGCAACGTTTGTTTTTGTTATTGGTAATAATGCGGCTGCTTATAAAAAGAAAAAAAGATACCCTTGCTGGCATTATTCTTTGAATGAGGGAATGGGGAATAGCCTGGGAACGAAATCAATTTTGTAACAGCGATGCCTCAAACAGGAAATAAAACCTTATTTAAAAGCCATGGACACTGGATGTAGCTTTTTGGCTTTTACCAATTTGGCAACTGGTACAATTCTAATTTGTAATGAGAGAAGACTTCCAGCCTGCATAGTAGAGCTTTGGAGGCATCTTATTCACCAAAAATAATGATGTATCGGCAAATTTGTTCATGTTGTTTCAAAAAAATGCAGGAAAATCATTAATTATTGCATTTTAGTACATAATGGAGTTATTGCACAATATGTAAATTGCATTTTTGGGCTGTGTTATCAAACCTAAAAATGATCATTTACCTTCAGTGAGCTTAGTGAATTTCATGCAGATTGCTTTTCTGCTCCTTTTTTTATGCAACAGAAGAGTCTTACATTCTGACAGGAGTTCCGATCAGGGGTTCCTACAGAAATGTGAGGCCATACTTCCATTCTGACAGGTTCCACATCACACAGAACAGTCAGGAAAGGTAAACCATGCCCCTGTTTAACAGCAATCAGCTAACACTTCTATAGTTTAAAGCTCCACCATCACAGACAGCAGCTTTGATAGCTCCTGTGAAAGTGCACGTACATAACGTAATTGTGAAGTCAAGGTGTGGCAGACTAGGGTATCAGTTGGATAGGAAGATAGGTGGTCAGGAAAGTGATGGAGTATTTAGGTTGATCAGGAGAGTGGGTGAGAGATATCGGGTCCTTATTGGATCATTGGAAGTTTCTGTCCAATGGTGAGGCAAATAAATTTGGCTCTGGTGGTGGGTTAACAGGGCTTTAGTCTTGGAGGGGTGAGCAGTCAAGACCTGGAAAGAGGTCAGTGGGGTGAGAGGTGTCAAGTCTGAAATAGGGGGAGGTGGACTGGGGTTTGGCCCAGAACTCTGTGCATAAGGGTGGGTGTTAGATCCTGGGGGTAGAGGGGGACATGTCAGTTCAGGGTCTGGGGTGTGTTGAAGGTCTGGGAGTGTTGGGTGTGTGAGGTGAGTTGGGCACCAATGGAATAGTTAGTCAGAACTGAGACAATGTGTTTAATCATCTAACTTTTTCTGAGTAACTATTTACTTAACTGCAGCAGAATCCTCCAATTTAAATTGATACTTTCAGAGGTTTCAAGCATAGAGGAATTGCTTTGCAGAATCAGCAATTTCCCAGGCAATTTCTATGGAGCGTGCAATGGCAGAAATTCTGTTGGGTTCCCAGGCAGAACTTCCATCTATGCTTTAGAAAGAAATATCTGGCCACCTGGATGGCTGTTGTAGGTTGCAACGGGACATTGACAGGATGCAGATCTGGGCAAAGAAGTGGCAGATGGAATTCAACCCAGAAAAGTGTGAAGTGATTCATTTTGGAAGGTCGAATTTGAATGCAGAATACAGGGTTAATGGCAGGATTCTTCGCAGTGTGGAGGAACAGAGGGATCTTGGGGTCCACGTCCATAGATCCCTCAAAGTTGTGACCCAAGTTAATAGGGTTGTAAAGAAGGCGTATGGTGTGTTGGCTTTCATTGGCAGAGGAATTGAGTTTAAGAGCCGCGAGGTTATGCTGCAGCTCTATAAAACCCTGGTTAGACCACACTTGGAATATTGTGTTCAGTTCTGGTCACCTCATCTCTGGAAAGATGTGGAAGCTTTAGAGAGGGTGCAGAGGAGATTTACCAGGATGCTGCCTGGACTGGAGGGTAGGTGTTATGAGGAAAGGTTGAGGGAGCTAGGGCTTTTTTCATTGGGGTGAAGAAGGATGAGAGATGACTTGATAGAGGTTTACAAGATGATGAGATACATAGATAGAGTAGATAGTCAGAGATGTTTTCCCAGGGCAGAAATGACTATTATGAGGGGGCATAATTTTAAGGTGATTGGAGGAAGGTATGGGGAGATGTCAGAGGTAGGTTCTTCACACAGAGGGTGGTGGACGTGTGGAATGCTCTGCCGGCAGTAATAGTGGAGTCAGTTACTTTAGAGACTTTGAAGTGACTCTTGGATAGGCACGTGGAGAATAGTAAAATGTAGGGTATGCAGAGTAGATTGATCTTAGTAGGATAATAGGTCAGCACAACATCGTGGGCTGAAGGGCCTGTACTGTGCTGTACTGTTCTATGTTCTACGATAATCCAGGACAATCTCTTTTTTAATCGTGCAAATATTACATCCATCAAAACCCCGGCAGAGTGTAACATTTCACACAAAATGAAAAAACAAATTATACCTTGGAATCTTCAAAAGTGATCTGGGTCCTCCACATTCATATCCTCTTCCAAAATTCCCACAAAAATTTCAAGGCTTGTAATTAAATTTGCAAATTGATTTTTATTTAACCTGTTCAGAGATATTACAACACATGTTCAGAGCAGGTGGGACTTGAATGCAGATCTTCTGGCCCAGAGGTAGGCAAAAGCATTTGAAAATAATATTATAATAAAATAACTTGCTGAGCAATATTTAATGGCACACAGTGCAAGCTGCTAGCTGTGAATAAATTCACAAGGACACTAAACTGTTAGTTAAACAATACACGGGACCATTTGTTCCAGGAGCCAAATTATCTGTAAGATAGCAAAGGAATGATAATGATAATGCTTACAGCTACACAAAGAGGTTATTTATTCATTGAACCTTTTGAGATTTGAAAGAAGTCATTAAAATACCAGGGGCATCAGGCAGGAGAGGATGATTGATATACAGAATTTTAAGGACACTTTGGAGCCTTTAATCCAATCAGACCTGATAGTATGTGTCTTCATGTGTATGTGCCTTCACACTAATTGTGTATTACAATTAGATAGGTGCACCCATGTAGTGATAGGCTAACTGTACTCATATTCTATACATAATTTAAACCCAATCAATGATAACGATTGGATTTAGATAACTGTGCGCCTCTTAATTGGTACATCTTAATTTCTTGTGACTGAATCTGAGATTATAATTACTTTGTAATTCTTTGCTCAAGGTCTCCAGTGTGTCATTTTAGATACACTAGAATCCTTGCTATAAGTGGTCATAAAGACCATTTTAATACTCCATACATTTCTGTCTGGTCACTCTCTGTGGATAAGAGATAGGATGATCATCAGATCCCAGAAATTCCAGAATGTAAGGACACTACAACTACGCCACAATAGCGCATTACAGATGTCAATGTGGTTAGCAGCGATGTTTTGTAAAACAATGTGCCTAGTTAAAATTGTAGCAAGACATGTTATAATAGTGAGAATACTTGGCCAGAAAGGTGTAGCCATTGTAACAAGGTCAGCCAGGTGGATCTCATAGAATATGAGTTTCCTGATTGGGGCTGTTAATCTGGTCCAATGAGGAAGCCCTGGCTGACAGATAAGAACAGAAATGTCAGACATCCTGTTCAATCTGAGAGCTGCCTCTGAGTGAGCTGAATCAGTGTCAAGGAGTCTCTCCGTGTAAATAAAGGGTGACTTGGTGATGGGATACCAGCCTCTGTGGAGTAATGTCAAAAGGAAAATTCAATTAAAGGAATTCAAAAGATAATGTAACATCAAATTCATTAGGATGTTGAAAAGACAAATGAAAGGAGTAAAACATGTTTAACAGTAAGAAAATGGGAAAAATTGAACGAAAGACATAAACAATCACTAAAGCAAAAGTGACCAGAACAACATGCTTCTTTTATCTTTTCAGTACAAGCAAGCTCACTGTGCACTTTCAAAGTCTTCTTGTTACACTTCAGATTTCCTGCATTCTTTTACAATTCTCCTTTATTGTGGCTTCTGATTTATGTATATGTCTTCTATGCATTTTACAGATTTTCAATAGCTTTATATTCTTTTGTTCCTCTTGCCATCTTTCTGTTGATTTGCCAAAATGATCTCATACATTATGTGATAGTTTTCTGCCATACTTCTTTTTCTTTCTAAGCCTATTAAGACACTTATCTTTTCACTTCTGATGAAGGTTTATAACCAAAATGTTAAGTTCTCTTTTAACTGTTTATTCAGTGGAATTAAATCAATAATACATATTAAGGTAGGCGTTCAAATACCAATATATTCAGAAAATAGTGAATATGCTTTTTCCATATTAAGATAATTAAAATCTAATGATGTGCTTTTGTGATAGTCTTGATTCCAAACTGCTTTTCGTTTGTGAAATGATTAATCTGGCATGTGATCAAACAGAGCTGTGGCAATATTGTTAATGGGTTTATTAGAAGGTGAAGTTACTTAGCAAGGGGTTAGAACATTGCGCACATTTAATCTGAACTCTCTCAACCTTCAAACAAGAGGGAGTGGAGGAACAAAAGAAGTTTAATATTATATTGAATCCAAAGATGAGAAGGGATTAGGATAAAATTTATTAAAACTGCGATTATACAAAAACAACTCTGGAAAAATAAATAACAAAATCTTACATCAAATAGATTTCAAATGTTGCAGGAATAAGTAAAATACTGGACTATTTTCCCAACTTCATGGTATAGTTGAACTGGTTTCAAATCTTATGAAGTAAATCAAATCAGTCATTCTCACAGAACTAATATGAAAGTTTTACATATTAAGAAGCGTAATATTTTTCTAACTAACATAATGGTGTAATTGGGTAACATATTGTACAGCTAAACAATTCAACATACTCAATTTGACCTTATTCATGACAGATTAATTTTTTGTAGCTAAATCCAGAGCTTATTCTTACTTTTCTGGTTGACTCATGAGTATTTTGATATGCATTACAATACTGTTATCGCTAACTTCTACCCTAGGCTTGAATAGTATCTAAAGTTGATGAGCAATTTTGGTTAGCTATTCACCACCTAAAACATGAATGAAATGTTCTGTCCTAAGGAGGTTATATCTTATTAACTGTCTTTGGATGTATTAACAAAAATATGAGTACAATGAGGATGATTTGCATGAATTCTTTATTGGAATGAATACCATGTTATTAGATGCTGCGCATATAGTAGGGTAACATAGTGGAAGTCTGCAGTAATTTAAACCATCAAAATGACTTTTGAATTGCTGTAGGCAGTTTCAAGAAATCGGTGGTAAGTTCTACCACATATTAATAGTGCATCAATAAAGTTATTTGCTAATTTTATGGGCGTGACATTCTAAATACTGCAGTTCCCCTTTGGAATTTCATTTTAACAAAGTTTCATAGCTGAAACAAGGTAAGTCCACATCATTAGGCAATGGGTTAATGAAAAACCAACACTGCTTCCAACTTCACTGGAATCAAACTTCATAGAATTAATGTGCACTGTCCAGCCCATTTTTTTCTTTTGTTAACCTTGTTAGCTAACTAATTTATAACTGATATAAACAATTTATGTGATGAAGCTTAATGGAAAATAAGCTATGCATCACCTATAGCACTGATCATAATTAACTCTTGCTTTCTTTGGTTATCAAGTCAGCTGCTGGTAAAATGTGTATTGTATCAAAAAATCTTCACAATACCACCCTACTTACAATCCCTAAATTGGTGACTTTTAATCCTTTGGACAATACTTTCGATTAAGAAGATTACAAATCTTCATTTTAATCATTTGGTGACTGTACACTTGTGCAGCCGGCGTCCTGTAATGACTTCAATCACATTTTCGTTGTACATTTTGAGAGATTAGAACAAATCTTTTTGGCACATGTTGCATGATAGATGGCATCAATGTTTTTAAAGAACAGAATAAATGAATCACATTTGTTTCCTTCACTGGTAGTCTTGCCCTGTATTTCACAGTATACAGCCTGTTGTCAAAAAATGTAAACATTATTCTCAATGTGACCTGAGATGATTGAAGAAACAGTAGCTGAACGTAAAAATATTTAGGTTACCTTTATGACCATTATGATTTTCTAGTAGACTAGGAAGTTGCAAGGTTCAGTTTCCTAGTCTGAGCTGAGTTAGCTTATCCTAGCTCGGGTGGAATACATTTTCTGAATAGTCTTCTGAATAGACCTTGAGCTAGAGAGGAATAAGTCAAAAATTTACCGATCTTAAGTACAATTTGGCAATGCCTTATGGATTGGTCACATGTATTAATGTTAGGTGATAGCAGAGTTCTGCTCATCTGATCTGCACTAGGCTCTCAGTGTCTGTGCATCAGTTGGTACAATTGAGATAGATGGATATAAAAGAGGTTGAATTGTCTTATTCTAGATGTGGCTGTGAATAAATTCTATTGTAAATCATCATATAAGATCACAGTATCTATTTGTTTCTTCCCTATTTGCAATACTAGTTTATATTGAGATCATCAACTATCGTTCAATCCAATCATTTTTTGAGAATTAATTCCATATTTCTGTAGTAAGAAGTGCCTTGTTCAATTCCACTACCCGTCTTAGCATGCTCCCATGTGCAATATTAACTTATTTACTTTCAGAATCTAAGTCATTCTAGGAAATTAGAAAGAGCAGTAATCCAAATACTGAGCCTTCAGGCACCCTGCTCAATATTTGCTCTCAACCTGAACTTATATCTCTATCCAGTACCCATTGTTTTCTACCCTATAGCCAATCTTTTTATCCAAAGTATCAATCTAAATTTTGCCCTGAATCTCCTCAGCTTTGATTTTAAATAACACTGACTATTCATAATTAAATCATTTCCTTTTCTGTCATTTCTAAACATCCTATATCTTTCAGTGTTGAATTAATTAATAGCATCTCTACAGAAGAAGGAAGGTAGATGACTTGTGATGAGCTAGCTATGAAAGAAGCTAAAGTTATTTTGGATACAAAGCTATATATGTTCTTGCTGTAACAACAGTGATGAGAATGTTACCATTGCCATCTAGTTATATATGATATGATGCCTAGGTACCAACCACCGGTAGCTTGTGGTTGGAGTACAGTGCTGCTACCAATCCTCCTTCCTGTGCTAATCTAAGTGGCTGTTTGGTGGTCTATGGTGAGGATGGACCACAAATAAGTCTCAGCAGAAGAAGCTCATGTCTTAGATACCAGGATGTCATTTTCTTACATCTCAGTAATTTATAAAGGTTACTTTAACTCTTAGGTATTTTATCTGTTAACTTTTAACAGTAGTATGTAGTTGTCTGGTTTTCTTTATAAGAAAACTTTAATATTTACAAGATTCCCCTATTTCAGATTTCTCTCTTTCTTTGTAATTCAATTCTTGAGACTCTTAATCAGCATTCAGTTTGCTTTGTTTATTTTTGTTCCACTGTGAGTTGATACGCTAAACATTGGAATGAATATCAGCTCCAGATTTCTTTCTACATTATTTTCAGTTTTTTTTCCACATCGTGAGAAATATACCCATGGTGCAATTTGTCGCTCTCCACAGTTCTTTGTGACGATGTTTTAGTATTCCACGCTATGTTTAACTGTGGCACTCTGCACCTGTGTTATTAGGCATAAACTGTTGGAATCATAGTCCTTAATGAACCAGATGTCCTCAACTCATACACATGGCCTCAATGCGAATGGAACCCAATAATCTTTTGACAACAATCTTGTGCCAGAATAGATCTATTGTTAAATGGACAAATACAATACATAGATGATTTGTGGTTTCTACTTAACGCATGAATTGGAAAATCACCATAATACATTTTTCTTAACTAAATGTTCAACTGATTGTGACAACACTTACTTAATTTTAAGATAATTTGAATATGCTTTTGCGCCAACTGTACAAACTATTCTAACTTTAAATGCAGCCATTGCATTTATTTTTTCAAGAATTGTCTTGAAAAAAGAGGTCATCTTGTCACGTGTGATGCACAAAATCAACAGTGATGTGTGGTATGTTATGGTGCAGCTGCATGAATACTTCAAATATTAAAACTTGTTTAATTGAAAGTGGCATGTAGACAGGAAGGGTGTGAATATAATGTGAAAAATATAACCTACTAACCTCCTAGTGAACCATGAATGTTACTTCTGGCACATATTACAGATAAACCTCAAGTTATTCTGGCTTTAATGAAAAGTAGGCCTGCAGTCTTCTATGACATGATGGCATTTTATCGGGACCTTGAGAACTAGGTTCAAAAGTTCAGCTGCTTATTTTTATACTGTGTCAAAGCTTGTCCTTCCTAAAGGCAGAGGGAATGAGCATATGGTTGGGAGGCAATCGGCAATCTGTATTCTACAATTATCTATCCAGACAATATCCTTCCAGGATTAAACTGCATGTTTCAGACATTCTGCAATTGTCAATATGAACATAGTTGTAAAAGATTAATCATTTAATAAATAGAAGCTGCTAAAGAAAAATATTTTTGTCATTGACATGGCAATTCTGGTAATCATTGCTACTTTGCTTTCTGGTTAAGTCTAACAAAGAGAAACAGTTGTATTCCCGATTGACCTTTTGGATGCTGAAGCTTTCTCTTGCTTTTAGTATTTTGATTTTTGAGATCATACAGTGTAGTTGTGTGTCTCTGATTTTCTAAATAGGATTGGGTAAATAAAATGAACAGCTCCTAATTTTCAGTGGGGATTATGGTGCAATGAATTAGATCCTGAAAATTGGTGACTGGATTTATCCAATAGCCATAATATTCTGAAAATTCAGGACCAGATTTAAACATTTTAAACAACATGCTACTGATGTAATTAGAATGAGCAGGTCAATACTACAACATAGAAATTCACTCTGTGTGGTCCATGTTTTATGAAATGCAGCCAACTCATTTATGTTGATTAGTTTGGAAAAAGTCAAGATCATTGACCATTTCAGGTATTTTCCTAAATTGTGACAATGAAAAGATGTACTTAATGAAAAATTACAAAGTTATTGCTAATTTACTAGCTTTCATGCTGTGCTTTGTGGACATATGCCTGTGGCTGTATATTGCAAATGTTTGTGATGGAAAGATGCCCATTGTTATTGCATCATGTGGTTAATGAAAGGATATTAAGAAAACACTTCTTCACTACAGCATCAGGCATTTTTTATATATAATTACTAGAGGAGTGCAGAAGAGACACTGGAAAAAAAACTCTGCACAAAAGAAAACTCATAGGATATAGTTTTCCATTATCCTCAGCCGCCGTGTAAGTTGGGTTTTTGCTGAATGTGAACCCGATAGTACTTCTGAGTTTGATGATTAGCATATTGTGGTGAAAACTGAGTGGGTTTAGCATCAGAGATAGTAGGAACTGCAGATGCTGGAGAATCCGAGACAACAAGGTGCAGGGTTGGATGAACACAGCAGGCCAAGTAGCATCATAGGAGCAGAGAGGCTGACGTTTCGGGCCTAGACCCTTCATCAGAAAAGGGGGAGGGGAAGGGTGTTCTGAAATAAATAGGGAGAGAGTGGGAGGCGGATAGCAGATGGACAGAGGAGAGGATAGGTGGAGAGGAAACAAACAGGTCGAAGAGGCGGGGATGGGGCCAGTAAAGGTGAGTGTAGGTGGGGAGTTAGGGAGGGGATAGGTCAGTCCAGGGAGGACGGACAGGTCAAGGGGACGGGATGAGGTTAGTCGGTAGGAGATGGAGGTGCGGCTTGAGGTGGGAGGAGGGGATAGGTGGGAGGAAGAACAGGTTAGGGAGGCAGGGACGAGCTGGACTGGTTTTGGGATGCGGTAGGGGGAGGGGAGAAATCTTGTTCTAGCAAGTAGTATTTGGAGTTGCTTAGTAGGAGCTCTTGTTAGCCTGAGTTAAGCTAGAACTGAGCCAAATAGTGGGCAAATGATTTGGCATGAGTTAAGAAAATCTATCAATAGAAATAAAGGTGCAAAGAAGACATGAGTTAATAATTTTACTGGCAGGGGAACGGTTAAAAAAAATCCTACAATCATATAGTTAGTATTGCTATCTGCCTACTGTTCTTGGTGGTCAATGTATATTTTCACTCTGTTTTCATCTTCCCCATATATAAACAAACAAACTTGCTTATATTTGCATGGTCCCCAGACCTTACTAAAGCGGTGCAAACATGGAAGAAGCCTGGACTCAGAAGGGTCAACTGAACTCAGTACTGAGTTCAAACAGGTCCAATTTTTGCCAGATAGTGGGTTTTATCTTGTAGTAACGAATAAAGTTAGTGGAACTGTCAAGCTGGCAAGTTAATAACATTCATAGGCCTTCAAATTTTGGAAGGTCTGTAAATTCATAGTTTAAATGCCAATTGTAAGAGCTTAGTCACAGATTAGTAATCTTTTGTTTTTTATAAGGAATACTAGAAGGTATTCAAACTTGTTGATTGGCCTTTAAGAATCAGACAGTTCACTGTACAGAAAAACAATATTAAATGCTAAGAGATTTATTTTGTTACATCTCAGGATGGATTCTGAGGTCTTCGCATTATTGTATCCAGAATGAGATGGCATGGAGTGTGTAAGGAGAAAAGTACGGATGGTGGAGTGGATGGGTCATTGGCATGTGTCAGTGCTACGTTTGCATAGGGCCTGTGAGGGGTCATGGAATTAATGGAGGAGCATAGGTCAACATTGGTTAGATGAGGGACATTAATGTTGGGTGAAAGGTCATGAATTCATGTGGAGGGCATAAGCGCCCATTGGAATTGGCGTCGAGTGTATCTGGGACTATTTCATAGTGAGTGAATATGGGTCAGAATGGGGACATTGCTTGGCATGGGTAAAGCGTGGTTTTGCGGTGAGGATATGTGAAGAGCAATGGCCTAAGGGCCATCAACCCAATAACTGGAACAAAATCCTACATTGTAGAAATGGGCCTTTTAAGCAGCCTGTTTCTGCACTTGACAGTGTACAAACTGTTGCCAGAGATGGCTGGTCCAACTCCAGAAAGCACCCACACTATATACCCTTCCAATTTCCTGGAACAAAAATCCTGTTATTTTATGTACCTTTTTTTTTCTGAAGCCAGGAAATTTCTTGAGTCTGCATTTATGTCAGAAGTGAAAATTTGGTGCCTTGATTAGGATTCAAGTTTTAGGGTGACATTATAAGAGCTCCAAAAATGGAGATTGCTGGAAAACCTCAGCGGACTTGCTGAACTTTTCCAGTAACCTGTATTTTTGTTTCTGATTTAAAAATCTGCAGTTCTTTCGAGTTTTATTATAACAGCTCCTCCCTTGCATATATGTTTGTGTTACATCTCACAGTTATTATGTAAATATACCTTTAGATCCTGCTCATGATATCATCACTGTACCATCACATGAGGATTTAACAACCTCGGGTTCTGTCTTAACTGGGATCACATGAAGCATAGAGATAGTAGGAACTGCAGATGCTGGAGAATCCGAGACAACAAGGTGCAGGGCTGGATGAACACAGCAGGCCAAGCAGCATCATAGGAGCAGAGAGGTTGACGTTTCGGGCCTAGACCATTCATCAGAAAAGGGGGAGGGGAAGG
>NC_063344.1:34268181-34283941 GCF_021869965.1 Rhincodon typus
TGTCCGTCCTCCCTGGACTGACCTATCCCCTCCCTAACTCCCCACCTACACTCACCTTTACTGGCTCCATCCCCGCCTCTTCGACCCATTTGTTTCCTCTCCACCTATCCTCTCCTCTATCCATCTTCTATCCGTCTCCCCTTCTCTCCCTATTTATTTCAGAACCCCCTTCCCCTCCCCCATTTCTGATGAAGGGCTAGGCCCGAAACGTCAGCCTTTCTGCTCCTATGATGCTGCTTGGCCTGCTGTGTTCATCCAGCTCTGCACCTTGTTGTCTCGGATTCTCCAGCATCTGCAGTTCCTACTATCTCTGTGTAATTGTGCTGTCTGGTTAGGGTAACTGTTTAAGAACACTAATTGGTTCATTCATCTTGGACAACTGCCTGCAAAAGAGACATCTAGTATATAACCAGTCATGGCTAAACACCTAAATTTGTGGTGTTTAATAAATAGTTCCTAGAAATTCGTTTTAATATCATCAATTTATTCACTCAAAAATAACTAATATTTCAGTGTAATTTGATGCTAATATGTACTGATGCCCTATATTTTTATGAATTATTTTTACAATTCTGTGTGTGCTTCTGAAAATGTAACTTCATGCATTTACTAAGAGCACAATGTGAAAACAAGTCTTGCTGCTACTTAAAATATAGACCCCCAAAAGAAGCGACTGAAACGAGGATTTGAAAAAGGGGCAAGTCTACAGCCTAATTTAATTTCTGTTGTAATTTCCACAGTCACATCATTGCGTATCAGAACTGTGCATACGATTAACTTTGCATAATGTCATGTTTTATCCAAGTGGTAAGGTCAGTTTTATTTTGTTTTGATTTATTGTTTAAGTAGCTAATGTAATTTGATATATATTGTTAATTCATGTTTACAATTTTGGAAGCATTTGATAGTATACATACAAAGCTATTTCCTCTGGTGGGGGTATGAAATATATATAATCTTAAAATAACAGTTCAGCTGTTCAGGAACAAAATCAGAGAGCATGATTCCACACCTATTTGCTGGCAATTTGTAACTCTCCCCAGAAACATGTTAATACTGTGATAGTTGTAACTTTAAAGAATAATAAGTCTTTGTTCAGTGAGACTATCAACGGATATGGAGCAGAGACAGTAAAATGGACATATCAGTCATGATTTATCTGAATTGCATAGCAGGCCTAAGGATTGACTGGCCTACTCCAGTTCCTATGTTATGCAGTACGACAATGTCCTAACACGTTCTTTCTTAGGTATAGATGCTCAATTATTTTTGAAAACAATTCTTCTTGAAGTCTCCAGCTGCTCCAATTCTGTAAATGGTGCAAATTTCTTGTTGTAACAGCTCAATATGTCCTTGCATCCTGATCTTTTTTTTATACATCTGTCTGCATTGACAATTAATTCCTTGCAGGATGTTGACTGCAGGAATCATCACAGTTGAGCTTGAGCTTGCACCCAATCTGTTCCAAATAGCGACTACGATTGGGAATCCTTGCTGATTTCCCCCAGTCTCAACAATCTATTTGCATCACCCAAACTAATTCATATACTGAGACTTTATGCTAATGTGTGAAAGTTGCACCTCCATTACAAACAAGTGAAATCAGATAATTTTTGTATAAACCAGGGATTAAACATAGATGTTACTGATCCGCATAGTTTGGTCACTTACTGGAAAACAAGTTCTGGGTTGGAATGCGATGAAGCGATCACTTGGCCAGTCCTGGATTTTAACAGCCAGGCCCATCTATTTCATTGGCAAATATCCATCTCAAAAAATCTGGAGGTGGTGGGAAGCAGCTGCCCGGCTATTAATATCAAATGGAGGGGCAGTGTCATCAGGGATTAGGGAAATGGACCCCAGCGTTAAGGTAAGTGAAGCTGACTGTTCCTCCTAGCCTGAAGGGTAACTTCTCCATTTCATGACAAGCCTCTTCTGGATGCGGTTTTTCATCTCCAAACCTTTGGTCTGGTGAGGAGACCAAAACTACCTTTGCTGCGCAGGCCTCAGATTAATACTATAGTTGAGGCCCCAGTGCTGTCATTGGAGTCCATTCTGTACGTTTTCAGTAGGACTTACCTTAGCTTTGAGAGGACTTTCCCTTCTCGTAATTCAAACAGGTAGTGTGTTTGCATTGAAAAGCAAATTGGCTTTTTTGTATATAAGAAAAAGGGAGTGTTTAGATTCATATCCAATCATGTGCAAATGCCCTTCCTGATTTGTTGTAGTCATGTGACCTCTGCCATGAGGTACATGCACTGTTAGGTGGACATCTTAGGATTCAATAAAGACCTTGGGTTGAATCTACCCCAGCTTCATTGAGTTTCATCGACGGTTTCTCTCCACAAAGCCTAGTGAGTTCTCTTGCTGCATCTTACCAACTTGCTTCAGTAATGACTTTTCCTGCCCCCTGCACTTTTTTGTGTGTTTCTAGCCCCACACTACACTTTCCTTCCCTGAAACAACTTGCCACTGATAGATTATCCTCGAATCAACCAATATCCCTGCAGCCAGTGTCATCTTTAAAGGGTCATTCTTCACCCAGACAAGCACTGTTTCTGTGGAGTAGACTACATCATTCCTGGCATTTGTCCTGTACAAGGCAGATCATGGAAGATTGACCCCTCAATCTGTGGGCAATAACCTGGACGTCAGGGTGTTGCCAAGGCAGAGCGTCCTCTTCCCCCAGACCAGCTAAGGAGACCACCACATCAAACCCAACCCAACTAACCTGAAGTTGCCACCTGGGTGAGTACAGGCTCAACCATCTGGAGCAATTACAGCAATGTAGGAAGAAGGTCAATGACACCTGCTCTACTTCACCAGCATAAATTCCATCATCTTCTCTTTGATACCTTACGTTCAATCCATCTGTTACTGTACCATGCTCCCACCCAAGGTTTGTGGTTTACCATGTTCAGTAATGTCTGCAACATCTATCTTCATTCACTCTTACCCACCACAACCCCTCACATCACTAACCGTGCATGACCTCTATGCTGCCAACACACTTACTCTGGACTTTTTCCTGCCAGTACCAAAAATAAAAGCTGTGCTGCCCAATTTCACCTTAAACCTGCTTTTCTCTCATTCCAGGAAAACAAGTCACAATATGTCTGAAAAATAATCAAGAACTATCCGACATCTGGCTCCTCACCCTTTAGTAGGAGAGAGTCCTGACTCTGATCGCACTGTGTGGTTGTCTGATTATGTCCAAGCCTATAGACTGGTGTTAGGTGCAGCCCTTGACTTACTGTTCTGGGACACCCTAACCAAAGGCTATCACTCTTGACTTGATTGAGGAATGCTGATAACCATTACAAGTTTCCTCATTTTGAGCCTGTGCCAAATGTCCTGGTAATACAACAGTACTGTGAGCCTGGTATCTCTGTTTGATGGGGAAAGGCATGGCAATGCATGGCAGAGATGCTGTGAACATCCAATTAGGCTCAAAATGAGTGGGCGCCAAGAGAGTAAGCAAATGGCCCAGAGAAGCCACTTGGTCTGAGGTACAGTGAAAAATGTTGTTTTGCATCTGCCACATTTCTCACCATAGACCATGCCATTCAGGCCCCTTGAAGATTCCACCCATCGTGTTGCACACATTGCTGTGTTGTACAGTCAAAACACAAAGAAGCAGGTTTGGGCAGGAAGCCTGGTGGGTTAGTTCTACTTTTTATTTAAACTGTCCCATTCAAAATTCCAACAACGCAGTGGGAATAAATTCTGCAAAATCAGGGAAATCTATCAGTAGTTTTCATCGACTAAAACATTTTGGAAGTATTAAAATGGTTAAAGCATTGATGGCTGCTTTAGCTCAATTTTACTATTGCACAAATATATAGCACATAAATAGGCCAATTGGTTTTAATACTTCACATTAGTAAATGCTTCACTCAAATTATGAAAATAATGATGTAAAAAAGTACATAATAATTGTCATCAGACATTCATACTATACTTTTATATTATTACTGATCATTTCATAAACAGTTTAGTCAATTCATCTCGCAGTGTTACCTTCACAGGGATCAGTTTAGCTCAGTTGGCTGGATGGGTGGTTTGTAAAGCAGTACAATGCCAACAGCATGGGCTCAATTCCCATCACTGACTGAGGTTACCAGGAAGAACTCTCCTTCTGAACCTCTTCCCCCCCCCCCCCACCTGAGGTATAGTTAAATCACTACAAGTCATTCTCTCAAATGAGAGAGGAGCTCTTTGCTTTGGTAAAATTATGCTGATTTGACTTTATACCTTCACACTCATTCCATTGATCAGGCGCCCTCCTCATCGAATTCCACAATTGCAGCTCGAACCCCCACCTTTTATTCCCTTTGATCATGGCCTCTAATCTCTTTCATCCTTCCAACTATGACACCTTGATCTAATTCTACCACATGGCCCCACTGCCCACCCCTCTTATGATCTGTTATCTCCACTGAAGTTCAGAGCTTCCAATGTCTCCCAACTCCCATCCCTAACCAATCATGACCCCTCCTCCATCCATCCATCTATAGGTCAGATCTGTAAAAATTCCACATCAAATTACTTTTGTAATGTAGGAAATGAAGTAGCCAAATTGTAGACAGGGTATTCCCAAGAAAATCTGTCTTGTTGACACTGGTTGAGGAGAAATATTGGTCAAGACCCTGGGGAAAATTCCTCTGTCCTTCTTTGAAATTGTGCTGTGGAAGTTCGAGCAACTGGGAGGGGATTTGGTTTAGTATTCTGTCGTAGAAATAGCACTTCTGACAGTGCAGCAATCCCTCATAATAGTGTCACCTTAGACTCCATGCAGTGGAAGTTAAAAGAAAGGATTTCACAGACCGTGATATTTACTCTAAGCCTGTTTATAATATTAATTGTTCTGACTTCAGGACAAATATGCAATTCTGCTCTTTTCTCCTTTTTCCAAATGATGGAATCTGTTTTTAATTCAATTAGATATAAAATGATACCATGAAAAATCTGCCCTACACGATATTGTACGGGTACAAGTTTTCTAGATAGTTTGGTGTTGATTCAATCTCCTGAATCCCAGTAGCATGCTTATAAAAAAGTATTGCAAGATATGAATAGAAAACTAGCTACATCTTATTGACATGAAATATTAAGACTTAGCGCAAGAAAAAACTGCATTTTAGCAACATAAAAAATAAATAGCCCTCTAATGTCAACATCCAGATGATTTCAAAGTTTATTTGTAGCTGTAACCTTTTTTGAAATTATAGTTATTAGTCACATACTAAATTTGGTTTCTTTGATCATTTTTCTCTGCAGTATAAACAATTCTGTATTTTTTCTATCTTGGGTTTAATGACTTACACTCAACATGATAAGCATATGGTCTGACAATTTACTTGCAATGAGTTCTGCTTCAGATACTTCAGCACAGTTAAGTACAGTTCAGATTTTTAAAGTACTGTTTTCTCTTTCACTGTAATTCCTCTGTGATCCATAAGTGGTATGTGTTTTTTGTGTGATTTTCCTTAACAGAAGTTACTTGATCCGGAGATAAATATCATTCTAATTGTAATACTCTGTACTTGAATGCTTGAAGTCAAGTAAACACATGATAGATTTTGTCACCTTGCTGGACAGTATGTCTTGACAGAGAAAAATAGATTTATTGAGCTAAACTAAGTAAATAAATACTTATTGCAATTTAAAGAGCACATTGGGTTATGATTGGGTAATAACAACCAATTATATTTGTCATTTAAACAGTGTACAAAGGGTAATTTTGAATCCTTAACCAAAGAAGTGAAAATAAACAGCTTTAATCTGAAACGTTGTGGACATGTCAAGGAAATGTGGAATAATTACCCTTCTGAAAAGATGTGGAGTTGCCTTTCAAATGCCAGTCAAATTCTACCATTGTCAACGACGCAGTTTGTTTCATGATGCACATCTGTGATAGTAGAAACAAGCTTTTGTATCACCAGCTAGGATGTTATTCAGCATTCAGATTATAGAATAAAAGTGTACACAAATGTAAAGCTAAAACCTCAACTTCAATGGTAAGCTTGAGGAATTTTCTCAAATGGAAAGGAAAATGTAAGTATTCTGTCTCTGTACTATGGTTGCCAATCTATGCACACATCCTTACCTCTGTGGCAACATGATTACATTTATAAAGAAGTGGACTTTGGGAAGAAAATAAAGAACAGGAGTACAAACTCGGTGGAATGATACTAACACATGTAGATGAACAGAGAGATCTTGGGATGCCTAGCTTCAATATTGCCCAACACCAGGGAAATGCAGATCAGAATCAAAAGGTCTGAATAGAAGAACTGCTTCAACTATTCCTTTACAATCTTCATCATAATTGTCACAAACTGGACGTGTCAATCACAACCCCAAAACAGCCAGGTGATCAGGACTTGAATACATTTTGCCATCTGTTACAGTACCGACTGATTATGTTTGGGGTAGACAGCAGCCACCAAGTCCCCTTTTAAAAAAGAACTATTTATCAGCCTATTTAGATATACCTCTGGGGCAGGTGGAACTTGAACCCAGAGATGGAGACACTACTATTGTTCCACAAGAGGACCCGTCTGTTATTTTATACTGGGATCGAAGGGCCTATCTCTGTTAGATTATAAACCATTATTCAGTCTTAATGTGAAAAGGCACTTGTCTTAATAGCAAGATGTAATTCAGTGTATGATAGCAATAGGTACAAGTTACATTGACTGACTATTTAGACACAAATAAAAAGAAGGTCTGCCAGGGATGACACTTCTCTCCATTGAGATGTTGTATTAAATGGTCCTAATCTACACCTGCAACTGGGAGACATCATCAGATTGGGAGGAAGCTAATGCAATCACCAACCTTAACTCTTTGAAAGGCATTACCCTTATTCAACATCTCTCCACAAGCCCTTTCTCCACAGTTAACATTTATATATTCAAATATATTTTAATTTTAATACCACATTTTGTGCTAAGTTTCTGACTTACAAATTCGGGCATCTAGAGGTTTCAAAAATCTTTCATGATGCAATCTCTTTGGAGTTGGAACATTGGTAGGTTTTTATGTTGAGCATTACCAACTTTGATTCTGATCTTGACCATCATTAGTCTGTGAACCATTTCCGTCATGACATTCTTCATTAGATTCTCCCAATCAAACAACAGTGGGCAATTTTGCAAGGAGACAAAATACCTATGGTCCCTCCATACAATGTCCTCAGCTATATGGATAATATACACTTATTTTTGGTCTGCTGACTCTTGCTCAACCACACCATTCCTGTTGATGTCCCTAATCCACACCCTTGCCTTTGGTACAAGCGTGGCAACTCTAATGCATGATATCAATTATAGCGAATAGCCTGCTACTCCTGATAAAACTGCTCCTTGTTACAAACTTTTTATAATCTCATGGACTCAACTGTGAAGTCAACCTAGGAAATTGAGCCTTCAGTTGACTCACCATTAGCAATTCTGAGGACAACAAACTACTTTGGAATAGGGTGGACCACTAATTTAACAAAACTGTATATAAATCAAGGCTTTTCTTCAGAAGGGATTTGACCATCTGGACCCCAAATTCAGCCTCCCATCGACTTTGGGTATCTTGGCAGCTGGTTACATGTTCAAATCCAGAGGTGGCTGCAAATTGGCTGAAAGACATGTTTGCAAACTCTGGGCCACATTCAGACATGATCACATCAGGGATGCCACATTTGGTGAACATTTCATACAAGAAACTGAAAACTGAGGTGGTGTATGTAAACTTTTAAACTCTATCAACGATTAAAAATAGTCAACAGCACTAAAGTATGAAAGTCTTTCAAACATAAATAGGTTGGTTCCCACTTGCTCCAATGGTTTGCTGGGCAAAGTAATGAGGATCAATGTCTCTCTCTACTCGAGCATGTGAATAGCACAAGTTTCACAGTCAGTTATGAGATCCTCGATCTCTTTTTGAGATCCTTGGGCATCACAATGATGCCCAATCCCTGCCCCTGCACTTGGTAATCCTCAAGTGTCTCTGATGCATCTTGTCTAAGATTTCACACAGCAACAAAACCGCAATGACCAACCTTTCATAAAATACCAGTAAGTCATCTATAGTCGCCTTCATAGTTCATGTTAAATCTCTTTGCACAATCTCCTCCTGGAATAATGAATAACTGGTGTTGAAAGGAGAAAATATGGCATAGGCTACACTTTCTGAGGCTGAATGGAATCAGTGCAAAAGTAGGGGAAGAGGAGCTCACTGGAAAGGAAAAGCAGGAAATTTGATAGGGTGACCTACTGCATTGCCAACTCTTGGGGCCCTCTCCCAGAAAGGTCTGAACGATAACAAGCTCCTGTTCAATGGCCAGGTCCACTGTACACTCAGTCCTCAAAAAGAAGATAGCCTTCTCACAGGGATAGTAGGAATTGCCGATGCTGGAGAATCTGAGATAACAAGATGTAGAGCTGGATGAACACAGCAGGCCAAGCAGCACCAGAGGAGCAGGAAAGCTGACGTTTCAGGTCTAGACCCTTCTTCAGAAGCTTTCTCACAGGTTTTGGTGCCTGTGACAGTGGCTGAGGGTATGCTGATAACCTCAGCCGTTGCCTCAGGAGGGAGGCAGGGAGGTGGCAGGGCGGTTGCAGGTTGGCTCAGTCCTTCTTTAGTGCAAACAAGGATTAGGGGTGGTGAGGGCGATGTTTCACTTCAGCCTTTTCCTGACCCTGTTCCTCCTCTTGTTGGTGGTGTTCTTGTTACTCATCATGTAATTGTTTCTCCTGCTCCTCGTCTCCTTGAAAAAAAGTTCAGTTTAGTCTCCATTCCCTTAACAAAGCAACCTTTCCTTTCTTTTCCTTTCTGCTCTTCCTCCCTCACGCAATAATAGCGGTTGTGGTATCTTGATTATGCCAGGCCAAAACTGCTTCCAACCAAACAGAACCAAAAACAAAAATTGACATCCAGGTATTGCTTCTTCATTCTAGTTAGTTGCTTAGTCAGCCATCCTTTTGGAAGCAGTTGTCCTGCAGTTGGTCCAGAACAGCAGTGGGTGCACCCTGCTCGGCAGGGCACGATGGATTATCACCACCTCACTTCACTTATGATGATATCTCCTAGGAGACGATGTTGACTTGGCCTTAGGGTACCAACACTGGTAGCTTGCAGTTGGAGAAGATTTCTGCCACCAATTATCCTTATAATTGCTGAGTAAAGGGCTTCTCTAATTAACAGTGGTAGAGAGAAACCACTAATGAGTCTTATTGAGAACAGATTTACACAAGATGTAGTTTAGTTTACTGCTTGATAGCAATACGTACACATTACATTAATTAAGAACAGGAAACTGGGAAAGATAGAGGGGTAGCTCTGTTAATATATGATTAGCACAAAAGAGAAGGATGACTAAGTTCAGGAAACCAGGATGTAGAAGCAGTTTGAGTAAAGATGGGGTATAATAAAGGCAAAATGTTCATGTCACTTTCAGGTTCCCTAACAGTAACTAAATAGCATGATGGAGTATACAGAAGAAATACTGAAAGCTTGTCAGAAAGATATGGCAATAAACATAGGGGATTTTAACCTACATTTAGCCTGGAACAAGCAGATGGGCAAAGTTAGCCTAGATGACAAGCTGTCAAATGTTTTAAGTGTTCTGAAGCTGACCAGAGAGTAGACTACAGTAGATCTGGTATTGTGAAACAGGTTAGGATTAATTACTGATCTGATTGGGTAAGTGCTCCGAGGCAGAAGCGGAGATAATATGTTTGATCTTTACATTAAGTTTGAGGAATGACAACTACATCCAAACTCATGTTTTAAACTTAAATTCGAGCAGTTATGAAGGCATGAAGGTAAAGCTGGCTAAAGTAAACTGGCAAATTAGGTTAAGGGATAAGTGAATAGAATTGTAATGGCAGATATCGAAGGGGATATTTCAGAACACAAAGAAAAAAACATGCTCTTACAAGAAAAAAACATTCCAATGTATGGAACTATCTTCCATGTTTGACTAAAAAAAACAGACTTAAAGAAAAAAAAATCATTGCACAAGCATGGGAAGCAGGTCAGAAGATTGGAGAGGATATTTAAAATAAAAGAAAGAATGACTAAATATTTAAGGAGAGAAAAATCAAAGTGCAACAGAACACTAACTACAAATATAAAAATAGATGGTAAGCTTTTCAGTAGACATTTAAGAAGAGTTAACAACTGTATAGGGAATTATTAAAGAAAGTGACTAGATGACAGTTGAATTGAACAGGAATTTGGATCTGTCATCAATACAGAGAACACAAATGACATATCGGAAATAGCTGTAAACCAGAAAATGGAAGAAACTGAAGAAAATTATAGTCACCAGGTGGTACTGAGAAAACTGTTGGAGCTGCGGGCTAACAAGTTCCCAGCTCATGGTGAACTTCATTCGCAGGTTTTGAAACAAGGGGCCAGTGAGATAGTTGATTCAGAGATAGTGGGAACTGCCGATGCTGGAGAATCTGAGATAACAAGGTATAGAGCTGGATGAACGCAGCAGGCATTTTCTGACGAAGGGTCCAGACCCGAAACGTCAGCTTTCCTGCTCCTCTGATGCTGCTTGGCCTGCTGTGTTCATCCAGCTTTACACCTTGTTATGCCAGTGAGATAGTTGATGTATTGGATTAAATTTTCACAAATTCCCTTGATTTGGAGAAAATCCCATTAGATGGGAAAATAGCGAATGAAACCACTTTATTCAAAAAGTGAGGAATACAGTTTGAAGGAAATACAGGAAATATAGCTTAACATTTGTCATAAGGAAATGTTAGAAGCTTTTTATGAAATACTTTTAGTAGGACACTTGCATCCTAACATAAAACTTACGATGAGAAACAGGTTATTTGGCCCTTGATCGTGCTCTGCAATTTAAAAAGATCGTGGGTGATCTGTTTGTATTTTGAATTCCATATTACCTTCTGTCCCTGATAACTTTTGATTTGCTTGCCTATCAAGAATCTATCTACCTCCCCTTAAAATATTAAGTGACTCTACATCCACCGCTTTCTGTGGTGGAGAGTTCTACTTTGGCACAAAATTCTAAGAGAAAAAAAAAATCTCCTCATCTCTCTCCTAAAAAAGCAACACCCATTTTTTAATTTGTGCTCCCAATTCTGGATTCATCTATAAGTGGAAACATATTTGTTCCACAACCACCTTGTCAAGATTATTCAGGAGCTAACATATTTGAATTAAGTGACTCCTCACTCATTTAGACTCTAATGGAAAAAAATCCAGTTTATCCAACATTTCCTCATAAGATAGTCTGCTCATTCCAGCTATCAATCTAGTAAACCTCCACTGAACTGCTTCTGATGCATTTACATCCTTGCTTAAATAAGACCATAACTGCACCTCCACACTAATTTTTTGTGACTTCTGCATTAGAACACCTAAGCCCTCTGCACTTTGGAATTCTGGAACTATTTTCTATTTAAATAATACTTGATATTGTTTCTGCCCAAGTGAACAATACATTTTTCCCCCACATTATACAACATCTGTCAGATATTTGTCCTTTCACTTAAGCTATCTATATCAATTTGCATCTTCTTTATTGACACAATATAATTTCCTACCTATTTGTGTGTCAGTTGCAAATTTAGCTACCATACCTTCATTTCCTTTGTCTAAGTCATTGATGCAAATTGTAAAAAAACTGAGGCCCCAGCACAGACCCTAGTGGGACTCTACTCATCACATCCAGCCAATCAGAAAAAGACATATTCATACATATTCTCTGTTTTCTGCTAGCCAAATGATCTACTATCCATGCTAATGCATTACCTTCTACACTATGAGCTCCAACTTTACACACTAAACATTTATGTGGAATCCTGTCAAATGCTTTCTGGAAATTCAAGTAGAATACGTGTACATGTTACTCCTTCAAAGAACACCAATAAATTAGTTAAATGTTTTATCTTCACAAAACTGATACTTCCCTATCACCTTGAGGGTTTCCAAGTGTACAGCTATAATATCCTTAATGATTGAGTCTAGCACTTTTTTCCATGACAGAAGTCAGCTAACTGACCTGCACTTTCCTATTTCTTACCTCCCTCCATTTCTGAATAGAAAAGTTACATTTGATTCCTTCTAATCTGAAGGAACATTTCCAGAATCTAGCAAGTCTGGGAATTTTGCACTAACACATCAACTAGTTCATTAACCTCATCTTTTGCAGTCTTAGGACAAATTCTATCAGAATCGTCACAGTTGAAGACACAGGTAACATACCAGAACTTCACGAGAATCAAGGGGCAGAGGTGAGTGTCGTGGCCATCACTAAAGAGAAGGTGCTAGGGAAGCTGAACGGGCTGAAGGTGGATAAATCACCGGGAGCAGATGTACTATAACCCAGGGTTCTGAAAGAGATAGCTGAGGAGATTGTAATAGCATTGGTAGTGATCTCTCAGGAATTACTGGAGTTAAGGAATGTCCCAGAGGAGTGGAAAATGGCTAATGTAACAGATCTATTTACGAAGAGAGGGAGACAGAAGACTGGAAATTTTAGGCTGGTTAGCTTGACCTTGGTCGTTGGTAAGATTTTAAAGTTCTTTATCAAGCATGAGATTTCAGAGTACTTGGAAGTGCATGGTAAAATAGAGCTGAGTCAAGGGGAGGTCACATCTTTAAGAGTTCTTTGAGGAGATAATGAGCAAGTTAGACAAAGGAGAGCCAGTGGACATGATCTACTTGGCTTTCCAGAAGAGTTTTGACAAGATGCTGCACAGGAGACTGCTAAATTAGAGCCCATGGTGGTAGGGGAAGGTACTGGCATGGATAGAGGAATTGCTGACTGGCAGAAGGCAGAGAGTGGCAATAAAGGGGTCCTTTTCAGGAAGGCAGCCAGTGACTAGTGGAGTTCCACAGGGCTCAGTGTTGGGACCACAACTAATCATGTTATACATTAACAATCTAGATGATGGAACTGAGGGCATTGTTGCTAAGTTGCAGATGGCACAAAGATAGATGGAGGGACACGCAGCAGTGAGGCTGCAGACAGGCTTCAAGAATAGGAGAGTAGGCAAAGAAGTGGCAGGTAGAATACAGTGTGGGAAAGTGTGAGGTTATGCACTTTGTTTGGAAGAATAGAGGCATAGAGTATTTTCTAAATGGGGAAAGGCTTTGGAAGTTTGAAACACAAATGGTCTTTGGAGTCCAAGTTCAGGCTTAAGGTTAACACACAGGTTAAGTTGGCAGTTTGGAAGGCAAATACAACATTAGCATTCATTTCAGAAGGCGAGAATACAAGAGCAGAGATGTACTGCTGAGGCTGTATAAGGCTCTGGTCAGACTGCATTTGGAATACTGTGAGCAGTTTCGGCCCTTTATCTAAGGAAGGGTGTGCTGGCTTTGGAGGAGGTCCAGAGGTTTATAAGAATGATCCCGGGGATGAAGAGCTTGTCATATGAGGACTCTGGGTCGGTAGTTGATGGAGTTTATGAGAATGAGGGAGTATCTTGTTGAAATGTACAGAACATTGAGAGGCCTGGATTAAGTGGACATGAATAAAGTGTTCCCACAAGGACCTGAGGGCACAGTCTCAGAGTGAAGGGATAGCTGTTTAGAGCTGAGATGAGGAGGGATTTCTTCAGGCAGATGCTGGGGAATCTGTGGAACTGGGCTAGAGAAGGCTGTGGAGGCCAAATCACTGAGTGCATTTAAGACAGAGATAGAGAAGGTCTTGATTAATAAAGGGATCAAAGGTTATGGGAAGAAGGCAAGAAAATGGGGTTGAGGAACATACAGACATGATCAAATGATGGAACAGGCTTGATGGGCTGAATGGCCTAATTCTGCTCCTAAATCTATGGTCTTATGGAGACTAGTCAGCCATTGGTTCCAGCAAATTTGCTCAGCACTGCTTCCCTAGAGAATGTAACTATGCTCAGTTCCTCTCTCCCTTCCACTTCCTGATTTACAACTATTACTGAAATATTTGTGTACCCTCTAAAATGAACATAGAAACAAAATATTTATTCATTCCACATGTCAGTTTCTTAATTATTATTAACTTCCCATTCTCACTTTCTGGAGGATTAACACTCACTTTAACTCTATCTTTACTTTTTTAGGTACCTATAGAAATTCTTACTATCTGTTTTTACATTTCTAACCATTTTGCTCTCATACTCTAATTTCTTTCTCCAGATTAATCTTTTAGTTATTCTGTACTATTCTTTATATTCTGTCCAACTACTTGATCTGCCACTCTTTTTAGTAATTGTATGCTATTTCCTTAAGTTTGATTCTTGGTTAATCACAGATGATGTGTTCTCCACGAAGAATTTTTCTTCACAGTAGGTATGTACTTATTCTGAGTATTTTGCAATATCCTCTGAAAGTTTGCTTTGATTTATTACTGTCACATGTACCCAAATACAATGAAAAGTATCGTTTTGGGTGCTATCCGGACAAATCATATCTTACATAAGTACATCAGGGTAATAGAACAGAATGCTACTGTTTCTCCATTGATCTATCCCTGAATTAGTTTCCCAGTTCAGTTCATGCATTTAAAATACCAGTTTTAGACCTACTCTTCCACCTTTCAAACTGGATATAAAATTCAATTATATTGTGCTCACTCTTACCTAGCAGTGCCTTTACTCTAAAGTCATTTATTAATCCTGTCACATTACACAATATGAAATCTAGAATAATCTGCGTTCTGGTCATTTCCAGAACATACTGCCCTAATAAACAGTCTTGAAAGCATCTGCAAACTCCTCACCCAGGCTACCATTGCTAAGTAGACTTTTCCAGTTTAGATTAATATTGCCCAAGATGACTGCGATCTCTTTACCAAAAGCACCCAACAATACTTTTTTGTATACTTTGTCCTATATTTCAGAAAGGTTCAAGGTAATCAGTTACAGTCAACATGGCTTTCTGAAAGGGAAATCAAGTTTAACCGACTTATTGGATTGAATAAAGGAGAACTGATGGATGCACTGAATTTAGATTTCTAGAAGGCATTTAATAAAGCATGATACCAAAGGTTACAGCAGAAGCTAAAAGCTCATTGTGTGAAGTAATTTCTTGACACGGATGAAGGATTGGCTAACCACGGGGAAACAAAGAGTATGCATAAATGGGTCTTTTTCTGGTTGGAAAGATATAATGAGTGGTGTGTAATAAGGATCAGTGCTGAGGTCTCAACTTCTTTACAATTAATACAAATAAATTAGATGAAGGGATCAAAATGATGGTTGCTAAATTCGCTGATGACACAAAGATAGATAGGAAAGTATGTTGTGAAGAGGAGATAAGGCAGCTTCAAAGGGGTATACAGCAAGCTTTGTTTAATTGGCACCTTACAAACTTGCAAAAATTATATACCTTAAATACTGGAAGTTTACTGCACTATTACAATTTCTGCGATATCTGAGTATTGAATTAAAGGTGTGAGTGAGAAGGCTCTCTGCTAATAAGTTTTATTTAAGTCAAAGTTGCATTATTATTTACATGATTTTTGTTGCAAATGAAGAATAACAGTGATGTGTATGCCCCTTGTATTACCTTAGTGTGTGTTTTTACATTGATTATGTGAACTTCTTGATCAACTGGCACATTCCTGGTCCCATAGGTGCCGGTTAATAAAAGGTTTGCTGTAGATTGGGCAAATAAAGCATAATGTGGAACAAGAGATAGTAGGAACTGCAGATGCTGGAGAATCTGAGATAACAAGGTGTAGAACTGGATGAACACAGCAGGCCAAGCAGCATCAGAGGAGCAGGAAAGCTGA
>NC_063344.1:34284341-34304325 GCF_021869965.1 Rhincodon typus
GCTGATGTTTCGGGCCTAGACTCTTCTTCAGAAATTTCTGAAGAAGGGTCTAGGCCCAAAACGTCAGCTTTCCTGCTCCTCTGATGCTGCTTGGCCTGCTGTGTTCATCCAGTTCTACACCTTGTTATCTCATTATGTGGAACTATACATTTTGGTAGGACGGAGAAAAGGAAACATTATCTAAATGGCAAGAGATTATTGAATTCCAAGATGCAACGTGATCTAGGAGTTTTAGTACATGAATGAAGCACAGTCCGTTAGTATACAGGTACAGCAAGTAAATAGGAAATTTATGAGAGGAGGTTTACTAGAATAATATACAGGATGAATGGTTGACTTCTGAGGAAAGGTTGGACAAACTAGGCTTGCATCCTCTTCAGAAGACTAAGAGTCAACTTGATTGAAACATATAAGATCCTGAGGTGTGTTGACAGGGTGTGCATGGAAAGGACTTTTCAATTTTGTGGGAGATTATGGAACTAGTGGTTGCTGATTTAAAAATAATGGCTGCCTATTTAAGACTGGGATGAGGAGAGGATCTTTGGAGTGCCCTTCCTCAAAAGGTGGCTGAAGCAGAGTTGTTGAATATATTTTAAGGCAAAGATAGATAGATAGATTCTTGCTAGGCAAGGGGTTATCATGGGTGTGCAGATATTTAGAGTGATCTGATCAACCATGATCACATTTAATGGCAGATCAAGCTCTGGGACCAAATAGCCTATTCCTGCTCCTAATTCATATGTTTGTATTGATTTAATTAGATATATTTGCAAAGAATATCAAAAGCCAATGGTGACATGTGTCTTCATCTGTCTCATGCTAGACAGCCTTATTCTCCACCCAAGACTGTGTGACATCGTCCGATTGGATGGAGCCTAATGCAGCCTCCAAAATTGACCCTTTCAGAACTACAGGAGTAAGGAGGAAAAGGGAGGGAAGTAACTGAACACAGGCTGGCAAGAATTGTAGTTTTACCTTTGATGTAGAAACTAGCACCAATGTTTCAACTAGTTTTACATTTAATATAAGATTTAAAAAAACCTGCTTCCCATGACACTGGAACATTATATATAGTTTTGGTGTTCCGTTATGGAAAGAATATCAAAACAGACAGTCTAGATTTAACAGAGACAGGAAGCTACAATTACCAGGAGGGATTTGAAATACTGAAACAATTTTTGTTGGAGCAGGTAGGTCAAAAACCAAATTTAATAGAGGTGATTAAAATTGTGAAGAATTTAGATAGGAAAAGATCACTTCCTCTGGTTGGGGAGACAATGATGTGGGTTTTTCAATTTAAAATTGTCACAAACAAATTGAGAGAAGTCAGGAGACATGCTCTTATGCAGAGCTTCATTGGAGCATGGTATACTTTGCCACAGAGAAAAATTAAAGCAAGAATTTTGTTTTCGAGAAAGGTAGATAAACATTTGAAATAAAGTTACAGACCGGAAAAAGAGCAGAACTGGGAAATTTTGGCTTGTCTAGCAATAAGCAGCACATACTGAGCCAAATGGCTACCTTGTGTAATTCTGTGGGTTAGAGAAAAACTTGAAAATCTTGAACTTTGCCAAGAATACAGATGAAATATTTCATCACTGCTGCCACACTTCAAATTGCACTGTCTCCCACGTAACATACCTTGGTTTTGCTAGTAGCATTTTTTAAACTATGGAGAAGAAGCTTACATAAAATATCAGCAAAGAGGAGGGCGATCTCCTTGGAATGTATTCATAACGCAAAACATTTATTGCATGTAAAAATCTAAGCTTTGGAAATCTTATTTATTGGTACATTGCCAAACCTTCAAGAGAATATAATTCAGACTGCGATTGAGTCCCAGCTGATATGAGACATTGATTCTTTCATTAAAGTTTTCTATTGATTTTGATGGAAATGGCATCCATCCTTCCAGCCCACTCCAAAATAATCAATTTTGAAAAAAGTAATTTTGAGTATTCTGTGGGATAATATGGATTTTTTCATATTCTTTTCCTCTCAGAATAAAACATGTTAAAATTATATTTTTGTCTCTGTATACTTTCTTTGAATGTGGAAATGTGATTTTAGGTACGCAGCCTACAATAATAACAGTGTATAGTTACTTTCCATAAACCACATTGTCAGCTCTGAGAAATTTCGTGAAGCTTAAAGCATTTCCCTAGATGTCTGTTTTCTCTTTAACAGACAGTTAGAACCCAGGCACAATAACATTCATAAGTTCAAACGATTGCTGACTTCAGTGTCAAATAAAATAAATTTAACTGATTTATATAAGCAGTGCTTGCCCTCTGCACACTCTTTCAATAAATTCTCTGTGTAGCATTCCATCAGTTACCATATGGGTTTTAGAAGTAAAATATGATTGTACAGAACTACACAGACAAAAATAGGAACGAAGTGCATTGAACTTCTCTAAAAGACTGCTTAGCTAAAAATCTACTTACCCCTTTCCTTAACTCAAAATTTGAAGTACATTTCTATTGTATGTCCATTTAATTATTATAAAATGTGGAAATGTATGTAATAAATGGCACAGATTCTCTTGAAACAGATGAACCGTGGCATGTATCCAATTTGCCAGATTTGAATGTGACTTTCTTACAAAGCAAAAAAGGCTCCCTAACATATTTGCACAAAATGTTCCGAGCTTGATGAAACAACATTTAAAAAAGTTCTTTGCTTTATATAGTTCCTGAACGTTTTCACAGCTTGTATCCTCAAACATTCCTTTCAACATTAAGTGCTTTCCAAATTACCTGAAACGTCCGCTACCACAGAATATAAAAATTGCATTCACATGATGCATGCTGCAGCAATTCACCATGGGATTGATTTACTTTGTTTTATCTTCCTCAATTGTTAATTGTGAAAGACAGGGAAGAGGTTAAAACATGCACATTGACCTGCTGTAGACAAATAAAATACAAACTAACCTGATCCCACTCAATCTTTACAGCAGTCCTGAACAACTGAATTGGCTAAGTTTGTATACTTTGGTACTGCTTTTGTAAACTGCTCTCTTCTCTTCTTCTGACTTTGGACAGACTATTAAATATTAGACACTGATCAGCAGCTTTATATCATATTACATCTGAGTTATTATATGCCTTGACGAAGAATAATAGAAAATGAATTTTATCGAGTGACACTAAAAAAGTGAGAAATCTTCCTTTAAAAAAGCCATTGTGAATCCCTCTGACATCTTCTTAGTTAGCTCTGAAATAATCAACCATGTGCATACTTTAGTGGTGCCTTCCTCACTAATGCATAACCCACTTAACATTTCACTTAAACAACACAGAACTACTTGTGTACTTCCAAAGATAGTTATGTGAAGAAACGTCTGTTGTAATGGAACTGGAACACAAGTGGATGGAAGAGCTAAATATAGCTGAAGTAGTTGTTGACAGCATTGGCAATGCCTCAGTTAAATTTATTAGATTCTGACAGAGTATTTACATTATGATAAAACTGTTAGGTGAATAATGCTGATTTATTACTCCTGTAGAAGGATGCTTGCAACTTTTATTCTTTCCTGTCAATTAAATAGAAATCAATCCATGTTGGGACAAAGCATAAAATTGAAAAAAAGTCCTGGGGAAAATGTATGTCTGATAAAGGTATCGGCTTGATTGTGTGCTGTCTACTTTTTGTGTGAAAAATGAGATCTGCAGGACTTGACATGGTATATAGTGTGGATGTACTCCCTCATTACTTAAAGTGCATCAACAAAGGATTTTGGGTAGTGTACCCTCTGGTCATGTAGGGCAGACATCTTAAACTGAAAAGTGTGCCCTATGTATACTTGGAATCAGTTTTCTCAAACACATTCTGCCAACACAGTTGTCCATTAAGCCTCTCTGCTCCTATGATGCTGCTTGGCCTGCTGTGTTCATCCAGCCCTGCACCTTGTCCATTAAAGGATTGCTGGATGCTGCCACCAAAAAGGAACATGGAGCTGACAGGAATAAGAGAGCTCCTTTTCCTTTGTGAGATACTTCCAACCACTGTTCGTTCTTTCCCCAGTAGCCTCCTTGTCTAGGACACACCTGAGAAGTTTGAAGAGCATTCTAATCAGGAATAATCACACTTATTTGTGAACCAACTGCTGCTTGCTTCTCACTGATATTAACTTGGTGAAACCAGCAACCAATTTACCTTGATCCTGTTATGGGCCTCATTAGGTGTGCACAGAATGTGTGCTGCACTCTCACATGTGACATAATCCTGAGGCTATAATGTCATGCAGAAATCCCAAATGAGTATAAATGCGACACTACCCACACACACACATAAACACACACACACACGTATATATTTAAGTGGTTTTCAAGGGTGTGAAAAACAATGCAGGTATCAATGCACAAAATAAAAAAATCAGAAAACGTGCATAACATATTCAATCTTGTAACCAAATGTTTTCGTTCATGTGGAAACTGAGATGTGGAACCTGCAAACTGCAATGTAAAACAATGCAGTGGAAGAATTGCAGTCCATCAAACAGAACAATATAAAAGCTAAAGATAGATTGAATTGACCGGCCCAAGTCGAACATGTTACAATCAGGAATTCAACACTTGATTGTAAACATCCTTAAGAGGATTACCTTTCCAATGCAAATATGTATGTGCCCAAAATTGACAATCCTCTAGACACTGGAGTTGACAGTTTTATGGAAGGAAAATGAATTATTAAAGTCAGACAAATGACTCACTGACATTGCCTGTGCTGAGTCTAAGTGCTCTTGATAGCTGCAGTATCTGGAATATGCATACTGTTCCATGGTTGTAAAATGTAAAAGAAATCCAAAGGGTATTTTTGTCACAGGTCTTGTCACAATACTTTTGGGACAGTGATTCCACCTGAGTAATTGCATACTGTTGAAGTGTGTACAAATGCAGTGCAATTGTCTCAAACACGTCGATCTGTGGGCGCAGAGTGAGCATAATACCCATGCCTATCTACCTGCCTGTGCACATTTTAAAGGATGTGCATATATCATATTTTCACAGATAATACAATATTTCAGTGCTGTGCACTTATGTAAGTTGGGCCGATTTCTCAAAATCTTCTGTGTCTAAATATGTATGTGACCCTATAGCCATGAAATGCAGCCTTGAATATTGTCAGACAGTTGAAGTACTCTTTTCGACTTTGCGGTTCCCACTTTATCAAACTGAAAATGAAAGATTAAATAATTTTTAATCACATGCTGAATAGAAAACAGCAGAAAATATATAAACAAGAATGTCGGGTGAAAACCATAGTGGTATATTTATAGTGCTCATCAGTAGATGGCAATGTTGTTTTAGCAATATGAACAGTTATGTACATGTTTGCACAAGGATACATCCAAGAGATTTAAAACACTTGCTTGTGTTCTCAAAAGAGATATTTTTTTCCCCAGACTGGCATTTTTAACACAGTGCTGCAGCACTGGAATGACTGAGAAATACATTGTACGGAATCATCAATAATGGAAGAAAGAATTGCACAACATTTGATTTTTAAAATATTGCTAGAAACACATTTTTAGAAAAAATGATAAGTAATAGAAGCTGGAGCAAGACACAACTATCATCATGTTACATGTATACCCATCCATGTCATGCTTTATGTTAAAATGAATATCAAGCTTGTGATGTTTGTATATTTTGGCCTCAGGTTGTGACATCTGTGCAACATCATTGCTTAAATCTGTGGTAAACATGCATCTTTGATTTTGTAGTTACAGGTATCTGGAAGAGGCCTGTTTCAGCAAATTGTTTGATTTAAGACTTTTTTAAAAAGTTGCTGCTGTTGTTTGCTGGTAGAAATGTACTGGGTATTGGGTTTTCTGGACATACTTCAGCAACACCATAAGATGGAATAATTACTGAATTCATGGCTGTTTGTTCCCATTTTTCCAATATTAATTCAACAATCAGTCTGTAGTAAAATAAAACAAATGACTGTGGGCTGAATCGTATGAATTTTTGCCTAAGTGTGAGCTGCAACAAGGATTGTACAGGGCTTTTTGTCATGAAGCCGTGCGAGGTTTCTCATCATGCCTTAATCAGTTTGCCTCATTAACTACTTACCCCAGTCCCACGGCATTCCTCACCTCCAATTCCACCCTCTTACCATACACCATTCCCAGAGGAATTTACCGCTCAGCAGATGTCGACTGAGAGACCAGCATCCCTGACACCATATTTAAAAAGCTGCTGTGCATCTGGATTAGCACTGGCATTCCAAAGTTGCCCTGCTCGGTGACAGACTCAGTATGAAGACGTTACTAATGGGCAAGATGGTGCCAAAAGCTTTTGAGGTCCTGGTAGACTTTGTGGCACAAAGAGAACAGTCCTCTCTCCAGAACACTGGCAGAGAAGGTCATGTCATCTGGAAGACTGGTCTGAGATTGTCATATGGGTCAGCATAATCTCTGTGGTATGGAGGAACAGCCAGCATTGGTAAGGTCAATGACCTTCTCTGCTCCGCCAGTGTTACACCCTTCTCTTAGCTACCTCATACTCATTCTATCTCTGACACTATATTCAGTTCCCACCAGGGCTCATGCACTTTCACTCTGACAGTTGCCTTCAACATCTTCCTTCATTAACTCTCCACCTCTCCAAACTCCCACATCACTAACCCTGCATGGCCTGTGCATTGCCTACTCCATTGCCCAGGACACCTTACCATCTGTCCCGCACCTGCACTAGCACTAACAGCAGTAATTCCTGTTTTCCACTCACTCAATCCCTCCCTTTCTTTCATTCCAGGAGGAGACAGCCATCAAAAAGGCAGAAAAGGCCAAAAAGGGTCAGAGGAGACTGACATCAGACTGCTCAGTCCCTCCTAGGAGAGAATCCTGGCACTTACAGGAGAAGATTGGGGTCATTCCTATGAGGATATAGAAATACTTTTTTCCCTGCTAATTGAGCAAGTCTTCATTCCACTGCAACTCTCACATGAACCCTGCTGTTAGCTCATCCATTGCACACCACTTCTAACTATTGGCTGCTACCCCATCTCTCTTCAGTTTTGCAAATTCATACAATCCCTACAGCATGGAAGCAGGCCATTCAGCCCATCAAGTCCATACTGACTGTCTGAAGAGCATACCACCCAGACCTACCCTCTACCCTTTGTCTGCCTTTCCCAGCCTAGACACTATGGGCAATTTAGCATGGCCAATCCATCTAACCTGTGCATCTTTGGACTGTGGGAGGAATCCCACGCAGACACGGGAGAATATGCAAGCCCCACCCAGACAGTTGCCCAAGGCTGGAATCAAACCTGGGTCCCTGGTGCTGTGAGGCAGCAGTGCTAACCATGAGCCACCCTGCCATAGTGGGATGTCTGCCATCACCACGGGGAAACAGTTGGCTCTGCCAGAAGCCACCTCATCAATCTCTGAGGATGACAGTACTGAAGCCTGAGAGGATGCATTGGCATGGCCACCAGCTCCAGGTCATTGTCTTTCTAATACTTATTTGTTGTGACTTTCTGTGTATCACTGATTATAACTGTGTTGAACTCCATGTCCACTCAGGATATACCATGGATTGATGTCTTTGTTGAGAGCCTGCATCAAGATGAACAAGGTGTATATAGGGCTATGGTTTCAGCTGAACCATTGCCCCTCATCCTGTAATACGCATATATTTTTTCTGGCCTCTGTGTCCAAAACTGCTAGTGTGAGTAAGGTAGTCAGCAACGTCTGGGGCACGGAGATGGATAGCTGACAGGAAAGCAATGCATTAGGCTCACCTGGGATTAGAGATTTCCCAGGTTTGTGTCCTGTACTTGTGCATGTCTCTGTGCATGTAGCAAGATGTGTAGCCCCTTGACTGAGGACTGCCTGATAGTGTTAGGGTGCTAATAGGCATGGCATGACAAAGCAAGGCAAAGTATAGGCGGCGTGAGCATGCAGTTAGGCACAAAATGAGTGAGTGCCAAGAGAGCAAGCGAGCAACCCTAAGATGCCGCCTTGTCCAATTTGAGATCTGATGTCTGTCCTCTGCATGCAAAGTATTTTTGCAGCAGCCTTTCAATTTTAGTTGCCAGTGTGCCCTGTTCTTTCTAAGCAGCTGGCGAGCGTATTGGAACTGTACTACAGCAGTTGTACAAAGTTGGCAAAATTTCAGAAGCCGATGTCCGTGGGTGAAGGATGTTTGTGACTGGTAGCCATGGATCTTGCCCTGAGTTTTGTTTGGTGCTGAGCAACATGGGCTGCTCCTTGCAGCTGGCAGTGAAATGAAATCACCGAGGACCCAGTCTAACATCTACGTGGAGAACTCTTGACAGCTAACTTGTTCAGTGCCTTTGGTATTGCAGGAAGCTGAATATTAATGAAGTGGATTGGGTCATTAATAAAACATTTAACATGCTATAATCCACTTTATTTGGCAACATGCCACTGCTTAGCAGAAAACTTGCCTCACCACTCAGCAAATCATAAAGGATGCAAATACATAAAACATTGAGGAAGGCATCACCGTACTTCTCACTTTATTCTGCCTCAAATCTTGCCACCGTCCAAATTGCTCAGACCCCTACAAGATTCTGCCCAATAAAATCATTACACTTCATTCATATTGTCATTAATAGCTGCAGGTACATTATGCTGTCTATTTCAATGACAGGAAATACTTTCAGTGGTCATTATTGATGTAAAGGTCAAATTTGTAAACCCCTTGTCTAACTGATAGTCAAGGATTGTCACTCTCAATATTGTAGTATGAATATTAGTGGCAATATGATGCACTTCATAATTTTTTGGTGTTATTTGAGGCCAAGGTGTTTAGATTAATGGCGATTTGTGAGTAAGAGAATGTCCATGTTTATTTTGACAGCAACTTGACTGTGTTTTCATATCTCAAGAATTTTAAAACAAATAGTCTCCAGATTGAGATACAAAAATCCTACACACTCCTTCAATTTTGTTTAAAAAGGCAGCAAAGATCAGTCAAATAAATCTGCACAAATAATATTTATCAAAAGTACCAAATTCCCAAAACAAAATTGAAATTAAATTTTGTCATTAAAATTCATACTATTGAATGAAATGAAATGATTTTAAAAATTCATCTGTTTATATATCTCTTGTACTAAACTTCTGTCAGTTTTATGCAGTTTTATATATATTACTTTGAAATATGGATCATTTGATACAGCTTTTAAAAAGCTTTCATAATATAATGAGATTTCTTATTTGTGACAATTTCAAACATCTGTCTCATCATTCCCAACTATGTATAATTTTCATTTTGCAGTGCTCTGATATCAAGTTGGATTCTAAGTGAATGATCAAACATGTCATTCATGTACATTAACCTTTTCAGATTGCTATTTCAAAAAAAAAACATGATTTTCCAGGTATGGCAGAGGTCCTGTGACTGTGGCAAAAGATGGGATGGACACTCAGGTTGGAGGGCCAGCAATTTGTGTTGTATTCTACAGATTTTTTTGAACATTCAGTAGATTAATATTTCCAAGACTGAATTCTTAAAAATATATTTGGTTGTGGGATGTAGGTATCGTTGGCTAGGTCAGCACTTTTTTTGCCTATGTAAGATTGCTCTGGAGAAGGTGGGATGAGCTGCCTCCTTGAAGTGCTGCTGTCCTTGGAATATAGGGACATCCACAGTGCTGTTAGGAATGGAGTTCCAGGATTTTGACCCCGTAATGATGATAGATATGAAGGGAGTCAAAGGAAATGGTAATAGGAAAGTGCAGTTGATGAGTAAGTTCCACCATGTTTTAATGTAATAGGTTTAATGGACCACATGGCCTCGCCCTATTCCTATTTCCTATGTTCTAAATGACATAAAAAATGCTATGACATATGGAGTTATCCACTTTGGATCTGTAAAAGACAAATTGGAATATTTTCCCATTTAAGTAAGACTGGGGATATGGCGAGCAAAGCAATTTGGCATACATGTACACCAATAACTCAGAGCTTGTGCACAGATATAAAAGTTAATCAAAAAGGGTAACAGAATATTGAGCTGAATCTGTATGATCCTTATAGAGACTTATAACTTCTAAAAGAGATTGGAACTTCTGGTTGATTTCATGTTTCAAACTTTTATTGAAACAAATGAGTAAAATCACTACTAACTAAATACTTTTCATTTGAAAGAAACTTATACTTTAAATTACAGAAAAGAATGTTATGCTAATGACACCTTGCACACTCCATGGAATTACAGTACTTATAACCAAGCAGTCCACAGTTGTGCTCAGCTTTGAATTTATCTCCATTTTACCAAGTTGTAACTTCAAGTAATTATCTGTAGGAGCTTTCCTTAATTTTCAGAGGGTTTCTTGAATCCACCAGTAGTAATTCCAACGATTTTTCTTCACCAAGAATGAATCTCCTGAAATCCTTTGATGGCTACTTGATGTCTCTTTTTGATAACAACTATTGCCCTTCTGCAATCAGTGCTGTACTCACAAAACCAATCAGATTCTTCAGGAACAAAGACAGAAGTCGCTGGAAAAGCTCAGCAGGTCTGGCAGTATCTGTGAAGAAAAATATCAGAGTTAACGTTTCTAGTCTGGTGACCCTTCCTCAGACCCTTTCTCTTTCGTTTTTTTTCAATCAGGTTCTTCTCTCAACTGACCACACATAGGCGCAGTATGTCTGAAATATTCATTAATAAATTGTGATGAATATAACCTGGTCTCAAAAATCTTCCCCATGGTGAGTGATGCATTTGGAATCTGATAGAAATAATAACTGGTTATCTTTGGCCACAACTTGCATTAATCTTAAAAGTACTTGGACAGTTTACAGCACAACTGTTTAAGCACGTTTCTGTGATATTGGGAGCCCGAAACATAAATTTTTTTCTTCTGAGTTTGGACATTGTTTGAACCTGACATCAGAAACTCATGCTGGCAGTAAGGGTGGAAATCAGCATAAATGGGAGGGCAACACTGGACCCAGAAACTGCAGGGTGCGGAGGCAGGCTGAATTGAAAACCTGTCTCTTTGAATCAGCACTTTATCAGAAATATGAAATATAGCAATAAACAATAAACAAAACTCTCCAACCTATGCAATTCCTCACTGTCCACACAGTCTCATTGCCTCATCCATACTAACCAATGCCACCTAATTCACACATCCACTGCTATGGACCTTCATACCCTCCAAGCCAACCTGTGCCTTCCACATGTTCCATAGTCCATTAAAACCCTTTGATAACATAGTGCCAACTCATGACAACCAATGCCCCCACCTCTCACCCTTTTTGCTTGTACCTACAATGTCAACTCTTTTGGTATCAACCATGGGTGGATCTCTGGCGCCATGCAGAGGTAAGGTGAAATAACATCCTTAAGTGTCTATTGAAGAATTCACAATTTTTAAACAAAAGTCGTCATTGTTGAAAATAAAATCACTATATTTCAATTCATTTAATCTGTATTTAAAAAAGAAAACAAATATTGGAATTCAAGATCCCATTTTAAAGAGTCTATAATCACTTGGAGCTGTCACTCAAGCTGCAAATTGACAGGCACTGACTATGATAATGAAGAGTTAAGAAAGCAATTATTCAGCATGAGTCCAGTGATGATTGCTCTCAGGTAAATATTGACAGACAGTCAGTGATTGTTATTTACTCTATATTATGACAGCAGCAAGTTTTTTTTTTCAAACATTAAATTAGATTTAATTTTTAAAAAATTATAAATGTCTCAGTGACTCCTTTTGACAGGTTTCTTGACAGCTCCTTTTGACATTTCTAGTGAGTTTATGCAAATCGTATACACATTCACAACTACTTTTAACAATCCCAAAGGGTACCCTTACTTCTTGCAAAGTATCCCTACCAAAGGGTAACTTACCTTTCCCAAACCTGCTCAAAGGTGTCCTGGGAATATATTCAAAAGAGTATTTTCCCTATTCAAAAGAGCATTTTCCCTATTCAAAAGAGCATCTAACGTCTCCAAAGGATACCAGAGATAGTAAGTACTGCTGATGCTGGATTCAGAGATAATACAGTGTGGAGCTGGAGGAACACAGCAGGCGAGGCAGCATCAGAGGAGCAAGAAAACTGACGTTTCGGGTTGGGACCCTTCTTCAGAAATAGGGAGGGGGAAGATTAAAAATGAAAGATTAAAAAAATTAAGATTTAGGCAAGTTAGTCAAATTTTTTTCTGAAGAAGGGTCCCGACCCGAAACGTCAGCTTTCCTGCTCCTCTGATGCTGCCTGGCCTGCTGTGTTCCTCCAGCTCCACACTGTGTTAACTCCAAAGGATACCAGCAGTTTTTGACATTCTCCTACAAGGCCTAAAGTGTACAAATTGTGTTTTGGACATCTTCCAATGAACTTAAAATTCAGCTGAGACAATTACTCTTTAACAGGCATCGCTACCTGTGTAAACCACAGCTCTGTATTTTAGAACCCATCCCCATTCTCCACTCCTAGGACCACAACAGACAAAGCAGGTGCTACTCTTGTGGGTGAAACATCTATAGTTAGCTTGTTGGACCTATTTTGTACTATAACCATATCTTTGTGAAAGCTCAGACCTGAGATTTCCTTAATTGTAAACTCAGAACTTTACTGCTGCTGTCTCCAGGTATCAGTACCTTATGCTTTATTCAACGTAAAACAATCTAATTCTTCCAACAAACTCTAATCATGAAATCACCCAGGTTTGATGTCAGGCAGACTGCAGAACAGGTCACATGACCCCATTCATTTACTCTAAATCTACTGTTCCAAAATATAATAACCTTGTAAACATCATAATTGTATTAATAAATCAAAAGGATAATAAGCGAAGATTAATATTTCATATTGACGATTTTTCAGCTGAAATGGAAAAATGTTAGAAAAAGACAGGCTTACAGCCAATATATAAAGGCAGGGATACAGGAGAGAGATGAATGGAACAAAAGAGCATTCTGCAATAGGGTGGAAAAGAGGAGAGATAAAATGACAAAAGGGATGACAATGCAGTGGTGGGTGGATTGATGAAAGAGCGAGTAAAGAAACAAAATATGTATCTGAGGGAGGTATAAATGGGTAATAACAGCTGCCATCCAAAAAGTCAATGCAAATTAAGAAAAAGGCCCAGGAATGTGCAGAATACATTATAACAGTTGTACTAGGGCTTGCTTAAAGGGTCAAGTTATGAAAATTGCTTCCATAAACTCTGCTTGAATTTAGATGTTTGATGAATATACTTAAAGGTTTCAATGTATAAAAAGACGTTGTGAAACTTTAGGACCACTTCTGGGTTGTTTCTTTCCCTCAGTGCATTGATTTTAATACTGATGTCCTCAACAATGTCCAGCTTGCAAGCGTAGGATGTGTGCTCCATCAGTCTTAATCTGTTCTTCTGTACACTATCCCCTCATTCCCTCTGCATCAGTATCATTGTTGCAGCCTTCAGCCATATGCTTTAAACACTGGAATATTTACACAGAACATTTCATATATATATTTAGTACGTCACTGTCCACCTTCAAAATGTATTCTCTTTAAATCTGGGTTCAGTTACCTCCCATGAATCTTTCTTTAATTCCAGCTGAGTAGTTGTTGTCCTCTTTTGGTGAAATGCCTTGGAGTGTTTATCTCATCATTGCTTCAGCTAATTATTGAGTTAATGGGTGTATTAGTTGCAAGAGCTGCCATTTAAGTGGGGCTCACATTACGACTGTGCTTACATTTCACTTGAATTTGTAAAAAAAATTCTGTTGAGCAGAAAGATGACGCATGCATCATGTAACCTATCTTCGGCCTATCTGACACATATGTGGAGATATGGGATAAACAAATGTCTCTGGCTAAGTTTTTTGTATCTAAGACAATTGTAAACATGACCTACTGGTTGTTGTTGCAATATCACTTTTGAAGCTCTGTGAAGATGAGTCAAGCACTAGGATATAATCCACATGATTAAGTGCCATGTCTAGTCTATCAAAAAGTATGCTACCAGGAGGTAGCATATGTACTTATCTAGAACTGCAAGTTGTACTCTAAGCTATTTATAAACCTGTTTGAGCTTTTTAGATAGACTGAATTCAAGCTTTTCAATCTGTGTTACTGATAACACAAGAAACCATGACATGAAGTTCGGTGATGGGACTTTTTTTTCCCAAAAATTTAAAACAGTGATGCAAGCTTGAAATCCTCAGAAGGCCTCAGTCAAGGCTTGAAACAGTGCACAAGTTACATTCACACCAGGACCACACAAAACAAAATCACTCCACAAACAGTGAGTACTTGATTTGGAACAAATTATTGATAAGATTGAGTAGCAGCTCAAAATAGCACAGCATAGAGTTGAAAAATAAAACAATCCTTAAATATTGATAGTATTTGCAAAAGACAGGAAACAGCAGAAAGATGGAGCTATACTTTTTACACTTTGCTTGCAACAGCTCTGAAAAGAAAGTAGTCTTTAAAAATTAGAGGTTTCACAAAATCAACACTTCAGGCCTGTATGAAGAGGATCCAGGTGAACTGAAAATCTATTGGAAATGCAAGAAAAACAACTTCACGGAAAAATAAGTTTCAGAAATCACCGTCTAGAGTTGATGTCTTCCAAGAACAGCCGCAAGATGAAGATTTCCAGAAAGACATCTTGGAGAAAAAGAAAGGTCATGACATTGATACATTGCTAAAAGATGGCAGAAAATATGAAGCCATTGTTGCCAGACAATAACCTCTGCAAGCATTGGTGCAGTTACCAGTATTAGCACAGTAGCCAGGACATAGAAAGCAAGCTTGTTGTGCAGCCAGTGCCGTCTGTTGCACCCATAGCAAAGCTGTACTGTGTTCCAGGATCTTTGCAAGGATCATTTGGTGCAAAAAGACAATGAGCTCACCCATGCAAACATATGGTTCCAGAATTACTGCTGGTAGGTACAAAGGATGCAACCAAATAAAGTAAGCATTTGCAGTCTTCTTGCAGCAACAACAAAAACCTGCATAAATCCAAGCACTGACAGAATGTTAGCATTAAGACAGAACATGGTAAAAATTCAGAGTGCAAGAAGATTCAAACAGAAAGTGACACATTGTGTGGATGAATTCAAGAAGTTTTACCACTAGTATCTTCATATGCCACATGAAAATTGGCAATCACACAACAGCTACTGTAAACATCCATTAGGCAGAATCCTGAAGGATATGTACCTGGATTTCTGGAAGATAATGATAAAACGGACAATAGCAACAATATATTGGGACACCAAGCCCTTGCACTAACACATTGATGACAAGCAGCCATGATAATTTTTCATCGAAACCTGGTGCACATAAATGAATCAGCAATAGCAGGATTACTGGCATCTCAATATTGTGACCATCAACTAATCATGGCCACTTACAAAGGACTTTTCTTCACTACCAAGCTGTGTCAAGTGAATGTGGATCAGATCAACTGTTATGACTCTATTTATTCAAGCTATGGAAATAAAATCTGTCCTTACTGAAGCAAAGACAAAGATGTAAGACATTTGCCTACTTCCCAACATAAAGAAGACCTGCAAAGATGACTGATAGTTTTGAACTTTCTAGCCTCATGCATACTAAACTTTCCCAAAAGCATTGTCATTAAGAGAACTCTAAGGAAAAATGTACCATATGCAAGACATCAAGACATTCAAGACATCAATATTTATTTCACTGAGTTCCTTAGACTCCATTTCTTTCTCCATAGAAAAAAAATGCAAAATATTTCTTTAGTACCTCTCTCATCTCTGTGGTTCCATGCGTACACAACCTCATTGTTCTTTAAGGGGCCCTGTTTTTTCCCTAGTTGCTCTGTTGCTCTTAATGTACTTGTAGAATCTCTTTGGATTACCCTTAACCATATTAATGCAGTCTACAATAATAGAGGTGTGGTCTCACCAATGCCCTGTATAATTAAGACATAACAACCTTAGTTTCTCAGCAATTCCTTTCATAATAAAGCATAACACCCCATTTCCTTCTTAATTACTTTCTGTACCCAGTTTTTTTTTTGTGAATCATCCAATAGTATATCTAAATTCTTCCACACTTCAGAATTAGGACAGATACCAGCAATAGTACTGAAGACTTGTGCTTCAGAATTTGTGATGGTCCTATCCAAACTATTCCAGTATAATTACAACACTGGTTATTACTCAACAATGTGGAAAATTTCCCAGGTATGTCCTGGACACACAAATCAGGACAAATTAAAAACAAGTAATTACTACTCCATCAGTCTACTCTTGATCATCAATGAAGTGATGGAATGTGTCATCAACAGTATGATCAAGCAACACTTGCTTGTCAATAGCCTACTCAACGACACTCACTTTGGGCTCTGTCAGGGCCACTCTTCACACTGACCTTGTTACAGCCTGGTTCAAACATCGACAGAAGATCTGAATTCCAACGTGAGAATGACTGCCCTTGACATCAAGGCCACATTTCACTGCATGTGTTGTCAATGAGCCCTAGCAAAGCTGGAGTCAATGGGAATTAGGAGTAAACTCTCCATTGGTTTGAGTCATACTTGACAAAAAAGAAGCTGCCTGTGGTTGTTGGAGATCAGTCATTTCAGCTCCAGGACATCTATGCAGGAGTGGCTGAGGGTGGAATCCTAGGCCCAAGTCCAGTTGCTTGATCAATGATCTCCATTGCTCAATGTTCAATACAATTTGTGACTCCTCAGATCCTGGAATGGTCCATGTCCAATGTAGAACCTCCTGCTACATAGGGACCATAGTTACTTGCAATGATATCCTAAGTTGCAGTGACTGTAGATCTTAGAATGTCATTACATTGAATGAAATTATATTGAGGAAAAACAAAAGCTGACTTATGGAACTGTACAATACTCTAATTGAACATAAAACACACACAAAAATATGCGTAGATAATGAAGGTGTAGAAGACCATCAAGACATCAACGTGCTAAAAACACTTTGGATGCTCTCAATTTGTAGTTGTATAGACATACTGTGTGAAGTCTAAATCTCTGGAAGGTTATACCATCACAAGTTCTGGAAGATTGTCAATCCCTGTATATTCTCCAGACTCTTAGACTCTTAAACTTTGAACTGTTTCAATAATTGTTTCAGTATAAATAGTTTCATAACTACCATAATGTACACACATTTTCACTGTTAGTGTATGTAATTTTAACTTGGGAAATAAAATAAGAATCTATATTAATGATTGAGGAGTTCTATTGCTTTAAGAACTTAATAAGCTAATGAGCCAAGGACCAAGTTGTGGAACGTGACTAACTGCCGTTTGCAATCCAATAAGAAGCACGGTAGCAGGAGGTTGTAGACATAGTTCTCTGTAACTTCAAATGATAGTCCATGCGTTAATGAACCTTCTGAGCTTTCAGGTAAACTGAACACACATTACTTAATCTACATTCATGATAACACGACAGTACATGACAGTAGTAATAGCAAAATGTATATATTCTTTCATTATCATGTCATTTTGGCCAAATTTCTATTCTTTTAATAAGTTATTTTTTTCCAAAAAGTACAGTAAAAGGAAGGCTTCTATAACGAATCAGTCATCTGAAGGGAATGTACAGTGATAAGTTGTGATGTCAGCTCTAATTGTTTTGCATTGATTGTGATAGAAATCAGAAGGAAATACTGCCTGAGATGTAATCTCCTCCTGATGCTGAAGTGAGACTACATTGATTATTCAATAAATAACCACTTTCCAGTCCCAATGGCAATTGCAAACAGCTTGGCTATATTGAAGTTGGCCTGTTATACCTCACGCAAAAAGTCTGACTTTACTGTGACAGAAAGTCAGCTGATGAACCTTTAATCTTTTCACCTTTCTCCCCTCTAGAATTTTCAGTAGAGTACCATCAAGAGAGAGAGATTAGAACTTTTATAGGTGAGTAAATTCTTTGTGCTGGATTTTAGGTCATTTTTATCAGGTAGAATGTCACTCTCCATCAGTTGGAAGTAAACATGTTTGAAAAGTTTCAACAAATCTGTGGATGTTAGGAATGTCTTTTCAAATTTTGTATTTGGATGGCATGTTTCTGGAAAGGACATGCAAGATGTGGGTTATACTGGCAAGCCTCAAATTTACACGTGAGTTGTCTGCAGTTGTTCACAGAAATGTGGCAGGGAACCTCTTTCCTGATGCATTTATTACCACACGGGCTGTGCAACAACACAGCGGAAAGAATGCAACAATGTCACAAAAAAACAAGCTACAGATGTCAGTACCTCCCCTTCCTCGAAATAGACTGTCATGATATCAGGGCCACCTCAAACCTGTAAGTTTTCCATTGAAAATGGTTGACCAGCCACGTCTTGTAATAATGGCCCTCAGACTGTACCTTAAAGAAACAGTAGAAAAGGAGCTAGAAAAATGCAAATAGCAATCCAAGGGAAAGGCAAACAATTGGCTGTGTTATTTTGGACTTTATTTTGGGCACTTATACCAGAATTTATTTAAATATGCACAAACAGAATTTCCATGAGCAGATGAGTACTATTGGCATGACAAGTAGGAGTAAAGACCTCACATGAAAGATGTAATTGTACTGGGTTCTGCAGGCTACACCTGTTTGGAATATGTCAGCTGGGGATAATTACAAAGGCTGCCATGAATTGCTAAGTCATTACAAATCATTTTAAGACCTTGCACACAATTTGCTTTTGCCTCACATCATTTCCCAGGACATGAGAACTGTTGCTCCATTCAACTCTCAGTGCTCTCAGCTTTCAACTTTAAGGTGCTGCTGAAAAACTGGTCTGCCATGTTTGCCACCCTCCCAAACAGTGAGCTGCCTATAAGCAGCACTGCTGATAAATTGTTTTAAAATAAAACAGAGAACTGATGCTTAAAATCTGAAACAAAAACAGGAATTCCTACTTCAGAACTAGACTGTGCTTTGAAGAAAGGTCACTGGACTTGAAACGTTTACTTTCTGCTGCCAGACCTGCTGAGTTTTTCCTGCAATTTCTGTTTTTATAATTGATTGTTCTGCCGGTTTTACATGAGACTCAACAACTAAAGTCAATTTGACATTACGTCAGCATCATTGAGAATAGACTGCTTAACATCAATGGGAATAGGTCCATCAACATCAGTAACAGAACAACATCAGCATTAACAGACAAACATCATTAGTAGGAGAACAAATAACATCATTAACAGAACAAATGTCAGCAGTAATAGACTCATTATTGTCATTGATAACCGACCCATTGATGTCACCATAAAAGGCCCATTATCATTCTCAGGTAACAGACCAATCAATAACATCAGTAGCTGGCCCCGACGGTTACCTGACCTGTGCTTCACACAAAATTGACCCTCATTGTCAATTTAACAGCTGCAAAATAAATAAACAGCTTAATGCTAAGCACTGAACTTCTACAAATCAGCAATGTATTTTTTTCCTTAACTTTACCTTCACTTAACACCTGCCAAGGAACTCTTTTCTTTGTGTGCCAGATACCTTGTAGGTCTTGAACCATTGTGAATCATAATTGCAAGCACTGGCATGCCTACTGGTGGATGTGTGAAGGCCAACTGGCACTATAAAGTCAGCAGGGAGCTTTGCCATCTGCAATATGGACACTTGTAGCCAGAAAACAGCATAGGTAATGATAATGCCCATGTCAGATGTTGGAAGAACTCCTTTGCATAAGCTGTTTTATATGCCTCTGTTCCCGTATATGTAAACATTTACTGTTAATTTTTTACACACAGAATTTTGCACATGGATGCTCAAAAAAGAAACTTAAGCTCCCATGTTTCTCTATTCATTATGCTTGTGTGAGCAGATGAAATCAAAAGATTCATATCACAGTTAATTTTGCAACTTGATGTCAAAGATGATTTGTTTTGAACAAACACAAGCCTTTTTCAAACAAAATAATTATGTGAAGTATGCCGAGACAACAAGGTGCAGAGCTGGATGAACACAGCAGGCCAAGCAGCATCATAGGAGCAGAAAGGCTGACGTTTCGGGCCTAGACCCTTCATCAGAAA
>NC_063344.1:34309325-34376930 GCF_021869965.1 Rhincodon typus
ATTTCTGAAAAAGGGTCTAGGCCCAAAACGTCAGCTTTCCTGCTCCTCTGATGCTGCTTGGCCTGCTGTGTTCATCCAGCTCTACACCTTGTTATCTCAGATTCTCCAGCATCTGCAGTTCCTACTATCCCTGCTTCATAGACTCCTTTTCATCCTATCCAAATCTATGACCCTTTGATCTCATCAGAATAAAGTCAGGAAACAATTCAAGATTTTTTTTACCTCCAATATTTGTTCAATCACTTTTGGTGATGTCAATATTCTTGAACCTGTACAGGTCATTTTCCAAAATAAAGTCAATTGCTTCTTTTGGATATTGTTTTACACACCTACGAAAAGTTTCCATTTACCAAGTCACTCTTAAATCCAATTCTGTACAATGAAAACATTTTGTAGCATCAAAGCAAACCTCTGACTAATACTTTCTCTGTCATTAATCCCTCTGGAAATCAAAGGGTGACTGATTTGCTCCAGTGTTTCTTGTTATCTTTATTGGTTTACCACCTTGACTTGAAGCAGAAGAAAATACCTCCCCTTTTGATCACACCAGTGGGGTGATTCTCCTTGACAATAACTGAAAAAGAGTTATCATGACTGTCTTGATTCTAATGGACTGGTCTTTCACTGAAACATAAAGATGCAATGCTGGGTTTAACAGTAAAACAAAAGTTTATTATAAAAAAGAAATGAAAATAAACTTGAATGAACCATACGATTTCCAAATAACATAACAAAAAAGGTTCTGAAACATATGGTAAGAAAACAATCCCATTAATCTCAAAGGCATTCCTTTTCAGAACCCAGCAGACAGAATTCCCTCCTATTTAACATCAATAATGTTTAATTTAACTGTGGCTTTATTACTTTGTATTGAAAACCTGATAGCCTCTCTTGAAGCCTTCATCAACTGACCTTAGACTTTTTCAGTTTCAAATAACCCATTCAGGATTTTATCCAAACAGTTCTGGTTTGGAACTGAATTCCTTTGACAGCGGTAACCTCCTAATTAACAATGCTTAACTTTCTCAGAAGCGACTGTTTTGCACATCCAGCTTCAGTCAAGACTTCTGCAAACTGCCCAAACTGAAAGTAAAAGGCTTTTTTTCCCAAGCTATTGGAATTTCTCCCAAGTTCAAAAAAAATCAGAATCCCCTATCCGAGAGTCTAATGCACTACACTGTTTACTTTGTTTGCTCATAAACATTCCCAAAGTAAACAAATTCCCATTAGCCACCCTGAACTATTATTCTGAGACTATTTAAAGAAAAAATGTATTCATCATTGTACTAGGAGTATCTACAAGTTAATCATTAAACAGCATCAGACACACAGAACCCATATGCCACTAGTTTATAATGCAAAACTCCAAAATAGCTTTTACTAAAAAAATTATAAATCACACACTTTGCATCATATTGGACCCATCTCTTATTTCTAATCTGTGTGTATGTGTGTTGCAATATTATTTCTTACATTTAGATATTAATAAACTCACTCATTTTGTTAATTAAATATGGTCTGGTTCAATTTTTTTTTCAAATGCAAGTTTGGGTCTGGCAGAAATGTTCCACAAGGGAAGGGATCCATTTTAAAGTAACTTTGATCCATGCTAATCAAAGGGAGTCTGTTCACTGCTCTTCATCTAATAGCTTAACAGGTTACAATATCTTGTCTGGACTGTAATGAATTGAGAAACCTCACCTGGGGACTTGTTATAATAAGAGGGTAAAGTATTGTGTGAAGGTCACTATCTCCTGGTCTAATGGGAAGAGTGCTTATTGCATGCAATCATGCGTTAACCTCTGTCAGATTCTTTCAGAAGCATATACAATAAGTTAGAATGAGTTAGAAATTACAGGCCTGTGAACCTCACGTCGGTGGTAGGGAAATTATTGGGAAGGATTCTAAGGGATAAGATCTATATGCATTTAGAAGCCAATGGACAAATTAGCGATAGACAGCACAGTTTTGTGCCAGGCAGGTCGTGCCTCATTAACTTGATTGTGTTTTTTGAGGAGGTGACGATGATGATTGATGAAGGAAAAGGGGTTGATGTTGTCTACATGGACTTTATTTAAAGCCTTTGACAAGGACCTTTATGGCAGACTGGTACAAAAGGTGAAGTCACATAGTATTGGGGTGAGCTGGCAAGATAGATACAGAACTAGCTTAGTCATAGGAGACAGAGGGTAGCGGTGGAAGGATGCTTTTTGGAATGGAGGGTTGTGACTAGTGGTGATCCACAGGGATCAGCGCTGGGACCCCTGCTGTTCATAGTCTATAAAAATGATTTGGAGGAAAACGTTGCTGGTCTAATTAGTACGTTTGCAGATGATACAAAGATTAGTGGTATTATGGATAGTAAGGAGGATTGTCAGAGGATACAGCAGGATATAGATCAGTTGGAGGCATAGGCGGAAAAATGGCAGATCGAATTTAACACAGACAAATGTGAGGTGAAGCATTTTGGAAGGTCAAGTGCATGTGGAAAATATATAGTGAATGGCAGAACCCTTAGGAGTATTAATACACAGAGGGATCTGGGTTGCAGGTCCACAGATCACTGAAGGTGGCAGCACGGGTAGATAAGGTAGTAAAAAAGGCTTTTGGCATGCTTGCCTTCATGAAAGAGGCATCGAGTATAAGGACAGGCAAGTTATGCTGCAGCTTTATAGAACTTTAGTTAGGCTACACTTGGAATATTACATGCAGTTCTGGTCACCACACGACTAGAAGAATGTGGATGCTTTGGAGTGGGTACAGAAAATGTTTACCAGGATGTTGCCTGGTATGGGGGATTTCAGCTAAGAAGAAAGGTTGGATAGACAGGGTTTGTTTTCACTGGAACACAGGAGGGTGAGGGGTGATCTGATAGAAGTTTATAAGATTGTGAATGGCATGGATAAAATGGAAACAATGAGGCTTTTTCCCAGGGTGGAGGGGTCAATTACTAGGGGACACTGGTTCAAGGTGTGGGGAGGGGAAGTTTAAAAGAGATGTGAGAGGCAAGTTTTTCACACAAAGGGTGGTGAGAGTCTGGAATGCATTGCCAGAGGAGGTGGTGGAAGCAAACACAATAGTAGCATTCAAGAAGCACCTGGATGAATTCATGAATAGGAAGGGAATACAGGGCTATGGATCCTGTAAGCGAAGACAGCTTTAGTATGGAAGGATAAAATGTATCAGCACAGGCTTGGAGGGCTTAAGGGCCTGTTTCCGTGCTGTATTATTCATTGTTCTTAGTTACAGATGTTCATCAGTCTGCGAACCAAACATCAGAGCAAACAACTGTGACCTTATCTATGTATGTTGACCTGTTTGCCTCTGCTGCCTGGGATTTTCACCCCTCTGATGCCTACATGCTTTTTGATCGACTTGGCAAGGGCTTGATACAGCACACCAACATAGTGCAGCTCTACCTGACCCTTTGTTTGATTAGAAACCTGTCTTATTTTCACTCATTAATTTACTTGTGTTACTTATAATTGTATAGAGCAATAATGTCCGATTGTAAATTCCTCCCTCAATATCCTTTGTATAAATGTTTGTGTTTCTGTTAAGTGCATTCTCCTGCTGGTTTACATGATGAGGCAGGAACGCATCCCCTGTCATGCACAAAGCTGATCTTTACACCAAGTTGTGTGAGATTCTCAGAGATTCTCCTGCTTGTTAAAGTCCAGGTCTGATTCAGGGTGGATAGCAATTTCAGAGCACTTTTGATCTGATTGGCAATGATCATGAAATTCTTTGCGGCAAGCTCTTTCAGGCTGGAGCATGCAACGTCCCTACTCTGGTGTGCCATGAAAACTGTCCAAGTATGTCATAAAACTTTGTACAAAGATTATGAAAATCAATATGAAAGAAACATTGTTGCAACTTAAACAATATTCTATCAAACCAAAATTATAGCTCATATAACTTGTGACAATTAATCATCAGATTTGAAGTGAGATCCTAAAATGTGAACATTCTAAATGCAGTAACCAAAGGCCAAGCTTACAATGATGTGATAGTTTCTATGGTCATTAGCAAAGACTAAGCAATGGCATTCACACTTTTTTTGTTGATAGTAAAATGAGACAAAGCAAGCTAACATTAGCATATGTAGCTACTTTGCCAATATCCACACTTCTTTGCAAAATTTATTTTATTTCCTCTTATCTAAGAAGAAGTGGATATATTTGTTGTCAAAAGAAGTGATTCCTCTGCCAATCAGTCATTAATGAAACATCTGAACCCAAAGGAGAAAGGAGCAGTATCTACATCTCACAACTTGCCATCAATTATTAACGAAGGATGGAGACTGACACTCCATATACAAACCATAGGCAGGTGTAATGTGTAACTATTCAGTTTTCTAGGTGCTTCAGCCATGTTCCTGCTGGACAGGAGTCTTCACAATCTCACACAGTAGGTCTTTTGCACAGAAAGAACAGTAGTCTCATTCAACAGTTCATCATTCTACAAGTTCTTGAATGAGATGAATAAGCTAATCTATCAATTGTAAATTATTACTCTTGGGAGACTGTCTTCATCATATGGACTAAATGATACAATAAAATTGAAAAGTATATTTGTCTACTTACTGTCAACATTTATTCTTCAAGTTGCTACTTACTGTGAGCTAGATATTCTAATAGTTAATGAATCCTTTAAATACAGTTTCTGAACTATTCCTTTCAGAAACAAATTATTATTTAGAATTACAAATATTTTGATAAATATGCCTTGCATCAAGCATGGCTAATACTTAATTATGAATCAAACCATCCAGTAAGCAGCAGTTTTGAGAATGTATCAAAATCAGTATATCAGTTATCTGTCAGAAGTGCATCTTGACCAGTAGCAGTAAATCTAACCTGAAACATATTTTGTTAGGCTAGCCTATCTCTGCTTATTTTGTTTGCTCCCTGCATGTGGGAAATCTAATACTTTATCTCACGTCCATCTCATCTAAGAAGGAAATTCATCAAAGGAAGTTCACTATCACAGTCTTGCATATATAAATAATACTGCTTGAGTTTAGAAAAAAATGTACAAATGTAAATCTTCAGTTACTGCATGCTAGAGATAGGAGATCAGAAATTTGCAACATTACACTGCTTAATGTGAAATACAAAATTTGGTCTCGGATCATTATCAATCAGGACAAGTCTGCACTGGAACTGGTATCTGTCCTGAGTCAGACCTGGACTGTAACCGGCAGGAAGATCTCAGTCTACAGTTGTACCATCACCAGAATGCCATCCTCACCCAACTCTGAAGCTGCAGAGGTGTCAAAGTTCACTCAGCTCATCCTTAGTGAAATGATGACGTGATAGGCACTGTTCCTCAGTTGCCTGGATATAAGAAAATTGCTTCCTGTAGACATTGGATAGATAGGGCAACTCCTCCCCTCTCCCCACTTTCTGTTACAGTATTAAGTAAGTATTTTCCAGTATTACCATCAGTGGGATCCTAACAGCTAGTAAACCAATAAATTGAAGGGCAGTTAAGAATAGGAAACAAATGTTGGTCTTGCAAATGACATCCACATAACTAGAAAGAATAAAGAAAAGAAACACTTCAGCAATTGAATGGTGGAGTGGGCCCCAAGGGTTAAAAGACCTACTCCTGCTCATAATTCATTTGTTCATATATATATATGTGCAACAAGGTTGACCAAACTAATTTCTGGGATGCAGGTATCGTCCTACGAAGAAAGATTAAACAGACCGGGCCTTTATTGTCTGGAGTTTGGAAGAATGAGACGTGATCTAATTCAGAAATAGAAAATTCTTAATAGGGCTCAAATAGGGTAATGGCAGAGAGGATTTTCCATTTGTGGGGGTGTCTAGATTTTGGGAATGCAGTCTCAGGATAAGAGGCAGAATATTTAGGACTGTGACTTGGAAGAATTTTTCATTCATAGGGTAGTAACTTTCTAGAATTCTCTGCCCTAGAAGGCTCAGAGTCTCAATCATTGTATATATTCAAGACTACATCAGTAAGGTTCTACACATCGTGCTGAATTTCCCACTTTCTTGAGGGAGATACATAACACCTGGAGCACCATAGCTCTCATCTCATGGAATTGTGCTGCAGGGGATATAGAAGTGTTTGCTGCTGTCAAGGCATTGCAGTCCTCATGCCATGGACACTATTTTTAAACCTCAATTACACACCACTTCAGGCACTACAGGCCAGGAACTACCATTCATATTGTGGTCCTGCCCCATTATCCATGAGGAAATGGCCCAGTGAGGCTAGTTAGTCCTTTGGTTCATTGAAAGCGATCAGGAGATACTAAGAGTGAACAGGAGAGTAATGTTGTATTCTGGTGACAACCAGAGAAGGCCACCTTACTAGACCCAGCTACCCCGGGCTAAAAGAACAGTCTGGGCTAGTGCCATTTCCTGGGTAAATGTCCAGGAGAGCAGGGAGAAGTCAATGATCTCCTGTGCTCAGCAAGGTTAAGTGCCACCGTCTCCTCTGGGCTACCACTCTAACTCTGCCACTTTACATGCTTACCACCAAATCTCATGGACTGCAGCTGTCACGATTACATATGGCATAGACATAGAATCCCTACAGTGTGGAAACAGGCCCTTTGGCCCAACAAGTCCACATCGACCATCAGAGCATCTCACCCAGACCCATCCCCCTATAACCCACCTAATCTACACATCCCTGAACACTATGGGCAAATTAGCCTGGCCAATCCACCTACCCTGCACATCTTTGGACTGTGGGAGGAAACCGGAGCATCCAGAGGAAACCCACGCAGACACAGGGAGAACGTGCAAACTCCACACAGACGGTCGCCCAAGTGTGGGGAATCAAACCCGGGTCCCTGGTGCTGTGAGGCAACAGTGCTAAACACTGAGCCACTGTGTCGACAACAACAGCTCCCAAAAACACGATTTGTTGTTGTATTTATCCACTTTGCAACACAATGGGTGTGAGTAGTTGAACATGCAGGTTAGCTACATGGTAATGACTTTATGGGATCACTTTTTAAGTAGCCAAATAATAATAGCTACAACTTTTAGCTTTTAATTATGCTGTGCTGCAGAGTAGTCTTGCATGCATAATTCAGAAAAAAGTGGTGTTCTAAAGATTCAGCATGTGGCCTTAGACATTGTGCAAACAATGAAGGGAAACTATTAGAGGCACACACATCTACTCATCCGTTTGATAGAGTAGAAAACTGGCTATTCTTATCTTGGTAGACTTGGATTGTATCCTGTTTCTTCATCAGATCCCATCTCCCTAACATTGCAGACCGCTTTTCCATACCAGTCCACCTAGCAACAGACCTATTTCTGCTGAGAGATAAGTACCCTGAGAAGAGGAAATCTTCCTTTTTTTGACCTCTCCTCAGTGGACTTCAAAACATGCTTCAAACAACATTACTGATGTAATCCATCTTGCCAGTGAGTCAGAAAATTGAAGGTTTAGATCACTCTCCTGACAATCAAGCTCAAAAATCTAGGCTGACTCTCCAATTCAATACGAGGAAGTACACAAAATCTAAGTTACCATCTTTCAGGAAGGCATTAAATTATGATCCCAGACTGCTGTCTCAGGTAGTCATAAATTGACAGCATGACATTATTTTGGGGAAGAACAGAGGAGAAACCTTTTGTGCCTGGCCAATATTTACCCCTCAATTAGCATCACGAAAAGAAGGTTATCAGGTTATTATCACATTGCTGTTTGCGGGAGCTTACTGCCACAACTTGGCAATATAATAAAATATTTCCTAGATTGTAGCAGTAACCACACTTTAAAGTACTTCACTGACCATAAACACTTTTGAGGCTGAGAAATGAACTATAGGGATGCAAGTCTTTTTTTTCTCTTTACTTCTATCTCCTGACCATTTCTCATTCTCTGTCCAGCAACAATATTGCTTTTAGAGCGATAACCAGATGTTTCTGTTTGCTTACAGTAAACTCCCAGAGGTACCATTTGGCCCAAAAGCTTATCATTAGTACTATAAAAGTGTTAACTCTTAAAAAAAATTCCCAAATAATATATTGGTCACTCCCACCTTTAAATATGTTTGCCTTCTCTTATTAGTTTATCTGGATAACATCAATGAATAGTCAGATTTGAAAGTACAGTTTTGTCACAGAGAAACAAAAATGCAAAATCAGAAATCTACCTAATCAGTTACCAAACGCTTTAGTCTAAATGTTGTCTGCATTTTATATCTTTTAAAGTTAACTTTGCACATGTACTGCACAATACGGCACATTATAGTCATTGCTGCAAACGTTTGGCCACAATGCTAATTCAAACAGTATGAAAATGACTTGAAAAGAACAGGCCATATCAGATAGGCTTTGTTCATTCGCAATGATCTTATGATTTGTCTCTTACCATTCCTGTAGCTAAATTCGAGCAAAACAAAAGGAAGTCATCACCCTTTCCCTCAATTCTTAAACACTCTGGTAACAATTTCAGTTAGAAAATTGGCACTTTATCATGTACTTGTATCAATTACAGTGAGTTAACAAGTGTATCTATTGTCTGTGAGTTCACTAAATAGATGAATAAGTGGTAGGATTACATTCGTTCGCTCAGCCGCTTTTTGGGCAGAGGCGTCAGTCTATGGAAAGAAAAAGATCTTTATATTTCCCTTCTGCATACTTTATGACCACTGTAGTCCTCCAACATTATTATTGCCAGGAATAATATTATTTAGAAAATAGCAGAGTTTCAATCATCGACAGTGTTACAAACATCCAAAGTGTTGACGACTGCTTATTTAGTTTGATACTATTTGTGATGTAATAAAAAATGCGAGTTACATCTTTGGAATTACAAAAGGAAGATCACATCAAATCAAAAATTAGAGTCTGTTTCGTAGCCACATTTTGTTCTGACAATTGAGCACATTCATGGAACTTTGGCTTCAAAGCCATTGTCCAAGATTCAAAAATACTTCCCTGAAGGCTGTAGAGTTAAGATATCCTCCAGATAGCTTACACAGGTGGAAACTGGCAAGCATGCATCATGTGGTCAGAATTAGTATATTTATTTAATGCTAGACACCAGCATTAATAAAAGCACATTTTCTTATGTTGAAACTAAAATTAAAGCATAAGCAAGACCTCAGTTGAAATTGGATACAATTCCTTCCTGTGAACTTCAGAAATGTCAGCAAGGAATATTGGCTTTAACACTGCATGAGGTCATAAAGTTCAGTGCCTGTGTAATGCCTGAAAGATCACTAAGGAAATTTGGATGATGCACATCTCAAAGTGTTTTAGTGAGATGCTTGTTGCCATGGTAGACCATGGAATTATATATACATATCCATAATTCACTTTGAAAGACCGTAGTACTTGAAGCATGCTAGCTGTCAAAATAACTAACCTATTTTTAACTGTTCAAACTGAACAATGCATACTCATTATGAGAGTTTAGTTGCAGATTTCTACATCCATATTGAATGTAAAGAACTTCTGTGTCCATTTTAAGCCATAATTATCAAATGACTTCAGTTGTTATGCAATGACATATTAACAGCATATGTTTCAAATACTTGAGAGAAATACTTTTAGCTTACAATTTGGCTTTGGAATTGTTGGAGAAAAAGGTTCTTGGAGTCAGCACATTGATAGGCAGAAAATGTTAATTATACCGCAGCAGATCATATTGCTGACAAATTTTAAACTGTATTATGGGCAAAATAGAATGAAGTAGATTTAAGCCCAGTTTCAGGCTCTGAACAGGCACTACACTTGGAACACATCAGATATGAATGGAACAAAATCCCCATAGTGGTTGACTTAATGACTTTAAATAAAATAGGTAGCTTGCCAATGCTATTCAGTTATTTGTTTGCAGCTTAAAATGCAACAGAACCATCAGCCCAAAGGCATGGCTGCAATGCAAGAAAAAGGCCAATGAACTTCACAAGGTTAGCTAAAGTAAGGCTTGTAACTCGTACCTTTCATGACTGTCAGCTTTGTCTAGCACTCCTTATAACCCCAGCATTTACAATCCTCCCTTCACTGCCCTCTGGTACTTTCATAAGATGGCTCACATAATTTAGAACAAAGTTAGGGTTAGAAATCATGGGCTTTGGTGCTTTTCCTATTTCTGAGACTCTCACCCCTCTACCACACACCCCCCTTGCCTCCTTATTATTCTATTTACTGCAGCTCAGATCTAAATTTAACGGTTGATGCAGTGTTCATTACAACAGCAGCACTGACATTTTATCCCATATAGTAGCTCATGAACAGTAGCTTGGAAACATAGAAATAAAGAACAGGAGTAGTCCATTTGGCTCTTTGAGTCTGCCCTGCTATTCAATATGATCATGGCTAATCATCCAACTCAATACCCTGTTTCTGTTTTTTCTCCATACCATTTGATCTCTTCAGCCATAAGAACCACATCTAACTCCTTTTTGAAAACATTCAATGTCTTGGTTTCGACCTCTTTCTGCAGCAAAGGATTGTACAGGCTTACCAGTCTCTGGGTGAAGAAATTTCTCCTCATCTGAGTCCTAAATGGCCTACCTCACATCCTTAGATAGTGACCCCTGTTACTGGACTCACTGCTTATTGGGAACATCTCTCCTGCATTTACCCTATATAGTCTTGTTAGAATTTTATAAGTTTCTATGAAATTCCTCCTCATTTCTTTGAAACTCTAGAGAATACAGTCTGAACCGATCCGGTCTCTCTTCGTATGTCAGTCATGCCACCTGAGGAATCAGTCTGGTCAAGTTTTGTTGCATTCCCTCCATAGCGAGAACACACTTCCTCAGACAGAATTCAAGGAATTTATTGCCTCAAGTTTTCCTGGATTCCAGTTACTTGACTCGGTTTTGACATCTTTGTTGACAGGTTTAAAAGTGGTCTCTCCCCTTTGCAGCCTCTTACTCTCCAAATTGAAGTTTTTAACTTCTCCCATACATGTAACCTCTTTCTCCTAATATCCTTGCAGCTTCCTTCTTCCCACCACCACCCCCTCTCATCCCCAACAACTAGCAGTCTCCTTCATTCCCCACGCTGTAGGGGTTGCCACTCCCCAGCACAACTGATAGCAATCCCAGGACTCATGGAATCATTGGATATAGCCCACAGAAATTCCGCACTGACCAAGGTCTAGCCAATGGCAATTCCTTGTCTTGGCCACAGCATCCCCGATAACCAGTGCAGTCCCAGTGACTCACCCAACGCACTTCTTAACTTCCCTGCCTCTTTTCCAATGTCAAGCTGGTTCTGTCCAACATATGCTGCTGATGTGTGTGTGTGTGTGTGTGTGTGTGTGTGTGTGTGTGTGTGTGTGTGATGAGTGAGTGAGTGAGAGACAGAGATGGGGCGGAATGAGATAGCTCAATTGGATGGACAGCTGGTTTACAATGCACAGTGATGCCAACATCATGGATTCAATCCCTGCATGAGTTGAGGTTACCATGAAGGACCTGCCTTCTCAACCTCTCGCCTTGGTTGAGGTGTGGTGACCCTCAGGTTAAATTACCACCAATCTCTCTCGTTAATGGGAGAGCAGTCTTCAGACTGGTAAGACTGTGGTGACCTTACCTTTACCTTTATCATTATTAATGAGGAGCGTTAGTAAACGTCTTTCTCCTCTATATTGATGACTGCATTGGTGCGGCCTTGTGCCCCCACAAGGAGCTCAAGCAATTCAACAACTTCGCCAATACCTTCTACCCCACCCTCAAATTTACGTGGACTATTTCTGACACCTCCCTCCCCTCCCTGGACCTCTCCAATTCTATCTCCAGAAACCGACTCACCACTGACATCTATTTCAAACCCACTGACTCCCATAACTACCTCAACTACATCTCCTCTCACCCACCCTCCTGCAAAAATGCTATCCCATACTCCCAATTCCTCTGCCTCTGCAGCATCTGATCATTTCAGAAGCTTTTTCCCAGGGTAGAAGAGTCAGTTACCAGGCGCCATGGGTTTAAGGTGTGAGGGGCAAGGTTTAAAGGTGATGTACGATGCGAGCTTTTTACACAGAGGGTGGTGGGTGCCTGGAACTCACTGCCAGAGGAGGTAGTGGAAGCAGATATTATAGTTACTTCTAAATATATGAATAGGATGGGAATAGAGGGATATGGACCCCGGAAGAGTAGGGGGTCTCAGTTGTGACAGGCAGCATGTCGGTGCAGGCTTGGATGCCGAAGGGCCTGTTCCTGTGCTGTAGTTTTCTTTGTTCTTTGTTCTTTGTTCTTTGTCTGCTCCCAGAATGAGGCATTCTACTCCAGGACATCCCGGCTGTCCTCCTACTTTAGGGACCATAATTTCCCCTCCTCTGTAATTAAGGATGCCCTCAACCACACTTCTGCCCTGAAAACCCCTTCGCCCAACAACAATAAGGATAGAGTTCCTTTAGTCCTCAGGTACCACCTCACCAACCTCTGAATCCAACGCATAATCCTCCAAAATTTCCGCCACCTACAATCAGACCCCACCACAAAATGATATTTCCTTCCCCACCCCTGTCCACTTTCCACAGGGACTGTTCACTCCACGACTCCCTCCTCAGCTCTACACTCCCCACCAATTTCTCCATCATACCGGGTACCTCTCCCGGCAACTGCAAGATCTGTAACACCTGCCCCTCTCACCTCCACCCAAGGCCCCAAATAATCCTTCCAGATCTGGCAGAGATTCACATGCACTTCATCTAACCTGATCTATTCCATCCATTGCTCCCAATGTGGTCTCCTCTATATCGGGGAGACCAAAGGCAGGCTTGAGGATCAGTTCACAGACTATCTGTTCCCTGCACACCCCAACCCAACCTTCCGGTTGCCATCCATTTTACTTCTCCCTCCTACTCCCCTGACGACATGTCCATTCTTGGCCTCCTCCACTGTCAGAGTGAGGCCAAAGGTAAACTGGAGGAACAACACCTGATATTTCACTTTGGGATCTTACCGTCCAATGGCCTCAACATTGACTTCACCAGCTTCAAAATCCCTCCACCCCCAGCCTTATCCCATGTCCAGCCCTTCTCCTTCTTTTCACCTCCCTGACCTGACCTAACCTAACCTGTCCAACTTCTTACTCACCAATCCACTCTACCCTTCCCACTGACCAAACGCAATAACACCCTACCTGCATCCACCTATCACCATCTCGCCTACCCTTCCCCCAGCCTCTAGCCCCCTCCCTCTATTTAATTATGGGCTCCTCTCCCGTCCCTCAGTCCTGATAAATGGTTTCAGCTGAAAATATTGATTTTCCTGCTCTGATGTTTCTGACCTGCAGTGCTTTACCAGCCTTACACCTACAGACTCTGGCTTCCAGCATCTGCAGTCCTCATTGTTACCAACTGGATCACATTGCCCACCATCTGCAGCTGTGATTTCAACTCCTTGGAGGTCACTTATTTTAGCCATCTAATTTATTGCTAGTTTTTCAGAAGGAATTTGACAAGGTGCCACATCTAAGGTTACAATACTAACTAAGTACTCATTAGGAATTATATATTAGCATGGATTTAGGATTAATTAGCTAACAGGAAATAGAAAATAGGCATAAATCAGCCATTTTCAGGTTTGCAAAATGTGAAAAGTGGAGTACTACAGAGCCTCAATTTATGTTTGGAAATTGTATAACTGCAATTCCTATCAATGACTTGGATGAAGTGACCAAACTTACGGTTGCTAATTTGCCAATTGGTAGAAAGAATCAGTAGATACAGAAACATGTTGTGAAGAAGACATAAGAAGTTATGTCAGGAGTTATAGATGGGTTAAATGAATAGATGAAAATTTGGCTATAGAGTATATTGTGAGAAAAATTGGACTTATTCAATTTTGCAGGAAGAATGCAAAAGCAGCACATTATTTAAGTGGGAACAATTTGCAGAACTCTGTAGTACAGTGATCTTGGTGTCCCAGTACATGAGACACAAAGATGGCACCCATATACAACACATGATTAGGAAGGCAAACAGATGTTGTCATTTATTACAAGGAGAATGGAATATAAAGTGGATGCTTTACCTTAGTTGTATAGAGTGTTGGTACATTCACACTTTGACTACTATATCCAGTTTTGGTTTCCCTTTTTAAGAAAGGATGTTTGAAGCAGTCCTGGAATGAATTGGTTTGTCTTATGAGGTTAGATTGGACAGGCTGGACATGTTTCTACTGGAGTTTAGAAAATTGAGGGGTGACTCGATTGAAGTGTCTAAGATCTTGAATGGTCTTGACAAGGAGAACATGAAAAGGATGTTTCCTCTTGTCAGTCAATCCAGAACTAAAGGATACCATTTTAAAATGTAGGGGCCATTATTTCAGGGACACCTGAGGAGAGACCGTTTCTCTCAGAGGATTGTGTGGCTTTGGAACTCTATGCCGCAGAATGTGGTAGAGTCAGGGTAATTGAATAGTTTTGAGACAGAGGTGGATTGATAATAGTTAGGTAGGGGAATCATGGGTTATTGGGATAGATGGGAAAGTTGAATTTGAAAGACAAACAGATCAGTCTTGATCTTATTGAATGGTGGAGCAGGATCAAGGGACCAAATGATTGACTTCTGCTCCTATTTTATGTGTTCGTTTATTCATAGAAAGTTCAGTTGAGTAAGACTTAGGCTTATTTGCATACAGAAGAATGAGAAGCAATTTTATCAAAATATAAAAGATATAAGATTTTTAGCTGATTAAGACAGGGTGGATGCTGAAAGGCTGTTTCATCTTGTGGGAGAGACTAAAGCTAAAGGACACAGTTTAAAAATAAAACAGCCATGCAAAACAGAGATGATGAAAAGTTTTTCACTCAGTTATTAAATTGTGGAACGCTCTGCCCCAGGGACTGCAGGAGCCCCAAACTGGGAACAAATACTGCAGATGGCTTTGTAAGAAACTCGAGCGAATGTTGAACGGCAGCGATCTGAGCTGGCTGGCTAAAAGGGAACAACAAAATTGGCAGAGTGCAATAGCGAGAGAATGAATGCAGTCATCCTGAGGAGGGGCAGTAGGTTTCTGCACCATAGAAATACTCTAGTATAACAGTCCAGCAATTTTCCCAATCTGTTGGAGAGCAGAATGCTAGGCTGCTGTGAAAATCTGCAAGCCTCTTTAAATATTGTGATCCACAGCCAAGATCACAGCAGTCTGAGTCAATCTGGCAGCAAACTTGGATCTCTTGATCTCTGTCTGAGCTTCTGTTGCAGCCCTGCGATGTGGAGTGGCTATTACTGTACTACAATGGAAGCTGAGGCAGATGACACAAGAACCTGCATCATGCTGGGTGCACACGTTCTGTCATAGTGTTGGACACCACTTCCAGGGTTTATTGGATGGGTTGCAGGCTGTGTGCAAAGTCATGTGACACCTTTATGTATGGTGACAGGAGGCTGTCTGGTAGGCCTGGCAAAGCTCCAAGCATCTTGGTATCAATATTCATCAGCAGGCTTCCCCATCAATGTCCCCATCTGAATCCATTGTAGCAGAACTGTGTGTGACTTAACATTATGATGAGTTGAGATGAGAGTTATGCCCCCGTTACTTGGCCTGAATGCAGCCTACATGCATCTGGTGGCTTGTCTGTTTGTTTCAGACCAAACATTACTGTTCATACTTGTCTCAGTGTCGATATCTGCAAGTGTCAGATCGAGTGACAATATTGCTTTATCAATTCCATGGTATTGCTCTCAATTCTCCTCCTGAGCCAGTTGTTATTTTCAGGGAACTGAGTCAGGAAGAGGTGTAGGAGCAGGAAAGAGTAAGAAGTGAAAAGCAAAGTGCACAAGCAGCTAGCACATCATGCCAGCTGGAAGACTGAGGCTGAGCAATGGTCTGAGAAGAGGCATATGGCAGGAATATACTATTCTCTTCAATGTCCTCAGCAATACTGGATACAAGATGTTGCTGCTAGTCCCACGATGTGAAGAACTTTCTGTTCTGTAGGAGACACAGATATACCTATCCTCCATCAACTCTCCTTCACTTTATTCTGTACAAGAGATGGAAGGATGCCAGTGGCTGATGCACCATATTTGGATGATGTGTCTGCCATAACTGTATATTTGGAAGTACCTGAAGGCTGCAAGCGATAACCATAGCATGAGGCCTTTCAATGCCTTGTGGCACAGCTTTCATGTCGTCTGGACAAGCTGGTGAGCACTGACCTCCCTTGCCACCTGTTCCCGTTTCTGTTATGCTTTCAGGACTAGCAGGCCCCAAATCCCTGCATGGCAATGTAATCTGTCCTTATATGTCTCTATAATTTAGGCCTAATGTATCCTTGAAAATGGAGGTGTTGTTGTTGGATTGGGGTAGGCAAAGTCAGAAGTCACATGATACCAGGTTACAGTTCAACAGGTTTATTTGAAATCACAAGCTTTCGCAGTGCTGCTCCTTCGTCAGGTGGAGGAGCAGCGCTATGAAAGCTTGTGATTTCAAAGAAACCTGGTGGACTATAACCTGGCGTCTTGTGACTTTTGACTTTATCATTGAAAATGGGACCCCTCTCTCCATCCTCTGATGTTCCATTTATTCAGCTTTTCCTTGCCATCAATTGTCATACTGACAATTGGCAGCCGTCTGTTTCCTTACTGCAGATCCCCTTTAAGAAGTACAGGCTAACTAGAACGTGTGCTGGCCACATACTCTGTTAAGTGTTCAGCCAGCAAGTTCCCCAAGCTCTGCTCAGATTAATGTTAAAATCAGGCAAGGAGGCAGTATCAAGTTTGCATGCTAGCTGCCTAAACAGGACCTGGTATAGTCTGATCATGAATCATGTACCTGAAAAAATGGGAGATTATATTTCAACCCCCGTGGGGCGGCACGGTGGCTCAGTGGTTAGCACTGCTGCCTCACAGCACCAGGGACCTGGGTTCAATTCCACCCTCGGGCGACTGTCTGTGTGAAGTTTGCACATTCTCCCCGTGTCTGCGTGGGTTTCCTCCGGGTGCTCTGGTTTCCTCCCACAGTCCAAAGATGTGCAGGTTAGGTGGATTGGCCATGCTAAATTACCCATAGTGTTCAGGGAGGTGTAGATTAGGTGGGTTATAGGAGGATGGGTCTGGGTGGGATGCTCTGAGGTTCAGTGTAGGCTTGTTGGGCCAAAGGGCCTGTTTCCACACTGTAGGGATTCTATGATTCCAAGGCCTCTTTCATATCTAAATGAAGGTCCCTCTAGAAATTAGCATCCTCTGGAGTGAAGCAGGCACTAAATCTGCCATACTTTTCCTGGATGCTGTAATCTAAGAAGTAATCACTACCAATGAATATTAATAATTTCTTTATAAGTGCAGAAGTGCTTCCCCTAGTTGCATAGCACATTACTGCCATTGTGTTTTTGTGGAGCCCTCCCCAGCACATTACTGTTGCTGGGGTGGGTAGCCTGAAATTCATTCCTACAGGAGAGCAAGTCCAGCTCATCCAGATGATTTAGGCAAGCTTCTATTTCAGGCCGGCTCTGACCTCCATATTTGAACATGAATTACAGTCAAATAGCTGTTTCCACATCTAACAGACACAAACAACTTCCAACTCTAGCATGATATTTGGTGAGATGTTTATCATCAGAAGAATGTTGCAGCCTTTGAAGCGATAAAAGTGATTGAATGCTTTAGGAAATAAAATACTTGAGGAAAATAACACTTGTGAATTCAAAGGTCTTTGTTAAATCTTGAGATGATTATTAGGCAAAGAACATTATGTAAATAAGCAGAAACAGAAATTGCTGGAGAAATTCAGCAGGTCTGCCAGCAACTGTGTAGAGGAACAAAGTTAATGTTTTGAGTGCATTGACCTTTCTTTAGAACACCTATCCCTGTTTTGAAGAAGAGTCAGTGGGCTTGAAACATTGATTTCTCTCCACAGACGCTGAGTTACTCCAACAATTTCTGTTCTTGTTTCTTTCAAATCTCCAGTATCCACAGTTATTTGTTTTATTATACAGTGTGAATATCTATCTCAATTTCTCTCAGTCAGGTAATTTTGATGTGGTCCTTCACTATAGTTACCCAGATTGTAGTTTATACGTTTGTGGGATGTGAGTGTTATTGGCTAAGCCAGCATTTATTGCCCTTTCTTAATTGTCCCTGAGAAAGTGCTGATGTACCCTTTACTTGAATTGCTAATAGCATGCAACAGCAATTAATGTAACCTTTCTGGATACACCAGTGTGAACCTTATTTATTTTTCCATTGTGGCCCTTTGGAATATTGTGATCCATGCTGGTTCGATTTTCTTCTATCTTCTGATTGTAAACAGTGCTGAGTATGCTTTGATAATGTCACAGACTTTCATATGAATGGGCCTACAAATCTGACATGTGAAACTTCCCTCCAGGAGTTTGTTACTGTAGCTTTTGAGAAAACAGGGAATGAGAGTTATTACCAACATGCATCAGCTTTAAAAATGTATATATCTTGAACAGCTTTAATTGTTGTTGTGATGTGATAGTATTTAAACAGGCTGAGGTGGATTCATTAGAAATATATTACTCAAAAATTTAAGTTAGGTTTAACCCATTGGTAATGGAATACATTAGTTTTTATGTGAAGACAAGGAGTTAAAATTTTGCTGATGCCCATGTTTTTTGAGATTTTGTGATCTGTGCCCACCTATTCTCATTTAGGCAGACAGCACACATATTACATGCTAATTTCCAGGATTTCTGCTCATACTCAATATGACCTGCACTGTTGGTTGGCTGCAGGCAGAGCAGCACGTGAGACTCTTAGTGGTGCTCTGACCATCTTAGCAAGAAGAGGCACACATAGTCAGGAAGCCCTGAATGTCCACCTCACAAGGGATTGGGAACTAGTGGCAGACAAAGTCAACTCCCTGAGCCTGGACCTGAGGACTTGGCAGCACTATGACAAGATGTTTGATCTTAATTGAATTGTCAAAGTCAGTGACTGCATCCTTACATGACACCTCTGCCCATCATCTCCAGCTAGACACAGCAATACCAGTGAAACAAAAATGAACTGCACTTGACTTCCACAATTGAGACCCCACCCTTTAATCTAGCACCCGCTGTTACTGGCTCAGATATTGGCACGTGGAAAGTTTATGAATTTCTATAGGGTCCAACTCTGCACAAGGCGAATCACCGGTCTGAGTATGCTGCAACCAGATGTAGTGGGGAGAGAAAAGGTTTATCTGCTACATCTGTTAGAAGTTGTGACCATGTATTGCAGGGGTGTGGGGGGCATGGATGAGGACTTTAAAGGGATGATGCAGCACAGAAGAACGCATGTTAAGGAGATTGATACATTTACAGTCATGCTAGACAGCCTGCTATCATTGTCACAGAGTTTTTGCTCTAATGTAGCACAGGATATCATGCTCAGTTTTAAAGCATCTTTTCCACTGTTGTGGTCAATTTATTTGCTGAAATTGTTGAGCTGTCTATGATACAGCTTCAGTTACAGAACAGGTAGAAATTATCCAATGTATTAGTGCTGTAGCTTGTACACTGGGACTTCTCATAATTTGTGACCTTTGATGTGGTTATTTTCTACATGGAAGGGAAAGAACCATTAAAGCCAGCACCTGGAACATGACGTTAGAAGTGTGTACCTGAAATTGTGAGGATTTTTATGATAGCTGGAAGAGAGTCAGTTACTGTAAGGACCCCCAAAGAATAATTTTAAAAGTTCAGTCGGCTGGATGAATTACCTTTGAGTTTTCCAAACTTGATCCTGTTGAAATTTCAGACAGCATTAGAACTCCTTACAGTCTCAGTGCAAAATTATGAGGGAGCCAAAGAAAGTCTAAACAAATAAGAGTAGCAAAACAGTTATTTGTATTGAGGAAAGAGCGCTACAATTTGTATTGCACCCTGGACCTCACTTAGGAGCAGAAAAGCCAGACTGGAGAAATTTTGAAGTCTTTTAGAATAATTTTGAACCATTTACTAATGTTATTTCTGTGTTCAATATCAGAACTCGGGAAGAAAGGGAGAATATTAACTATATATGACTGCACTGAGACATCCAGCTGAATCTTGTGTAAGATGGTACAATGGTAAAATGATTTCATCAGAGTTAGAATTGTTTTGGGCATAAGAGATTCTACTTTGATAGCATGTCTGCTGAGAGAAGAAAAACCTATTCTAAAGAACTCTACCAAAATGTGCAGAAGCTCTGCAGTTGTCAATCTTCAACCAGAGACTTTTAATGGCAGAACTGACAAGGCTTTGCATTACTCTGAGTGAAAGTCCAGGTGTAACAAAAATAACACAATGGAAAAGATGAAGAATTATTTGCAGAGGGGCCAGTTGAAACTGCCAGTGCATTGGATGTAAATATTATGGAGAACACCCTGTGAAAGCAAAGGAAACATGCCTCAGTTTGAGGAAAGCAGTGTTCTAACCGTAAGATTCAGAATTCCTTTGTACGTAAGTAGCTTGCTAAGAAGAATAAATGCACATCTATAGAGATGGATGTTGGAGACATGGCAGCTAATGGTTCTGACAGATCATTCTACACCATAGAATGGGTTGACGTCATCATATTGCACATGGATAATGTCTTGTAATTGTTAGCATGATGACCGCAGAAGGAGAGCGTCAAGTGAATGTGAATTGTGAGATTAACATTAATGATATATGCAACATCATGAGCTTTGCAAAGCTTTATGAAGTGTCTCAAGATGATGAACCAAGAATGAAGTCAATAAAATTAAAATTGAGTCCAAATGATGGAACAGCATTCATCCCAAGGGACAATTAATGCTGATGCTCAATACAATGGGAAGAATGAAGATCTGCAGTTACAGATAGATGTTAAGCAAAATCCGGTCATCTCAGCTGAAGCAAGTCGAAAGCTTGTATTGGTAACCCAACACGTACCAGATGAGATTCACAGTGTTTCTCAGGGCACCAGCCCATTAACTACTGAAGAGATCCTAAAAAAAATTATAAAGGTGTTTTTACAGGTCTTGGATGTCTTCCCAGTGAATATCATATCAAAATAGATGAAAGTGTGAGACCATCTTCTGAAAAGAATGCCAGTAACCCTCAAGGTAAATTCATAACAATGTAGAGAGTTGGAAAAGAGAAGATTAATCAAGAAAGTGACAACCACATTGGATTAGCTGCAATTTTTAAAAATTCATTCATGGGATAAGGGTGTCACTGGCTATACCAGCATTTATTGTCCATCCCTAATTGCCCAGAGGGCAGTTAAGGTCAACCACATTGCTGTGGGTCTGGAGCCACATGTAGGCCAGACCGAATAAGAATGGCCATTTCCGTCCCTAAAGGAAATTAGTGAATCAGATGGGTTTTTCGACAATCGACAATGGACTTCTTAATTCTGGACTTTTTAAAATTGAATTCAAATTCCACCATCTGCAGTGGATTTGAACCCAGGTCTGGCCTGGGTCTCTGGATTAACATCCAGCAATTATAACACTAGGCTCTCATTTCCCCATGGTAGCAATGAAAAGATCCTGGAAATTTGGGAGTGTGCATAGATCCAAAGGCCATCAATAAAGCTTTACAGCAATCTCAATTCCCTCTAGCAACCAGAACACACCATGACAAAGATCATACTACCTGGGATGTGAGGGATGGATATCGACCAGTGAAGTTAGGTGAAAGCAACAGTTTTCTGACGACATTTTCAATGCCATTTAGGATCGCAGATACTGTTTTGGTATTGACAATGGAGACAGCATGTGATAGTTAATGATGTTCCAAAGTTGAAGTGATTATGGATGATCTGCTAGTCCACAGATGTGGAGAAATCATGGAAGAAGCCTTTACACATCAAGATTAGAATAACTAGTGATGATAATGCCAGGACTTGAGGTAGTATGATGTAAATGATAAAGTCACCCTGTCGTGCAGTGTGACCAGACCCATCCCCTTATAACCCACCTAATCTACACATCCCTGAACACTATGGGCAATTTAGCTTTCCCAATCCACCCAACCTTCACATCTTTGAACTGTGGGAGGAAACCAGAGCACCCAGAGGAAACCCACGCAGGCATAGGGAGAATGTGCAAACTTCACACAGACAGTCGCCCGAGGGTGGAATTGAACCCAGGTCCCTCGCGCTGTGAGGCAGCAGTGCTAACCACTGAGCCACCATGCCACCCTAAAGTCTTCCATCTTCTAAGCTGCAGCCAGTGGGGTAACATTGCAGAGAATGGTTAGGCTGGGCAAAAGCACCCACAAGCCAACAAGGTTTCTTTGTTTTGTGAGTTTCTAACTCTATTTAATTTCTCTAAGTAATACTGCTCGAGTCTGTGAAACCTTTTGCAAGAAAACTTAATTTACAGCTTGATCTATAGACACATTCTGTCATCACTAGGTCAGAGTTTCTGCTCCCTTCCCATTTTAATCTACTTAATGATGTGACTGATATAATCAGTACATCACTGAAACCTTATCATTATGCATGCTTCTAATATTAATCCCATTTCTCCAAATGGCAAAAGCTCTGAGCCATGAGGGCCAGGTACAAATCCCACCCGCCCTAGGGGTATGCAATAATATTGTTGAAAGGTTGATTTGAAAATATCTGAATAGTTTAGTTTGGTTTGTATAACCTAGTGAGTTGTTGGATAAAACTGTGAATGATAATTTTTAGTAAAAATGTTTATGGTGTCTTTTATTGTAGGTATTAACAAGTGAATAAAAACAGAAAATGCTGGGGAAACTTAGCAGGTTTGTCAGCATCTGTAGAGAGGGAAAGAGAGTTAATCCTTTAAGTCTAATATGACTCTTCTTTAGAACTCAAGTTCAATCCTGGAGAAAGGTCATAATGGACACAAAATATTAACTCTGTTTCTCTCTTCACAGATGCAGGCAGACCTGTTGAGCTTCTCCAGCACTTTATCTTTTAACTTCAAATTTCCAGTGTCTGAAGTATTTTGCTTTTAGTTGGGCAATGGAAAGCTATGATTCGGCATCTTAGATGTATGCAGAGGTGGGAATGGTGGATGTGTTGTGATAAAAAGAAGTGAGTGGAAACCAGAGTCTGAGAAGGTGCTCTCGGGCAGTCAATTCAGAGGGAAGGTGTCCAAGATCCATTCTCCATCTCCTCTTCCTATTTTGTCAGTTTGCTCGTGGTAATACCTGTACTCCCATTATAGTGATATAATGGAGGATGCAGCGTTTCAATATCCTGATGATCTGCTCCATGGCCCTCCTTATACTTGCCTTATCCTTACATGATTGAGTGATAGAGCTGGGGATCAGGATTAGAAGTGATATATACAGGGCATCACCTTTGTCTTCATAAAGTCACTCTCTGGTTTTATATGAAAGAATGAAGATGGTAGGAACAACAGATTGCCTCAGAGATAACAAGGTGTAGAGCTGGATGAACACAGCAGGCCAAGCAGCATCAGAGGAGCAGGAAAGCTGACGTTTCGATCCAGGCATTGTGGCTGCTGTCGGGTTTGTAGACATTCAACAAAATGCTGTATTGTACATCTTCAAATACCAATGGCATTTTGGTAGAAAGGCAGAACCTGTGATTCTGAAAACGCCGATCATTGACACAGGAGTGTCATGTGCATTGTCAATGGCCACTTGCTGCTTTGAAGCTTCGCTATCCTGGGTAGATAATGTGTCCTCTCATATTGCTTGAATGTGCAAAAGATTAAAATGATGCATTCAACTCTCCTAAAGTAGATAATCTCCATCATCTTCCAGATGCATTGATGTGTAACGTACTGGGTTATTTGAGAAATATTACCCACTCCTGACTGGAAACGTCTGGACATGTAGAAATTCCATTTTGCTGTGACTTTAATTGCCAATGGCAATGTTCTCCTCTCTATGATGTGAGACTCCAGGTCAGACTAAAGCAAGTGACTTCTTTCTGTGGCTTGTGATTTACCTCATATATTCCTCCTGGTTGAAGTGGACGTAAGATGCATTCTTGAAAATCCCATAGTGGGTAGGGTCTTCTGTGGAAAGACCTCATTTTTCTCCCTCAGTCAGTGTGGAGTTTCCCTTGATTGCACCTTTCATTTGTACATTGGTTTACTGCAATCCAAGGGCACCAAAACCACAAACCCCACAGTTTGGGCAAAATTGAGTAATAAACCCTGTTACCACCCTGAATGTATTGAGCAGCTTTCCGAAATAATCCACAGCACTTCCAGTAACTTTGTCTAATCAGAAGAAAGTCAAAAAAACCTCAACTCCAAGCTGGTGGTAGAACTTTTAAATAAAGCTATTAGGTTTTGGGAATGAGAATGCAGTGACGGGGTGTGTTTGCTGTTGAATGGATGTTCAGCAGTGAGAGATTGACACAGGCATTTGGTAGACCTAGACAGATCAAGTTCATGAAATGAATGTCAAATCAGCCAGAAAGGCTAACATCATCATCGTTGCTCTCATTCAGCAGCGGGAGTCATGACAACATGAGCCAGGGGGCAGCCGGGAAGGTCAGGTTTCTGTATAAAAAACTTCCCTCGTGCATAGGCAGAGCGAAGGCTGAGCAGGAGCAAATGCAGACATGGGGACTCCTGGGTAAGTGAACTAATATATTTGGGCATTGGCTAAACCGAAACATTACACGTGTAGCATCTCCCACCTATCCTCCTCCTCCTCTAACCAAAAAAAAAAGACTCTGTGTGGACGGTTAGTAAGGGGAGGTTTTTTTTCTTTCTCTTTAATTCTTTTGGCAATTTAGAACAGAGGGAATGGAAGCAAGGGCAGTTGTATGCTCCTCTTGTAGGATGTGGGAGGTAAGGGTCACTACTAGTGTCCCTTCTGACTTCACCTGCAAGAAGTGCACCCAATTCCAGCTCCTCACAGACTGCATAAGGGAACTGGAGCTGGAGCTGAATGAACTCCAGGTCATTCAGGAGGCTGCGGGGGTGATAGAGAGGAGTTATAAGGAGGTAGTCACACCCAACTTACAGGATAAAGGTAGCTGGGTGACCGTCAGGAGAGGGAAAGGGAATAGGCAGACAGTGCAGGGATCCTCTGTGGCCATTCCCCTATTAATAAGTATACCGCTTTGGCTACTGTTGGGGGGCATGACCTACCAGGGGAAAGCCATAGCGGCCAGGTCTCTGGCACTGAGCCTGGCTCTGTGGCTCAGAAGGGAATTGGAGAAAATAGGAGAGCGATAGTGATTCAACAGTTGGGGGAACAGACAGGAGATCCAGTGGTCGCAAACAAGACTCCCGATGGTATGTTGCCTCCCGGGTGCCAGGGTCAGGGATGTCTTGGATCGAGCCTACAGGATTCTTAAGGGGGAGGGTGAGCAGCCAGAAGTTGTGGTGCACATCGGTACAATGGCATAACTAGAAAAAGGGATGAGGACCTGAAAAGTGAATATAGGGAGTTAGGTTGGAAGCTAAAAGACAGGACGAGCAGAATAGTAACCTCAGGATTACTATTGGTGCCATGGGCTAGTGACGCTTGGAATAGAGCGCGAGTGCAGCTGAATATGTAGCTACAGAGCTGATGTAGGAGAGAGGGCTTCCCATTGGGGAAAGTGGGACCTGCACAAGAAGGACGGAGATTTAGATATCACAGGGGCAGGAATGGAGAGGGATAGCAGCAGAATGTATTTAATTGACAGAGGGGGAATTACAATGCTATTAGGCAGGAACTGTGGAGCATAAATTGGGAACAGATGTTCTCAGGGAAATGCACAATAGAAATGTGGAAGTTGTTTAGGGAGCACTTGCTGCGAGTACTGGATAGGTTTGTCCCGCTGAGGCAAGGAAGGAATGGTAAGGTGAAGGAACCTTGGATGACAAGATACGTGGAACATCTAGTCAAGAGGAAGAAGGAAGCTTGCTTAAGATTGAGGAAGCAAGGATCAGACAGGGCTCTAGATGGTTACAAGGTAGCCAGGAAGGAACTGAAGAATGGACTTAGGAGAGCTAGAAGAGGACATGAAAAAGCCTTGGTGGGTAGGATTAAGGCAAATCCCAAGATGTTCTATACTTATGTGAGGAACAAGAGGATGGCCAGAGTTAGGGTAGGGCCAATCAGGGATAGTGGAGGGAACTTGTGCCTGGAGTTGGAGGAGGTAGGGTAAGTCCTTAATGCATACTTGGCCTTAGTATTCACTAGTGAGAGGGACCTTGTCATTTGTGAGGACAGCATGAAACAGGCTGATATGCTCAAACAGGTTTATGTTAGGAAGGAGGATGTGCTAAAAATTTTGAAAAACATGATGATAGATAAGTCCCCTGGACCAGACGGAATATACCCAATGTACCTACAGGAAGTGAGGGAAGAGATTGCTGCTCCTTTGGCGATGATCTTTGTGTCCTCACTGTCCACTGGAGTAGTACCAGATAATTGGAGGGTGGCAAATGGTATTCCTTTGTTCAAGAAAGGAAATAGGGATAACCCTGGGAATTACAGACCAGTCAGTCTTACTTCTGTGGTAGGAAAATTGTTGAAGAGGATTCTAAGAGATACTATTTATGATTATTTGGAAAAGCACAGTTTGATTAGTGATAGTCAGCATGGCTTTGTGAGGGGCAGGTCACGTCTCACAAGTGTTATTGAATTCTTTGAGGATGTGACAAAGCATATTGATGAAGGTTGAGCAGTGGATATGGTGTACATGGATTTTAGCAAGGCATTTGATAAGATACCCCATGGTTGGCTCATTCAGAAAGTAAGGAGGCATGGGATTCAGGGAAATTTGGCTGTTTGGATACAGAATTGACTGTCCAATAGAAAACAGAGGGTGGTAGTAGATGGAAAGTATTCAGCCTGGAGTTCAGTGACCAGTGGCTTTCCATAGGGATCTGTTCTGGGACCTCTGCTGTTTGTGATCTTTATAAATGACTTGGATGAGGAAGTGGAAGGGTGGGTTAATAAGTTTGCCGATGACACGAAGTTTGGTGGAGTTGTAGATAGTGTGGAGGGCTGTTGTATGTTGCAATGGGACATTGACAGGATGCAGATCTAGGCAAAGAAGCGGCAGATGGAATTCAATGCAGAAAAGTGTGAAGTGATTCATTTTGGAAGGTCGAATTTGAATGCAGAATACAGGGTTAATGGCAGGATTCTTGGCAGTGTGGACGAACATAGGGATCTTGGGGTCTACGTCCACAGATCCCTCAAAGTTGCCACCTAAGTTGATAGGGTTGTTAAGAAGGCGTATGGTGTGTTGGCTTTCATTGGCAGGAGGATTGAATTTAAGAGCCGCGAGGTTATGCTGCAGCTCTATAACACCCTGGCTAGACCACACTTGGAATATTGTGTTCAGTTCTGGCCGCTTCATTATAGGAAGGATGTGGAAGTTTTAGAGAGGGTGCAACAGAGATTTACCAGGATGCTGCCTAGACTAGAAGGCAGTTCTTAAGAGAAAAGGTTGAGGGAGCTAGGGCTTTTCTCATTGGAGCGAAGAAGGATGAGAGGTGATTTGATAGAAGTGTACAAGGTGATGAGAGACATAGATAGAGTGGATAGTCAAAGACTTGTTCCCAGGGCGGAAATGATTTTCATAAGGGGGCATAACTTTAAGGTGATTGGAGGAAGGTTTAGGGGAGATGTCAGAGGTAAGTTCTTTACACGGAGAGTGGTGGGTGTTTGGAATGCATTGCCAGTGGTGGTAGTAGAGCCAGATACATTAGGGACATTTAAGCGACTCTTGGATAGGCACATAGATGATAGCAAGATGAAGGGTATGCGGGTTAGTTTGATCTTAGAGTAGGATAATAGGTCGGCACAACATTGTGTGCCAAAGGGCCTGTACTGTGCTGTACTGTTCTATGTTCTATGTTCTATCATGATTTGATCTCTTCTGCTGCTTCTGGTGCACATGACACACGTGGGATACACTCACATGTATGCCCTTCACAACACGGGCCACTACAAAAGCAACAACAGAAGTGGCCAGAAATGTGGCCAGTGCCATTTTTGACTAGCAACTTTTGCGACTCTAACAAACAATGCCATTGGGTTCAACTTTGTAGCCTTGGCTTATTCTAGCTCGCAGCATTGCTGTTGTTACTTCAAAGGATTAATTGATTTTCAATTCAACTGATAGACTGCGGAGGAAAACTAATGCTGTAATAATGCGGTAATGAAACCCACCTAATACCATTGTCTGAAAAAATTCCTTTTTAAAATAAATGCCTGTTCAGTTGAAAGGGAATAGTGATGTAGAAACTTAGAAATGAATTGGTTTACTGTCTGCACTGAATCCTATAACCTTGTAAGACCATAATATTGCAACATGTATATGTGTTTTAACACACAATTATTTCATTGTAGTATGCTCACCATGTAAATCAGAATAAAACATTGCACAATGAGCCAAGAGGAAGAACTAAACTAAGGAGAAAGTATTACAGCTAAATTAATGTATAATTTGTCATGGACAAATATTTAAGAAAACTACTAATGTCCATTCCATTAATTTTTGACCATTTCAATAATTATAGCTTCAACTGATAAAATTGCTTTTTAAAAAATGTACATCATTATTTCCAAGTTCCCAGCACCATTTTTGATACCCTGTCTCAATTAATAAATATTGGCAGAAGAACATTTGAAAGTGTAATTTTAAGTCATTGAAACAGTCTCTGATTTTCAGTGTATACCTCAGACTATGATTTATAATTGCATATAACATCTGTTGTGTTGATTCCAGTAACAGATCCCTTGTGATTTCAACATGATAATTGATTGAACAATGTATGACAATGTAAAACATATTATTTTTTCTCTTTTTCTCTTATCAAAATGTTGTATTGAATTTGGGTTCCTACAGGATTTTTATGCATTCTGGCTTTTAAACATAGTACTTTTGTATTAATCGTTGCAGGCTATAGAGCAAGTATTAACACAAAGTGTCATATAATCCTATTTTTTATGTTGACATTCTTCTTACAGCATTGTATTCATTTTTCACTGTCTTAGAGAACATAAATGTTGACAGTATCTTCAGATGTTTGAATGAAATGACCAACCACTACATTATTGTAGAAATACAGCATGTACAAAGGGTAGATAATATGACACATCAATAATTAAACATCTTATAATAAGCACAAAAAAACTGTGACTTCAGAAAAGTAATTTCTCCTTGAAATATCACACTAATCCATGGTAAGTGTAACATTACAGTCCTTTTAAACCTGTTGTGAATGAAGCAAGATCTGCTTTGAAGTCCGACTACCAAGTGAGACTCAAATCAAATTTCTAACAAACGTGGATTGCATAAGTCATAAATCCCGAGATAATGCATATTATTTGAATAGAGATAATGGATATGTTACTGTGCGTTGAGTCCAGACCAAAGAGACATTAGTATACTGGCAACTACAAAAAGGTCAAATAAAGAACGTGGAGTAAATGTCTTTAAACAGAGCTTGGTCAGAATTTGAAACACACAGCTATGTGTTGTGGATTAAGCAGATACCATTTAAGGGAAGACTTGATGTATGCAAGGGGAAGAAGTCAACAAAGGATGGAATGGGAGGAGAGAATTAATTAAAAGGCTTGTGTAAAAATGCTATTAAAGAACAAATGGGCTGAAAAAGTTTTTTTTTTATGTACTGTTCATTGCCTGGCACTTTGTGGCATAAATATTGTTTGTCAGTTATCTGCCCAGTTCTTGTTGCAATTGGACACAAATGGCATTATTTGAGGCATCATGAATTGGTTTGGATATTGTACAGAAATCAGTTAACACCCCACTTTTGATCTTATGTTGGAGGGAAGGTCATTGACCAAGAATCCTTAAGTTACTTGGACATCAAACAATACTTTGAGGACCTCCTGAACTGACTGACCTCGAATAACTATAACCTCTTTGTGTACTGATGCACCTCTGTAACTCATAATGACAAATATTGACACACTCCGGGCTAAATGGAACCTGCGTCCAGGTCAGTTAAGGAATGAAAATGTTTGCTTGATTTGCCTGATGCCATACTTAAAGAGTACTGGTTCTGGGGTGGCTCTCATTGTATTCAGACTACATGTTTATGCGCAGGTTCCCAGCAGGAACCATGAACAGGATGTCCAGGAGATAATATATGCTTAAAGATGGCACTTGATGGCCTTGTTGAAAATAGGTGGGGCCTGGAGGAAAGTCCCAGATTCAAGGCATCATGGCCACTGTTGCAATGGAAAACGTATATGTGCTTAAGTTGTTGCCTTTGCTGGCAGATCAGGCAAATATTTATGGAATAGAATCCCTCCCAATTGTCATAAATAATTTAGTCTTGTATGAGAGTGCGCAGCAGAGCTGGTCCTGATCCATTCACTGCATCTATAGAAGCACGGCAACTCACTCAAAGCCCACAGTCTCCTCCATCACAAACTCTATTGGGGAAGTCGTGAATTTTCTGGTATCAGCAACAGTTTGGCTACGCCCTCCTTGGTTGCAATGTAGGGGCCATGATCAATGGCATCTGCTGGCTGTTGGGAAGGGAGCTTAATACATAAAATATCAGAATCACAGAGACACAGGCAATTGTCCCATTGGGAACACCCAGCATGGGTTCATGAAGGGTAGGTCATGTTTAACTAATTTGGTGGAATTCTTTGAGGGCATTACTTGCATGGTGGACTATGGGGAACTAGTGGATGTGGTGTATCTGGATTTCCAGAAGGCATTTGACAAGGTGCCACACCAAAGGCTGCTACGTAAGATAAAGTTGCATGGTATTACAAGTAATGTATTGGTATGGATAAAGGATTGGTTGCCTAATAAAAAGCAAAGAGTAGGGGTAAATGGGAGTTTTTCTGGTTGGCGGTCAGTGGCTAGTGGTGTGCCTCAGGGATCAGTGTTGGGACCGCAATTGTTTACAATTTACATAGATGATTTGGATTTGTGGACTAAGTGTGGTGTGTCAAAATTTGCAGATGACACTAAGGTGAGTGGTAGAGCAAAGTGTGCAGATGACACTGAAAGTCTGCAGAGGGATATAGATAGTCTGAGTGAGTGGGCAAAGGTCTGGCAGATGGAGTACAATGTTGATAAGTGTGAGGTCATTCATTTTGGTAGGAATAACAGCAAAATGGATTATGTTTTAAATGGTAAAAAATTGCAGCACGCTGCTGTGCAGAGAGACTTGGGTGTCCTTGTGCATGAATCGCTAAAAGTAGGATTGCAGGTGCAGCAGGTAATTAAAAAGGCAAATGGAATTTTGTCTGCCATTGCTAGAGGGATGGAGTTGAAAAACAGGGAGGCTATGCTGCAGCTGTATAGGGTCCTGGTGAGGCCACACCTGGAGCACTGTGTGCAGTTTTAGTCTCCTTACTTGAGAAGGGATATACTAGCACTGGAGGGGGTGCAGAGGAGATTCACTTGGTTGATTCCAGAGTTGAGAGGGTTGGATTATGGGGAGAGACTGAGTAGGCTGGGATTATACTCATTGGAATTCAGAAGAATGAGGGGAGATCTTATTGAAACACATAAGATTATGAAGGGAATAGATAAGGTGGATGCAGGGAGGTTGTTTCCGCTAGCAGGTGAAACTAGGACTAGGGGGCATAGCTTCAAAATAAAGGGAAGCAGATGTAGGACTGAGGTCAGGAGGAACTTCTTCACCCAAAGGGTTGTGAATCCGTGGAATTCCCTGCCCAATGAAGCGGTTGAAGCTACCTCGCTGAATGTTTTTAAGGCAAGGTTAGATAAATTTTTGAACAGTAAAGGAATTAAGGGTTATGGTGAGTGGGCGGGTAAGTGGAGCTGAGTCTCAAAAGGATCAACCATGATCTTATTGAATGGTGGGGCAGGCTCGAGGGGCCAGATGGCCTACTCCTGCTCCTAGTTCTTATGTTCTTATGTTCTTATGTTACTATGACCTGGTGCTGGATTGCAATTCTTGATTGAGCAGATGCTGGGGCTCGGTCACTGCTGCCCTTGAAACCTGGAGCCACAAGATACTATTTCTTCATTCAGATGAGGCTGGAAATCCAGTGCCTGTTCACCCTCATAGTGTAGAAATTTGTCATTCTGCATCCCTTCAGCCTATACAATTTTCTGCTGTCTACCTTGTTGCTCATGTCATAGTACCAATGGCAGACGAAACAGAATATTCATGTCCCAATAATGCATTTGTTTTGAAATGTTTAGGACTTCCAACATGTCACTCTCAAAGTTCAGCTTAGTGAACAATCAAAACACTCTCCAACAGTATATCCAGTCCAACAGGTAAATACCTTAATACAGCTGTGTATCCATTTTAAATAGTGGTTCTGCAGTTTGTTTCCCAAGTTTGAGTAATGACTTTCTCCTCAAAATTAAGTCCCAGAGACTGTCAAACATTTAGAAAAATTACCTTGTTTGGACATAGGATCCTCATTTTAATATTAAAGTTGCTAAAACGTTGCAGGGATGTTGGTATAAGCACACATTTAACATGAGCAGTCACATTGCTAAATTGCCCATAATTATACCAACTGAGTACCTGCAAATATGAACAACAATGTTGAATTTAGCTTTGCTTGTATTACCGTGTTTACTGTATTTTATGTATCATTTTAGTGGAGAGTACATTTCAATTTGTGTTTTCAAATCAATGCATGTTTCCATACCTCAGTAGCTTTATCTCTCTGCTAATAGTTTGAATGCATGACCTTATGCCGTTTCAAGGTGACAGATCACTTTGGCACTCAATGAGATAAGTTGCCAGTTTTATTTTCGGTTAGATGAGCACCTTTCCTCTAGTAATATATTTGTGAAGTGATTTGAGTAAAATGGTATGCGCTTCTTGCCAAAGTGAGTGAGAGTACAATTTTCCCTGAATTTACAAATTTGCAGTTTGTTTTATTCCTTAGTGAAATCAGAACTATATACATTGTTTTAAATTGAATGTCATTGGAGCTGTTTCACTAAGATTAAATAAAAAATAGTAGCAGAACAGAAAGACAAAAGTAAAGTTGCCAGAATCTTACCAGACCATAGGGCTGCTCTTTCAGTAGAGAGAGAAACATCCGGAGATGGTTGAATGTGAAGGTCACCACAACTCAGGCGAGGGGAAAGGTTGGAAAGGAGTATCCTTCATGATAACCTCAGCTAGTGCAAGAACCCATGCTGTTGGCAACAGTCAGCTAGCCAATGCAGAGCTTAAACGATTATGTTCCAAGATAAAACCCATGTGTTCTGAAGCTTGATTTATTGTAACCGAGTTGTGAATAAAATTATAATAAGTGCTGCTGAGACTCTGACCTGATATGAATGTTTGAGTTGCACTTCAGTAGGATCGGAGGTACTTTATGTTTTAAACTTTCTTCCTGACTGACAATGCTGCAGAGGAACTTCTGAAAAGATTTCTCTGATGCATCCAAGTCCCCTTTGACTGATGCTGATTAAAGCTCAAATATCTCAAAATGCCAATCAATACATTTGCCTGTGGACTGGTGCAAATTTTTAGCTTTTGGAGATGGTGTAAAACTTTCAGTATCCGACCTGTTGCTTGTTGTAAATCTCTCATGGTTTATCATTCCAAATAAGTCAATGAAAAGAATTAGAGGTTTCTTAATAATCTGACTATTTAAAGTTGCCAGTTTTACACTATTACAAAGGTTAAACCTGAAAGTTTCATGTTACATTCATGAATCAAATATATTTGACTTGTGTTTAGATACAATGCACTTATGCTCTTGGGAATATATTAATTTAAAACTTTCATACTGCATGCATTCTAGTTAAACATCAATGGGAATTCCTTCATATTTTGGGAATATGTTTGTTGCAACAGATTATATTTAAAGCTCACAGCAAAGACACTCAACATACAAACTTTGTAAAGAGGAAGTAGAACATTGAAATCAGGAACTTTGTGAGAAGAGAATACCTTGGTACTGATGTTGTGACTAATATGTAGCTATAAGGAAAACTATTTAAGAGGAGACAGTTCAATAGAAACATTGAAGAGAGGAGTGGGAATAGGTTGGTGCACTTAACCAGGTCAAAGGCCCCAGAGAAGCTGAAGAGAATGAGGAGTGTTGAAGCACTGTATTCACAGAATGTAGTTATCAGGATTGTTTCAGTGCAACAGAGACAAAAACTCTGATTGGTGATGTTCAAATGGGCTATCCTCAGGCTCTGTCATGCAAGAACTATAAAGAATGAGATGAAAGTTTACACAACGGGCTTGGCAGAATTGAGGAGATCACATGGAACAGGCTATACTTGGCAGAATTAATCCTTGTGACCAGCCATACAGTACATGGTCTAGTTAGAAATGTTTTCTTATTAGATATCTTTTTGCTGTCTTCTTTACATTTATTTCCAAGTCCTGCAGGTAGTTTGTACAGAACTGAGCCTGCTTACCACCAGATGCTTCGACTGGTGCTTTAGTATTTTCTGATGACGGAGATCTGACGTCCCAAAATTAGGCAGCCTACCTTAAACTAGTTTGCATGTGCCCTTGGCCATCTCTGAAACATAGGAGCAACTTTTGTTCTGAGCTCTCAATCACTTGGACAAAGGAATAGTTTTGTGCAGTCGTATTGAGTTTCCTTTCAGTTTATTTATACCTGATGTATCCTCATCTCCTGTGGCAAAGATCAAATATGTGAAACCGATTTTGAAGCTTGATAAAGCTAAAATAAATAGTTACACCTGTCTTTAAAAGTTATTTAATCTTTAATTCAAACTTGATTGAACTAAAACATTCCATTTTCCTCTATTGGCCTAGCTTCCTGCACAAAGCTGCTCAGGCAGCTATTGTAATAAATTAGAGAGCAAGTTTCAGGCAGTCAGTGAAGATCTAAACTGGGCAAGTTTAGGCCATGTTAGGTGACACAGGAACCTCTTTGTACCAGAAGTACAATTTTAGATCTATAGGTTTTAATGATGGGAATGAATGAGAAAAGGTCATAAAACAAACAAACACTTTCTGGATTTTAAACAGAAGTGCAAGTGAATCTTCTGAATATAGAATTATACTATTGCATTATTCACGTGGTATCAAGAATCTCATGTGAGTCGGTGTTTAGAATAGGGAGAGGACGAGTGAATGCCAGAAAGTTTCAGCCAGGTGTAACTTGTATGAAGCATAAACAATTGAATAAATTTCATGTACTTTTATTTTAACATAAAACTATGTTAAGCAGTTATATGTGAATTTCCTTGCAAAGTGTTCACAAATCAGTCCTCTTAGTCATTGTTATGCTAATATTTTCCAGAAAATTCTGGTCTAAATCTGATGGTTTCTTTTGTTTTTGCAGTGAAGAAGATATATGCTGTAACTGTGCAGCTTGGGCAAGGGTTGAAATAATTAATTCTAAATATCGTGCTTGAATTACATGCCTGTGAAGATATGAAGATGATAGGCATCTTTACTTTGTAAATGAAGCATGAAATATGGACAATTTATCTTGACAAGGTGAAGTCTAAGAAGACCAATGACTTCTCGCAAGCAATGCATTGAGACCACGACGGGCTTGGCTGAGCATATCAATGGAAAGTTAACTAAATTTCAAACTACCTACCCAGGTTTTGATGACAACTCTTTCCATCGCAATTTATAGAACACAAAGTAACAAAGCCTACTAGATGTGTTGGCCCCACAAAGATGGGCTACACACAGAAAATTTTCAGAGGTTATTCATAGTTGGAACATTACTGGGATATCAAACTTTCTCCATCGTGTGACAGATTGCTTGGCCAACAACCCATTTGTGAGGAGATAGCTTAAATGGGAAATGCCTTCTTAATCTACAAGGGTGTCCTATTAAATTAATCTGGGACAAGAATCTCAGAGAAGACATTTTGTCCTAAAAGGTAAAGGCCCCTGACTTGGAAAAATCCACCTCAGGCTGAGAAGAGGAGCTTTTCTTGAACATGTGGATGAGAAGTTTAACGCCAGTGATTTGACTATAGCTTTCAGCTATAAGATGCTGAAAACCCAATATTGCTTGAATTAAATTGAATTATTATGAATTCACCCCAGAAATTGCTGATCTTCATTTTTCTTTCAGAGAAGCAGAAAGAGAATTTTCAGGCCTGCAATGCTTCCTTTGACCATCTTGACGGAACAGCTTAATACTGACATTTCACCTTTCTTGAAAGATATGTGAGCTGTTCTTCCTAATAATAATTATTTTTTGTGGACGAAGAAGGGGTTTTTATTGTGATTACAATTTGGGTATTGTGCATTCTTTCTTTCACTTCTTCTGTTCAAAATCCAGAATGATATTTATTTGTTTTATGACAATCGTCTGGTTCAAAGACATTCCTGTGTATCCTTTCTTTTTTTCAGTAAACTCAGGGGAAAGTCCATGTGGTATCAACTTTTGATAGTTGCAACACTCAAGGAGTTAGAACATTCAATCAAAAGCATCTTGTTGCATTCAAGACATGTGAAAAAGGGGACATCTTAAAATAAATTTGGAGTGATTAGTTGGCTTTTCAGTTTTTTTATGAACGCAAAAGTCTTCAAAGGCTAAAAGAGCATCCTGGAAATGCTCAGCAGCCTGGAATCATCCACAAAGACAGAACTAGAGCTCATGTTTCAGGTTAGTGATGTTTCCTCATAACAGGTAAAGTAAGAAGATTTTTCTTAACATGAGTTGTGAGTATCATTGACAAGACCAGCATTTCATGCCCACCAGTAACTGCCTTTGAATTGATTGGCTGTTTTGGCCATTTTCAGAGAGCAGTTAAGACCACATTTCTGCAGATCTGGAATCATTGTGGACCAGACTGGATAAGGATGAGAAATTTCTTTCCCTAGGTTTTTATGACGACTGTTAATGATGATATAGTTGCTAGTAGTCTGGCACTTTTCTTTCTTTCCAGATGATTTTAATTGAATTCGAATTTCACCAAATTTGAAGTCATGTTCCCAGACATTATCTCGGTCTTTGGATTACAGTCCAATGAGATTACTACTCCATCACCACCTCTCCAAACAGGTACACTGAGATCATTTTGAAAAAGAATGAAAGAGAAGGTGTGTGTAAAGATACAAGACAGAAGAAATAAAATGACAAAAGAGTTTGGTGTGCAGGGCCAAAGGGAGTGATTAGGTGACCAGTAAAGAGACAGAATCAAAAGATGTTCATAGAATAGCTATGATGGTAGAACAGCTGCCATCTAAATGCAAAAATGAGGGTAAAACAGAAATATGTAAAGAGTAAGATAATAGAATAGGGACAGATACTGCAGTCAGAATTTGTTGAGCTAATAAGACTGTCACATGTCTAGTTGAAATCAGATGTTGTTCCTTGAGCATTCATTGAGTTCAATAGCACATTTGTTTGTCATTCTTTTTGGTTTCTCAGTCATTGCCAATCCTGCCTGGGTCTTGCTAGACTGGCCCTAGTGAAGCTGGCACATCCAGCTTCCATTGCTATTCCTTCTTAGGGACTAACTGCTGTACCAGCAGTGCCCACTGGTTTTGGTAACACCGCTGGATCTGGAGAGCTACTGGCCATTTGAATGATGTATAGATTGAAACCTTGAATTGAGGCAGTTGACTCTAACCTTAATCCAAACCCTACTGCAGTTAACTGCCTGGTGACTGCACAGTCCAGGCATGCTTCTTTGTGCGTAGGCTCATCGCTCCCCAGTGGGTGAGGTCACTGCCTTAAAAAAATTCTGTCAATAGTTAATTCACAAATCAGCCATGATTTCCTCAAATGGTTGAACCTGGTCAAGGGCCAAATGGCTAACTGCTGTTCCTATAATTGGCCTAATTTAGAACCAATTTTAAATTGAAATAAATCAGAGATCAGCTCACCATGTTGTATTGATTACTGCCTAACAAAGTAAACCATAAAAATAATACCATGAAAACTTTATAATTATCCACACTAATTTTCTATATGAGGATATTCTCCTTTACAGTGAAAGTAATAGAAATTTCAATTCTGAAAAGTTTTCCATACTTTAAATGAAAATATCATGGACTCTAGATTACACATGGTTGTACCTGTTTTCCCATTGTGAAATGGGCAATAATAATGAATTCTACATTGTGATGATGTGTCCAATTGTTGTATGTGACAGGGCCGTGCAATCTCCAAACAACTGTGCCTCAAAAACCACTTCCTGGGGTCTGCTAAGATTCTGCTTAGAGTGTGCAGCTTGGCATCTGGAAGTTTTATGCCGTTGGCTTGTTATATCATTTGAAGGTGACAGTCTTCTGACTGGAAGGTTCTCACTTCTGCTGCTGTCTTCCTTGCCTACCTGCCTATGCCATTTTTGGTTAGAGAGTTTAAACTCTTCCTCTCATTCATTCAAGAGCTCACTTTAATGCTGTCACTCAAATCCCAAAGAAAATCCATCAGTTAAAGTGAAATTGGTGTTAGAATGCTTAGTTAAGACACTGGAATGGCTAAACTATCAAACAGGAAATGTTGGAAAGTTTACCAGTGTATCATTTTGGTAAAACCTGGTGACTGGATCAAACACAATCAAAGAAACTTTGGGAAATAAGGATCAATACTATGGAGGCATTGATCATAACCACCCAATTCTAAAATGCGGAGTGATGCCACGGAACTGGAGAATTGCAAATTCTATTCCTTTGTCCAAAAAAGAGTGAGGATAATTCAAACAATCAGAAACCAATCATTTCCACCACAGCAGTAGGAAATTGTTTAGAAACAATAATGCAAGATAAAATTATACCTTTGGGACATAAGCCAATAAATTAAGAAATGCCAGCATAGGTTCCTTAAAGGAAGAAGTGTCCCGACCCGAAACGTCAGCTTTCCTGCTGCTTGGCCTGCTATGTTCCTCCAGCTCACAACTGTGTTGTCTCATGTCTAACTAGCTTGTTTAAGTTTTTCAGTTGAGCTAATGGAACAATGGTGTAGTCAACATAGACTTCCAAAAGACATTTCATAAAGTGTAATGTAACAAGCTGCTCCATGAAGTTAAAGCCCAAGAAACTAAAGGGACTGTGATGGTATTGATATGAAGTTGGCGCTCTCATTTCCCGCAACTCATCCCTCACACCCCCCTCCCCGCAATAACCACCAAAACAGAATCCCCCTCATCCTCACGTACCACCCCACCAACCTTTGGATCCAACTCATCATCCTCCGGCACTTTCGCCATCTGCAATCTGACCCCACTACCAAAGACATTTTTCCCTCCCCACCCTTATCTGCCTTCCGGAGGGACCACTCTCTCCGTGACTCCCCTGTCTGCTCCACACTCCCCACCAGCCCCACCACTCCCGGCACTTTTCCCTGCAACCGCAGGAAATGCTACACCTGCCCCTACACCTCCTCCCTCACCCCCATCCCAGACCCTAAGAAAACCTTCCACATCAAACAGATGTTCACCTGCACATTTGCTAATGTGGTATACTGTATCCGCTGTTCCCGATGTGGCCTCCTCTACATTGGGGAAACCAAGCGGAGGCTTGGAGACCGCTTTGTAGAACACCTATGCTCGACAAAAAAAAAATTGAGAATAGTTCTAGTGATGAGGGTCTTCAGTTATGTGGATAGTTAGAGTGAGTAGGTGGGGCTGAGAAGATGTGGTTGAGAGGATATTTGATAGTGGTGTTAAAATCATGAGCAGTTTGGACACCGTAGATAGGGAGAAACAGTTTACATTGTTGGAAGTGTCGAGACCAAGGGGCTACCAAATAAGATAAATGGTAAAGGAACCAAATATGACATGAGGAGAAAACTTGTCATAGAATCATAGAGTTTTACAGCATGGAAACAGACCCTTCAGCCCAACTTATCCTGTGGTGTGTTTAGATCTGGAATGCAGTGGTGGTGGCAGGTTCAAATATAGCATTGGAAAGGGATTTGGATATTTCTATGAAGAGCAATAATTTGCAATGCTACAGGCAAAGGGAAGAGGAGTGAGATTGGACTTCTATTTATTGCTCAAACCTGAAACATTGAAATGCTCTTGATTCATCATAACCCATATCAGTGTCTCTTTAGTTAAGAATCCTACCTTTGACAGAATATGCACACCATTTCTCTTACCCTTCCTAAATGGTCAGTGAACAGGAAATTGGATGTTTCATGATGTTGCTTTAGAAAGAAATTTGACAAACCATTAGGAAATTGGATTTTTGACCTCAAAATGGTCTTGCCGATCCTGCAGAGATCATATCCCAACGCTTGTCTTTTGTGGCTACTCTCTTGTTCAATTATTCTTATGAAGTACATACACAGTACCTTCTGGAAGAGAGGTGGCCCTTTTATTGAGGCAATTAGAGCGGGGACCTTAAATATATGTCAGGACAGGACTCCCCCACAGATTATAGTATGAGCTAGATTATAGTATTATCGGGTATTGGTTACGGTATTGGTCTACTTATTTAAGAAAGAATGTAAATGTATTGGAGACAGTTCAGAGAAGGTTTATGAGATTAATACTTGGAAAGTACACTTATGAGAATAGGTTGGACAGGTAGAGATTATATTATTTGCAGTTTAAAAGTGTAAACCGGCAAGATTAAAATATATAAGGTCCCGAGGGATCTTGATAGAGTAGATGTGAAAGGTTGTTTTCTCTAATCGGAGAATCTAGAACGAGTGGTCACAGTTTAAAAATTAAGTTGCCCACATAAAATAGAGATGAGGTAAAATGCTTTCTCGCAGCATGTCGTGACTTGTTGGAGCTCTCTTTCTGAAAAGATGGTGATGCAGAGTCCTTGAATATACTTTTTTAAGGCAGAGATAAATAGATTCTTGTGAAGGAAGGTGGTGAAAGTTTACCAGGGCAGGTGAGAATACAGATTTAAGTTACATCAAGAGCAGCGATGATTTTACTGAATGGCAGAATAAAATCAAGACACTGAATGACATATTTCTGTTCCTAATTTGTATGTTTGTATGTCAGCAGCTGCAGTCAGGAACACCTAACTGTCTGTCAGTAATAACAGTGTGAGTAGGAGTGTGAAACAACAATAGAAATTGCTGGTGAAACGCAGCAGGTCTGGCAGCTTCTGTGGGAGAAAGCAGAGTTAACTTTTTGAGTCTAAGTGAATCTTCATTGAAACCCATCTGAAGAGTCTGTAGTTCTTTGTATTATTTTAGTGGGTTAAGGGTGTGATGAGGGCCCAGATTTACTGTCATCCTGAGAACAGGCTATCCCTTTCCTTTGGGCCCTGTGATAATCTTATAGGACTATACGAGCAGTCCTAGTGATCTGTGTGAAAGCAGTTTGTAGAAGTGATATCTCCTCAACTTCCATTGTCACAATTTCCTTCGTGCTTTGCAAACTGCACTGGAAGCCAGAACCAAGAAGACAGCGGTCTGATTTTCCATTAAAACTTGCCATCCCACTTTCTAACATTGTGGCTCCCAATGAAATGATCAAAGAACAGGATACTTGTACCATGGTTGACTGAATTGTGTAGATGCTCTGCTCAAAGACCATAGGTTGGGGTTGGACTTCTTCATGCTTTCTGCTAGTCATCCAGAAGTTCACTGGTGGTCAACCCAGTGCACCTAGAGATTTGTGCTGTATACTTGTCAGTTCCCTTCTATAAGCTAAACCCTTAAAGTTTTTGTCTCCAGCCTCTGCAACAAGGTCATAATGCAAGGCTGCTTCACTGCCGCAAAGCTGCTAGCTCATCTTGTCTGCATATCCTGTACCTCTTTGGTCTTTTCCTCCTTGAATTTTCCGATGCTTATGTCAACTTAGTTCTCTTATTAAATAGGAAGGCAATCCTGAGATCTTTTGGAAGAATGTGTTACTCTTGCTCAGTTTCAGCTTTGAGATCTAGAGTTTCAGGATTCGAAATGGAAGAAAGGGATTGAAGTTAATGGCAAGTACAAACCTTTTGCGAGGAATAGTCTGAGAGTGTGGGACCTCAATAAGTTGGAACAAATGATTAAAAATCTGACTTCTTTTCCAGACTGCCTAGCCTAACAATCCTGATACACCCAGTCCACAATTCCAATGTCTTCTTTGAGCCTTCAAAGATCATTGCTACTTTAGCTGCCTCAATAGTAGTTCCAGCAATATTGACATCTTTTCTAGTACTCTTGTAAGAAATGAAGACATAAGAGTGCAGCAGCAGCCAAAACTATCCAAGAGCTAATTTGTTTGGAAAACTGACAAACCTCAGCGGCAACCATAAATTCCTATTAAAAACCTTAAAAAGAACAGTGGCCCCTTTAAATATTTCTGCTTGCTAGATGCTTATGGTGTGTCTTCCCTACAGGCGTACCTTACCCTTTCCACAGAGCACCATTTTCCCCAAAGGGTCCCCAATATGAACATAGAATCCATGTTTAAAATTTTAATTGGTGAGTGAAATGATAATTTCACGCTCGGAATCTTGGTGAAATGCAAATAAATTTCTAACCCCAATATTAATGCAATTCATTAAACAATTTTCATTAACTTATCTCTTTTCTACTTCATGGTTGATGTGCCGCATATTTCAGTAATTTTCTTTTTTTTGTTATACAGTCAACAACAAAGATTGCATTAATTTCACTTGGAAAAAAATCTTGCTTTCCACTGTATCATTTTGTTTTGCTAAGGATTGACATTTCTATTTAGTTACTTTTTTAAAAAAAATAGCAAATTGAGTAGATTTCTTCATTTCAAATCAGGAATTACATTTTGAGCAAGGGTTGCAGCATTGCTTTATGCTGTGGAATATTAAAGTGAAAGCTGTACAATTTGGCTTTGAAATATTGAATCTGAGAGCTAGATTTTAGGTTGTGGTGATTTGATTGTGCTGTTTGGATTTTGAAAATCCAATCATATGGAGAAGACCAGAGGTACGGGTGGATTAGAGCACTTTTTTTTGCTCCTGTCAGCCTGGAATTGAATCTTGTTCAGATTGATGAAATGAAAGTATCCTTTTAATCCCTGGGTCCTAAATTAAATGAACATGAGCGACCGTTATCCCATTTAAAATAGACAGGAGAGCATAACACAAAACTCCTGGGATATTGGAGTTTGGATGCAATGTATAGAACAGTCATCTAAGGACTTGAGGTTGAAAATGTCTACCATAAGTCAAAATATTATGTTCTCTAACATGTTTTAATATTTTAATGTAAAAAACAATATAATCAGATGATGAAGTTTATTTTTGCCTTGTCAGATCACAGAAATCAGGAATAAATATTAATTTCTGTGCAAATATTCAGTGCAGAATGGGACTGAGTACATTGGCAATGACCAATTTTAGTCCCAGTTACACAAAACAAGTGCTAGAATAAACAATTCTTTAATGTAAAAGAAAATGGAAATGAAAATTGGGTGGCATGTATATTGAATTGCTGAATTTTCTTGCCACCTGCTACAAAATGACTCCTCATGAATGCTTATCATTTCATGAGCTGTCTGGGAGGCTACCATCTGTTTCTTGGTAAGGATTGATAAGACCAGTTTGGTCTAGTGTGCTAGAGGAAGGCCATTCGTAGTCTTGAACATGTTGTGTTTCATTTCATGATAGTATCTAAGAATGTTATATATGATGTACATTGTTACACAGACTGAGGAAGATGCAGATGGTAGTTCTTACTCCTTTGATTTCCTGAACTGACATTATCATAGTGGGGTAGTCCTTAAGATACTCTTCAGCATTAATACTTTAGATGCTTACAACCTTATACAACATTATTTTTTCTTTGATAAATATTTATACATTTTGTGTATATAATTACTTTTATCACTGACTTATCATCCCTCATTTAAATTTTATAAATTTAGGCACTCTGGAGGTTTTATTATTCTCCCAGCGTATAATCTCTTTGGACTTGGAAGATTAGTAGGTCTCTGCATTGAAGCTTTTTGACATTGATAACATTCTTGACAGTGTGAGCTCTGTAAGTTGCTTTAAACTGGAGGACCTTTTATCTATTGGATTTCCTTCACTGGGGACATGTTATTGATTGAAAATGGACAATTTCTCCATTCTAATATCTGGAAGATCTTTCATCCCATTAATTTCCTTCCTGTCTTGAACCCAGATCTCTGGATGAGACAATTCTCTCTCAGTAACTTGGATGTCTAAACCAAGCAATTTGATCTTGGCTGTGTCCTGAATCTGTGGACATTCAACATCTTATCTTTAAAGTGACTTCCATGAAGTTGTAAATACCACATCTTCAATCTGCATGAATTCAGTTTTCCAGTAAATCTGTGCTGAAGTATGTACACTGTAATTCATGTTGTATCTTAACTTGGATGCTTTCTTTCACACTTGGTGATTATAGTATGGGTGATGTTGATATGTTCACTTGCTCATTCAGACTATTTGAGGATTGCTTCTTGCTTGACTTGATCTCTGACACTGATATTAAGGATTCTTCCTGAGAAGATGAGTAATTAAATATTTTACTTCAACTTGCTTTTTCTCAGCAACTGACATCAGACTTAATCTGTCATTATTATTTGTTCATCACATGGTGTGTCATTCTGATACATTAAAGAGCTGAAATGGCTTATACTAATCATTGGCTTTCTGATTGCTTATGTTTCTTTCACACCTCAATAATTCTTGCAAACTGAACTTTCTTCAATGTTGACAGCAGTGGAAATGATTTCTGCCAAGCCAATATACTCAGGTTTCCTATCTTGCTGACAGTATGAAAAGATTTCTTATGGCAGCATACCTTGATGGATTCTGTCTTCTGTTTGGGTTTTACCATGAATCTAGGCCAACCTATGATATCTTTCACTGATTGTCCTTTGAACAGTTGTTTCATGATGCTTAGTCCAGTGGCTGCCAGCTAAATTTTGTTCCAAAAACAGAAGTTGCTGGAAAAGCTCAGCAGGTCTGACAGCATCTGTGAAGAAAAAGGTCAGAGTTAACATTCCTCAGAACAGAAGGGTCACTAGCCCCGAAACATTAACTCTGATTCTTTCTTCACAGTTGTTGCCAAACCTGCTGAGCTTTTCCAGCAACTTTTAGTTTTGTTCTTGATTTACAGCAACCGCAGTTCTTTTGGTTTTTAGCTAAATTTTGTTTTTTGTTTCCATTCAATTTGTGAGGGTATTTTGGACGGATTCTTGCCGTGAAGCCGAACAAGATTTTCACCCTACCTTACCAAATACATTTCCTTAACTAACTACCCTGCTCCTGTGGTGTTCCTCCCATCCAATTCCACTAGCATCTTAACCATTCGAGGAACAACTCATTGCTCAGGGGATATCCACCAAAAGTCCCGTATTCCTGGTACTTGCAATGTTTTTAATAGACTTTTGTGTACTTGGTCATGAAACAGCATTCTGAAACTACCCTGTCAAAGACAGGGTCCAAAAATGTTGGAGAAGGGGAAGATGGCACCGTGATTCTCAATAGAGACCTGGAGGTTGCTGGTTGAGGGGTGGTGCAAAGGAGGCCAGTCCTCATCCTGGAGGACCCTGAAAGCCTAGATTGATGTCACCACGTGGTTCTCCACCACTCTACTAAGCTTTTGAAACATGGCTGCTTGCTTGTTTAATGCACAAGCTGCTGGCACATGTAGCAGGGTTGAGATTGATAATAGTGCACTGTTGTACAGCAAGATGTCTGCCCATCTTGGCTGAGGACTGCTAACCAGAAGACAAGCTGCTTGGACTGTGCTATTTGACAAGGCAGGTGTGGATGTTTCAAGCATGTAGATAGGCATGAAGTAAGTGACAGCTAAGAGAGGAAGCAAGCAGCCCGGAGATGCAGCCTGTCCAATTTATGTGTTGGGTGCCTGTCTGGGCACACTAAATGCCATTGCAACAGCCTTTCAATGTTAATTGTTGTTGCACTCTGGATTGAATGTCTGTTGTTCCTGAGTGTCCTGCAAGTGTTTGACAGCACAAGAATATAGCACCAGGAGTGGGCCATTCAGCCCACTAAGTCTGTCCCACAATTCAATATGATCATACCTAATCTAATACTTCAATGATTTTTACCCAGCTTGTCTGAATTATCCTGTTCTCCAAAATGATAATCAGAAATTTGTCTATTTCTACTTTAAACATAATCAAGGACTGACCTTCCACAGACATCCGTGGTAGAGAATTTTAATGGTACTCAAATCCTCTTTCAATAAAGGCTGACATTTCATTTGTCTTCCTGATAGCTTGCTGTGCTTGTATGATGCCCTTCAGTGATTTATCGACAAGGACACCAGTGTCCCTTTATACATCTATGCTTTCCAAACTCTTACCATTTCAGAAATAATCCTCCTACCAAAGTGCATTACCTCACATTTTCCACATTATAAGCCATCTGCCATGTTCTTGCCCATTCAATAAGCCCATCTTCCTGATAACACACATTCCCATTTAGCTTTGTATCATCCACAAATTTGGCAATACCACATTTGGTTCACCCTCTAAATGACAGATATATATTGTGAACAGCTGGGGCCCCAAACACTAATCCTTGTGATACCCCACTAGTCACAGTTTGCCAAAAAGAGAATGACCCATTTATTTCTACTTTCTGTATTCTGTCTTTTTAGTCAAAAATTAATCCATGCAAGTACATTATTGCTTTCCCCACGTGCTTTCATTTTTCTAACCAGCCTCCAGTGTGGTACTTTATCAAAAGCCTCCTAACTCCTCAGCATGAGCCCTTTCACACTATCCCATCCTTGTACAGCACCCACCCATAAGAAGTTACATTGCCCAGGTCTTGCCTGTTTCTGATAGTGACTAAATAAAGAAGCACATTTGTTATTCAACTCCAAAACATCCCATTTTCTTTCAATAAACAAGTTAGAATTCACAACAACAAAAAAAAGTTTTTGGAAAATCTCAACAGGTCTGGTAGCATCTGTGACGAAAAGATCAGAGTTAACATGTCGGGTCCAGTGACCTTTCCTCAGAACTGACGAAGTTCTGAGGAAGGGTCACCGACCTGAAACGTTAACACTGATTTTTTCATCACAGATGCTGCCAGACCTGCTGAACGTTTCTAGCAACTTCGTTTTTGTTCCTGATTTACAGCATCTACAGTTCTTTCGGTTTATATTTAGAATTCACAACATAGATTATTCAATGAAATATTCATGTTGAAGTGTCAATTTACAAGTCAGATCTTAAAAACTATAAAATTTCAATGAAAAGTGCAAAGAAGATTTACGAGGATCTTGCCAGGACTAGTAGGCCTGACTTATAGGGAAAGGCTGGCCAGGATAGAACTTTATTCCTTGGAATTTAGGAGATTGAGGGGTGACCTTATTGAGGTGTCAAAATCATGAGGGGCATAAATAGGATGAATACATATAGTATCTTTCCCAGGGATGGGGAATTGAAAACTAGAGGGCATAAGTTTAAGGTGAGAGGGGAAAGGTTTAAGAAGGACCTGATGGGCAACTTTTTCAGGCAGAGAGTGGTGCGTTTGTGGAATGGGCTGCCAGAGAAAGTGGTTGAGGTGGGTACAACAGCAACATTTAAAAAAATTTGGATAAGAACATGGATGGGAAGGGTTTAGAGGGATACGGGCAATTGGAGCTAGCTGAGTAGGCATCATGGTCAGCATGGACCAATTTGGGCTGAAGGGCCTGTTTCTATGCTGTATTACGCTGAGACTCTAAGTCAGAATATCCAATATAAAGGCTGATATAATGCTTAGAATTTCAATAACACTCCTTGAAATATTACTCAAGCGTACCATTGCTGTTCCTCTTACAGTGTCAATTAGACAAATAAATAATGTTAGTCCTTGGTTTTGTACCTTCAGTCCCATTTTCAACTGCAAATCTTTATTTGTACTTCAGATCTGTTCATTAATTTAAAAACTAAGCCAAACACCAGATTATTCATGTTTTCAGTGAACTTCCATCAACAGCAAAGAAAACATCTGACCTTAATATTTAGTCTTTCGAGCCTCTCCAGCTTATTGACAATTCTGACAGGTGCACAGAAAAACTGGTCTCATGGTCAATGAAACATTTTAGCAACTAGCCCAACGTCAGGGAGTTTTTCAGGATTGGGTATTTTTGGATCCTGTTGCCTGTAGGTTTATTTATATCTACAGTCTTGTTAGGATGTTAATAATGAAATTCTTCCCTTAAACCCTCCCTAACTTCATAACAATGGGAATGGGAAACATGACAATTCACTAACCAGTTCCTTGTGACATACCCTATCTGTCAAATGGCAGGCTTTGATCTATTACAGTTTAATAGGTCCTTAACTGGTTCAGACCAAGTGAGGATCTATGTGCAGCTAACCTACACTACTGTGGCTTCAGTACAAATCTTTTATGGACTTATGGAAAGACAAAAATAAAAGTTGCACATCACTAATTAGTGAACATTAAACTCAACTTGGCTTCAAGGATTGAATTTGCTAAATAAAATTGCCACAATAGCACTACTGAATAGGTGGAATAAACTGATGTCTAACATCCAGTATTTCTTTGAGAAATATACTATAAACAGTGCTACTTGGAGGAATATGTGGAAGGAATGAGATGTATCTTCACAAATCGGAGTGACAGAGAAAGTTGGTAATGATGCGTAAGATTCTGTAAGGGTTAATGCTAAGGAGTGCATCAAGCACCAAAATATGGCATCTTAGGAATTTGTGGAACAGTTTTGGACCTTGATTGAGTTCGACCTAACATTGAGGTCTCCACGACAATTTTGTAACAACATCATTCGGACCAAGTATCAAGGACTGAGTCTTAATTGTTTTTTGGCAATATTTGCGTTGCATCAAGCTTTTTAGAGTGACATGAGGCCTGACACTTTTTCTCAACCTATCTCACCAAAGTCACCTTACTAATTACCTATCCCAGGGCAATGAATCTTTCGTGTTCGATTCCCACTCTTTCTCACCACATGCTGTTCCTGGAACATCTCACCATTCACTGGATATCCATCCCTTGTGTCACACTATCTTTAAAAGGCTGTTGTTCACCCAGATGAGGACTGGCATTCTCAAGGTGCCCTACTTGTTGGTGGATGGAATGAGAACATGGTGGAGGAGGGAAGATGGCACTGTGTTCCTCCAACAGGGACCTGGAGCTCCTGGTGAATAGTATGGTGTGAAAGAAAGGAGTCCTCTCCTAGAGGATCAGTATTTCCCCAGTCAATTTTCCCTGAAAGCCTCCTACCTCTAACCCTGCATGCCTTTGCACTGCCCCCTTTGTCTTTCAGAACATCTTACCATCTTTCCCTCCATGCAGCAGCATTAACAGCCATGGCACCCTCTGTCATCTCACGTATTTCTCTCCTTTGTCACATTACAGAAGAAGACAGAAGTTAATAGGTTAAAGTGAGTGCATCAAGGTGGAGGGCGCCCGACCTCTATGTCCTCACTCCCTCTGAGTTTAGATTCCTAGCCGTTGCAAGAGAAGATTAGTACTGATCCTTCGCGGATGTCAAGATATTCATGTCTCACTAAAGAGTAAGTATCACTCTACATTCCCATTAACCCAACTATTACTGTTAGTCTTTGCAGACTATTTGCAACCATTGAACATGATACCTTCTCTCTCCTTTTTCTTGCAGTACTACAAGCTTCCTGGTGACATCCTTTGTATTATAACTGGCTATGATGGAATTGCCCTCCTGGATTTCTGAGGGTGAGGGTATGAGGCCTCAGAGAAAGCCCAGATACTGGCACCTCGGGAGAACTGTAGACGTAGGAGTGTCTGTACACAATCGGCTGAACATTTCACCATGAGAGCTTTGCACTAGCTGAGGAGAAATGGCCTAGGAAGATGACACTCTGAGGATGGCCAGAGACCCTCTACCTGCGGGAGAGGACCCGGTGGTGTCAGCAATTAGGAACTTCAACCAAATGCAGAGGGAGAAGCAACAACAGCAGACAGGCACATGGGTTGCAATGGCCCTCCTTGCCCAGAAGCTGCATCAATGCAGTGAAACTTGTGACATTCTGTCTGCCTCCATGGACAGGTTGGTGGCTGCTCTTGAGATTCAGTGGAGAGGAGTGCACACCTCCACTCTATTGACCAACTTTTGCCCCCAGGACCAAATACATGTCAACAGTGGTCAAGGGAACATTGATCCTAGCCCAGGTACTCAATTTTTGCAAGGAGACAGGGCAGTGCTTGGAGGCTTCCAGCCAGAAGTGAAATCACACATGTGCCCTTTGACAGTTTCCAATCAGGATGCTGCAGATTTGGGCGCTGCTGGCATCTATGGCTCTCCTGGTTTGACGTCACTCATGCGTGGCTTCCTTTGGTAGCGTTTGAACACAGATTTTGACCAGTGGCTGTACCAGAGAGGTGCCACTTACAGAAAGAGTCAATACTGTAGGATGGGCCAGGAAGTAAGGCAGATAACATCCCTTTGTGTTATAGTTTTCAAGGACCTGTAACTTCCGTTGTTCCCTTATAAAAGCCCTATGGTGGTCATTACTATAGCTCCCTCCTTCACAGGTTGAAACACTTACCCACCCATTCAGAGCGGGGTCGTGGCCATTTTCTTCCCATTGTATATTTTTGATTTCCAGCACTGTTGAAGGTGACAGTGAGTGCTCCTCATTCAGCAGCTTCCAGCCTCAGTGTGCCCTAGTGTCGGTGAGCCCCAAATATCCACATTTCCTTCCTAGTGGCCCAACTCATCAACTCCATGGGATTCACACTTGCCAATGTACCCAACCAACCCATTTCCACTCCGTTATACCTGCCTACCCTTCCCACACTGACCCTGGCATATGAGGTGACCATACCTGGAATGTTCATACATTGAGCATTACCTGGTGCCCTGACTGCATTAGCTCTACCTCTAGTCAAGCCACTATGAAGCTATGATCCACTCCCTGGAAGACAGTGGTGCTGGCCCCCTAACCGAGACAACCTCTGACTGGATACCTGACCATGTCCAATCCCTTGGATTGACAGTCTCCTTGACTTATTGCGCTGGGATCCCCTGACTGATGGGAGCCTCCATAGAATTCATTGAGGACTACTCCCCTTAGTGTTGGATACATGAGTGCCTGCTCGCTGCATGTGTTGTTTGTTTGCCACATACGCTGTTGGTAAATGGTGCAGATGTGAAATTTATGCAGAATATTGTTGTGTGATCCAAAACCTGATGACTGTTTGGCAGCAAGGCAAGCTGTCTGTTTCAGTGACTGCACTAATTGGCATGGCATGGCACAGCAAGGTAAGGTGTGAACAAGCAGGTAGCTGCTAAGTTAGCAGATACAAAGAGAGGAAGTGAACAGGATTCAGATGGAGCCGAGTCCAGTATCTGACTGGATGCTGTCCCTTATGCAAAGTGCTGCAGCCTTTCAATGCAAGGATCTTGTGCTTCCAGAACACACTGCTAATGCAAAGTAAAAGCGCCAGGATGGTCATGATAGGTTGTCAGAAGGCAAATACAAATATCCATGGAGGGGTAGTGCATTCAGCTAATGTCCAAGCATTTGTCCTGAGATGTTATTGGCTGGTGATCCATATGGAGATGCTTTGGAGCACGGTATGAGCTGAATCCAGCAGGCATGCACTCTGGTTTCCTTGGCAAGTTTGGTAAGACGTGATTCTGAAATTAATCAGTTGAGTCATGTGTCAGCAATGCTTTCAACAAGCATTAATCCTGTTACTTGCTGCCTAGTGAGAATCTCATTACGCTGCTTGTGAAAAAGCATAAAAGATGGAATGCAATGCAATAAACTACATATTCTTTAAGCCAGGAGCATGTTTTTTTTTATTAAACTAACAATTTGATTTCCTCTCCCACACTAAACCAATCAGGCCCTATGGATCCCTACTGGGAAAGAGGACAGTGGAAGTAAATCCTATAGCTATCTTATACCATGATGAACTGTGGTGAGGATTCATCAAACAAAGGTAAAGCTGTTAAGAAATCATAAGGGATTAATGTTGAATGCAAAAGCTGCGAAGTCATATTTTATAAATTGTTGGCTAGTTTTCCAATGGAATATTGTGTACAGTTTTGTACACTTTGAGAAAGATGTCAAAGTTCTGGATTTGCTGCTGAGAGCAATTACTAGGATCATACCAAGCATGAGGGAGTTGATTGGAAATGCTTTCATTATTCTCCTCAGAGCAGAAAAGGTTAAGGGAAAACTGATTAAAATTGAGGAGTTTGAATTGAATATTTTTAAAAGGTGTTATTTCCCTTGGAAATTGGTTGACAACAAATGGTGATATATTTAATAACATTACCAAAAGACCTAATGGGGGATAAAATGTTTTCACTCAGCAGGTTGCTAAGATCTGGAAAACACTACTCAAAATTTTGATAGAATCAGATTCATAGTAGTGTTCAAAATTAGGTGAACATGTAGTTGAAAGGAACAATTTTCCAGATTTGAGCAAAAAGCTAGAATGGAGGATTAAATTATACAATCCTTTAAAAGAATCAGTGCAAACAAGCCAAATAGAACGGATCCCTTTCGTGGGATAAATTTTGATGATTCTATAATGGAGCATACAAAGGGTGATGTATTTCCAGTATTTGCACATGATTTCAATGTAGCTTGATACATAATGCATCACACAGCACTTTCAGCAACAAATTAACAAGGTGTGAGAATAAGCAAGGTTGATGCGCAGTACGTTCCTCCCCGTTTCCATTCCTATCCCTATTAGTCCGACTGAAAAATTAGCAGATGGACAGCTGAATATCTTGGTTCAAAACTCAAGCCAAAGGACTGTATTTTTCTCCTCTGCGTGGAGTATAATTATTTGCATAAATTACTTTTAGACTTGGCTCAGCATAGTATTTAGATATTCACGTCTGTTGCCGACTACATGGGTAATAATTAAGATTAAAAAAATTATTGCACGTCTTTTTTTTAAAACTTTTTTTACATAAATGCTTATGTTTAAAAAAAACCTCCAGTTTTTGTTAAAATCAGTCTGGAGGTCACAGTGGAAGGTCACAAGGGAACAGTTTCCACGTCTGTTGTGGTAACCAGTCTGTCACAATAAATCTTCTGTTGTTTGGGGAAATGATGCCAAAGCTGTGAGGGGTGGAATTCCAAATCAATATAGATCATAGCAGACCACACTCCACCCTAGATTTTGGAACTCAGGAATAATGATGATTTTTAAAATAATTTTATTACAGTTGGATTGGAATAAAAGTGTATTTTATAGTGACTTATTTTAGTTGTACCTCTCCTTTACCATATTGCATTTATTGTTCTGTTATATTGAAAGAGAACAATTTCTTATTTATCGCTACATGCTAATGTAATTTATAAAAAAAGAACCTTGTAAAATGAAATAACTCACTTTAGTGTTTATTAAAATCAAGTGAAACCAAAATTACTGCTGGGTAATGCCAGACTATTTCTTCCAAGACCCATCAGTGGTAGAAGTGAAATGGTTATCCATTTATTTAGTTGTGTAATATTTATTTAGCAACACAAACTCCTCTGCTGTGTTGAATACAATAACTGAAATAATGTTTTAAGTCCTGGTGCACTGTCTTCCAAGGCAGCATTCTGTATGGAAGTGGAATTGGAAGATTATTTGTGGCCAATGAGGTGTAAAAGTATAACAATAACATTGCACCATTTTCTTAAATATGCTATTGTAAGTGGCTTTTAAATTCTGAAAGATGACACTGGTGTTGAATTCTTATTTTAATCTCTCTGAGTTATTAAAGTAAACCAAAGTACTAATAACATACTTGGCTTTATAAATAGAATTTTAAATTAGTGCCACATAATTTCACAAACGTTAGCAGGTGCGTTCAATTTTCTAAAGTGCTGTTTTAATCCAATCGGTGTTTCACTTTGAACAGGTTGTACTGAAAAATAAGAAAAGGGATGGCAGTTTCTGAGCCATCCATTTCTCAACAATGAGTGGAAACTTTCAAGAAGTATGCAAGTCATGTGTTGTATTAGACAGAACATTATTTACATTCCATTTAGTTAAGTAAAGGTTATTGAGGGTATTGTGACCCTTAACCTAATGTCTCTAACTAATTGTTATTAGTTTATGAAAAATTAAATAGAAGGTCACAGGTACCATAGCATTTCCATTCTAGAGATAAATGTTGGTTTTCATTTATTTCTGAAGCGTAATACCTGCTTCGATATATGTGATATATGGCAATGGCAATAGACTCCTGCAAAATCACTTTGTATTCTCGTTTAATTTATCTTTGTAAACACATGATAGAACAGATAAAAACAATCAGACAAAATCGATAATTATATCCTATATATCTTCTCATAAATCAGATGATATATCTTTCAAGGAAATAGCATGATTAAAGATCAAAAAAAAGAACACTCTATAAATATTGATGTTACTATGCTGACCTATAATATTTCTTTGGCTTTATTTTGCACATTAATTGGTATTTTCCAAGATTAATGTAAAATCTTGTTTTAGTCAGCTATTTTCAGACTATTAGGCCAGCATTTTGTGTTTCTTTTTTCTGCTGGGAAGCAAAGCCATTACTTAGAAAATTCAAATGGTCACCTCTGGATCCCTGAGCAATTGGGTGATTAGAGGGCAAATGAGGTTACCAGCTGGATTACTGTCAGTTTCATGGCTGTCAATAATACCCTTTAGGGATTGGGTTGCTATTCTAGATAGACGGCACCCGGGTGAAGCTTTTGAAAAATGACACTTGAGGGTGTCATTTTCAATCTTATAAATCAAGGGTAGTCTGCCTATGTGTTGTGCATGCCACGGCTGGAATCTCCCAAAAATATGCATTTTCTAGTTAAGAATAAATGTAATGTTGATTAACCCTTTATTCAATTCTCTTGGCACATTTTTGTATGACCAATTCAAAATATAGCAAACGATACCTACAGTGATGCAATTCAGACATATAACATAGAAAAAATATCCCAAGGCACTTTATGCAAGCATAAATCCACCAATTAATTGACAGGAGTAGGAGAAGAAGATATTTAGAGGGGTTTCTGAGTGTGGCCAAAGAGATGGAAAGACAGGTACAGAGGCAAAGGTGGCCAAGGATTGAACCCCAGATTTATGGGCTTAAAAAGTTTAAGACACAGCCTCCAATGGTGGGGAGGGGATAATGACGGATAGTAATGGGATATGTTTAAAAATAATATCACTTCTTAACCCGACACATAACCAGGAAAGATATATACAGGATTCTTAGTTCCCCAAACTTCATTCAACTAGATCGGGATCTTTTTATGTAAACACTATATGGCGCAATTCTTTTTGTCGAAACCATTTATGCCCTTTCCATTGAGAGGCGGAGAGGTATGCTGCTGTATTAAAGAACTTCAATTTATCGCTGGCACATAATCCAAGAAGTAATTATAATTTAATAGAATCTTTTGGGAATTGCAAAGACTTGGTTTGATCTCAATTTTGACTCTTTTCAGTTTGTGGACTAAACTTATGCATCACATCTTTCACGGATCAGGCTGACAATGACACGGGCAATTACACTCAAACTGGATGTAAGCAGCTGAAAAAGAGATTTAGGAATATATATCCAGCTTATTATTTGAGAACGTTGCTACAGAATTGGGTATCTGAGTGAGGAAGGTAGTTTACAGAGCAAGAACCATAAGAAATTTAGGGGGAAATTAACATAATTTACACAACCACTTACTTTGCCTTTTCTAGAAACAAATGGTGGACCAGATGTTTGAAGAGAAGCCCAACACCAGTAACATCAAACTTTCATAAATCTGGCTGGCTCACACATAGAGCCTTGTAATTCATAGCTCTAGGGTCAACAGGATCCAGTAGGTTGTTAATGAAATCCAGAAGCTTATCATGATTTGTATTTCTTCCCAAAGATATCTGTTTAGAGAAATAGTGTATTGGTTGCTTCTGAAACACAACCGAAATGTGAAGGACACTGCTAAGGCTACTCATGTTATCAACAGTGACATTATATAAAGGTGTGGTGCATTTATTTCCTCAATTTTGGCATTGCTTAGAAGAATAAAACTTATGCTTAGCTTAAATGTACACTATGCATTGCAATTAGATCCATCTCTCTACTCAAGTTTTAACACTCCTTCACATTTCCTAAAATGCTCCAAATCTACTTGTACAACTCCCAAGACCTGTGTAGATCAACCTCCCATACATACAAACCAAAGCAACCCTGCCATTCCCGACCATTGAAGGACATTTAATCTCTAATTACCTGAAACCTGGAATAACTTCCTACCATCGTTCTGTGTAGCTTGCATGTTAAAACAATGCAGGCAGAACGTAAGGTAGGTGAACAACCACATTGGGACTTATTTTCCGAGGGACTTATGCCAAATACATGCTTCAGCACATATAAATCCTGGGACCCTTTGACTGATTGGCAAAAGGAAAGAAGGCATGATGGGTCAAAGGTGCTTTTTGTATGCTGTATGATTCTAAAGAGGAAATTATAAAGTAAGTGACTCGTACCATTATTACATAGCATTTTTTTCTTGGAATGATTGCACGGTTCTGTTATTACACATTTTGAAATGTAAGGTAATTATCATAGTATTTACCCGATTAAAATCAGTAGTCACCATGATGGTCCTGCATTTAAAATCAGTTTTCACTTTTTTTACAGTTTAGACTTCGAAACATTGGTCTAAGTGGTCTGGCAGGAATATAATTTTATTGCTTCATGATCAGGTTTAATCTCCCAGTTGTTAAAATGAAATACTGCTGCAAGACTAAGCAACTAGGAGTTTTGAATATCCACTTCTTGCATCTGTGATTTTCAATTTTAATATTACGGTGCCATATGTCTAGAACCTATTGAATTTATGAGTTCATTTTCAGAATTTAAATTAAACCTGCTCTGTTTCCCCAAAGTGCTGAACCTCACTAAAGTCACTAACATAACAAACATATATGCTGCACTTGAATAACTAATTTGCTTCTGAATCATTTTTCACACCTGAGAAAATTGATATGCATTTACTTTGGGAGGGGATGGGAGGGGATGGAAGGGCAAAGCAATTTTTGATGTAAATGTTTCACTCTCCATCTGATTTTCAGTCTCATTCAAAGCCAGAACTTTTGAATAAAGTAGAGTTTCAAAGTTAGCTTGCTTAGCTCATTCAATGCTTTTCTAATCCACCAAAATAAAAGTGAAAAAATTTGAATTTCTGAATTACTAGTATAATTTGTAATGTGGCCGCTTGGTTTAGTCTGAATTCATAGATTACACATGGTAATAAAACTGACAAAATATCTCAAAACTGAGGAAGGGTCAAGATGTTTTCAGATAATTGCAGTTTAATATTTACAACATTATACATCCATTCATAGAATGCCTCCCCTGGACGGTGAATGTTTCATGATTTCAGCTCCTAGCCTGATTTATCATATTCTAAGCAAAGAGTTAATAACATTTTTAATAAGTTAGCAAATACATTAGGGCAATTTAGTGTATGTTTTCAGTTTTAGCATTGTAGGGAAACCTGTACCAAAAATGATCAAATTTACTGATTCATAAATTCTCAAAAGTATGGAAAATTCAAGTTATATTGAACTCAGAAATCATAAAATCTTGCTTTATCCATTTATTACAGAACTGTGACCCTGATAACAGCATGTATTACAAAGTACAAAAAAGTCTTACTTGGGGAAGACATAAAATTTGCATGAGATGTTCCTGACGTTGAGGTTGGCCTCTTGCCTTACATCTTGCCATAGCCCACATCATTCAGATCCCCATAAGACTCTACCCAAAGTCTATGGGCTTACCAGAGGAGGCCGGCCTGTATGTAACATTCACATCATCCATCTAATCAAACAGAAGCAATGGCAAGGCAGAGGTTAAATCAAATATAAAAGTCTGTGTTCTCCGATAAACATAATGATATTGGGTGGCTGAACCTGAAAAGTTTCCCAAGAATTGCTGCAGAAGTAAAAAGTAATCTAGCAAAGGCAATCTTACATTCCGAATCCAGAAAATTCTGATTCTCTTTCTTTTGCTCATTTTGCTGTCATTGATTCATTCATTCCATTTACAGCCTGTATTCTCCAGTCAGCACACACTGCGTTAGAATTTTCTAACCCAATGCTCGCTCTACTGCTGCATCCTGTTGTTGAGGATATTGATCTCTGGATGTTATTTAGTGATTCCTCAAAGGAGTTGAATCACTTGCCTAGTTTCTACAGATGAGAGTTCAATTTTGTTCTTTCACTTTTTAATTGCTCACAAATTTTCTGTTCATCAAAGTAAGTGACGTCCATGCTGGAGTATGGAATGAATTCTCGTCATTTTGTCAGATTTTGTGCTCATCAAGATGAAGGATATTATCCCTGTGAAATAGAATGCTTTCCCATTAAAGGCACCCAGCATGAACATTAGTATCAAGGTTCTCAGCTCAGGTCAGATGCAGATTAAAGCTGCTTCTTTTCTGCCTCAGCTTCAAAGCAACATGTCCTACTTTATCTGTGTGATATTTCCTACACCAAACGCATTTGTGATGCCTGTGAATGAGACCACTATTTTAGAGTTAAATTAGGGGTTGTTTTCAGATGTGGCTCCCACAACCGCTAGGAACTGTAATAAGACTGCCAGCCTCATTTTGTACATGCTGTAGAATAGGAAACTTTTCATTACATCAGTCTGGGCTGAACGGAAAACCAGGATCTACAGTTGGAAATTGATAATATGTTAACCAACTAAGAAACATGCAGTTACTTCTCACTTTTTTGCAATCAGCATGAACATAAATTTTAATTGACCCCAAGAGCTTGCTTAAGGTGTAAAAACTATCCTGAACCAATTTAATTTTGTAATCTTAGAAATGAAATAACAGAGTTTACATATCCCTACTAGTGTACTTAAACCAACCTCTTATTTAATTAAGTCCACTTTCAGGAATAGAATAGATGCCGTCCTGAGAGATTTTGTGGTGTAGTGGTAGTGTCTCTACCTCTGAGCCAGGAAGCCTGAGTTCAAGTCCCACTTGCTCCAGAGATGCGACATAACATTTTGGAACAAGTTGATTAGAAAACATCTCGAATTTATCCTCTGACTAATTTGAATGGTACAGAAGGGTTGCCAGCATGACTTGTGCTGTTTATGTGCTAATGTTTCTAACATTGTTTAATATCCTGCACTGCTAACGTAGTATTTTCCCCGTTGACCACTCCTGGTCTCTGCTCAAGTCAGATGCAGATTAAAGCTGCTTCTTTTCTGCCTCAGCTTCAAAGCAACATGTCGTACTTTATTTGTATGATATTTGGTTTTACTACCTCTGTCACTATGTAGTACTTAGTTAGCATTGTTTGAGGCAATCCTTTTTTGTCAATGCTTGATCTGGGTCTGTCTAATGACTTGTGATAGAGTACACACTACCGAAGTACCGGTGGTGACAGGACAGGCAGTGTTGTTAGATAACAAGATGGTTCAGTGAAGGATAGCAATAAGTACAACTACCTTTGGTCATGTTTAATTACCAGAATCTCAAGAAGTTCATGCACCATGATTCATAAATTACTTCTCCCTCATTTCTACAGTTTACCTATAATCATTGCAGTGCTCTTTACATGCCTTCTCCATATTATTAATTCCCTCACCACCTCATACCTCTGTCATCTTTCTCATAACAACACTATTCCACATTGATATGTACATCTTCAAAACATCAAACCGGATAACACTAACTCACCCTACTCTTTTACAGAATAATATTGCATTCAAGAAAGAGCAGTCAAGTAAGGTTGAAGAGAAACTTTCAATTTCTTTCATGTTTGTCTGTATTACATTTTTAAATATGTTTTTTCTTTATTAACTTTTCTTTAATTTCTTCATTTTATTTCCTTGACACTACTTCATTGTCATTGACTTTGAATAAAGGCAAAATGCAGTGGATGCTGGATTTCGGAAAGAAGCACAGAGAATGCTGGAGAAATTCAACAGGTTTGGTAGCATCTTTGGAGACAGAATGAGTTAATAGATACCAGACTCAAAGAGTTTCTCCAGCCTTCTCTGTGTTTGTATCATTGACATTTCTTGGTTAATGTGTAAACTGGCTAAAATATTCGAGAACATTTTAAATTTCATTATGCTAATTGCATTTCTTTAAAGAATGCTGACATATTGACAGATTTTATATGCTAATTAGTCATAACCTTGTAACGAAATTAACAGATTCTGCACCACTTCTTATGATTAAAAGAGGAAGACCTTAACCTTGTGATCCCTCATTAGTTTCTGATTAATTGGAGCTATTGGTACTTGTCACTTTCTGATCAAGTACATTTTAAAATTTTGCAGGCTTAGGCTGACCTTAATTGATTATATAATAGCCTGCATAGAAATTATGATGTACAAATTTAATCTGCAGAATTCACCTTGGAAATTATATAATACAATTATTCAATCATGATTAAGTTAAAATGCAATTATTTATCGATAGAAGTGCTATTATTTGTAATTAATTCTGTAGTTTTCATATTGTTTCTGGAATGCTTTCCTTTTGTATCAGGACAATACACTTGCTGGTTGTAAAATAAAATCTGTGTGTGTTTAATTTGAAAAGCTATGGACTGGGATTTTTCCATTTGAAGTTATACTGAATGCAAGCAAATTTCTCAGCGTCATTTATGTAGGCCCGGAGTAGGTTGTCCCATACAATCAACCACTTGTCCCCTCATTATTTATGCATGTTGTGTGTGTTACTTGACAAATCGGATGGCGAACAAAACAGCAGAACAGAATTCCAAGGTTCTAACATCAGATGAAATTTCTAGGTGGACACTACTTCAGATGCTGCAAACCAAGAACCAACCTGAAACATCTCTAAACTCTGACCAGATGGCACAGAAAGAAATTAGGTTTGCTCTCCAATTCACATATATTGATCTCGAGGATGTTGGAGAGTGGGTCATTTCTCTTCTCTGGAGAGAAAACAGAGTTAACATTTCAAGTCCAGTGACCCTTCTTCACAACTGGTGAAGTTCTGGTTTGTGGATATTGAGCTCCTCACTTCCTAGGGAGAAGGTAGTTGGGCTGCCTGGGGAAAACAAGGATTGCTGACATGGTGTTAGGAGGATACCAATGGACAACATTCCCACCAGTGCCTACTCATTCTTCTTCTGTACAAGCTTTTCTCCATCTTCTCCAACTCATTCCCTTTCTTCTTTGCAAGCAGTAGTGGCATCCAGTAGTAGGCTCCCTGCCCCAGACCTCATCCCATGTCCAACCTTCCCTCTCATCCCCGCCTCCTTGACCTGGCACAACCTGTCTGTCCTCTCTCCCACCTATCTGCTCCACCCATCCCACCGACCAATCCCCACCACTGACTACTTGAACTCACCTATCACCATCCCACCTACCTTCCCCCACCCCCCCCCCCCCCTCTATATTTATTTCAGAGCTCCCTACCCGCTCCCCCATTTCTGAAGAAGGGTCCCGACCCGAAACGTCAACTTTCCTGCTCCTCTGGTGCTGCCTGGCCTGCTGTGTTCCTCCAGCTCCATATTGTGTTAAATACACATTTTCTGCTCTCTTTGAAGCATTCAAAGGACACCCAAAATAGAAGGGTCAAAAAGAGCTTCCTTAGGATTCATGTCAACCTGTAGCTCTCATGAGAGAAAGTTACGGATGACTTGAGTGTCCAATTCTCACAGATGGTTTCAGAACTTCATAACTTTCCTGGAATGCAAAGTAATTGCATTGTCTCACTGCTGCTGGTTTTTGTAATATGCAGAATATGGTGTACATAATTACATTTCAACATTTGTTTAACTGAAGATATCATTTGTACATTAACATGAATAGCATAACATTTAGTCTGCAAGATAAAATGTGAAGGACAGCAAATCAAAAAGTTAGACATATTCTTTGCACTAAGCAGGGGACTCCCCTGACTCCCAGAAGCCATCTCTGTATGGGCTGAAGGTCTTGGAAAGAAGCAAGCACTAATGATGTTCCAGTACATACGAGTCTTGGCATCTTCCAGGATGCAAGAATATTCTTCTTTAAATAAGCAGACCTAAATTGTAAACAGTGCTCCAAGTGTGGTCTCATGAAACATTGTATAATGGTACAAGGCATTCTTGATCTTATAACTGATCCCCTTTATATTCAAACCAACATTCCATTTGCTGTCCTGACTACTTAATTGAACCTGCATACTAAACTTTTATGATTCATCCAGATCTTTTTGTCCTGTAGATTTCTATTAACTCTCTCCATGTCAATAATATTCTGCTCTGCTATTCTTTCTGTCAAAGTGGACAACCTCACATTTTCCCACATTATTTGCCATATCATTTTTTTCTCAATCATTTGCCTGTCCATATTCTTTATATACTTCTCACAAATTTGTCTCCTATCTATAAGTGTATCATCAGCAAAGTTAGTTACAATGCAATTATTTGCATCATACAAGTCATTAATGTAGATCATAAATGTTTGAGGTCCCAGGATTAAATCTGTAGCACTACACTAGTTACAGTTTACCAATCTGAATATTGCAACTTTATTCTAACACTCAGTTACGCATTTGTTAGCCAATCCCTATCCACTTTAATATATCACCACAAAACCATGAGATCTTACCTTATGGAGTAACCTGACATGTGTTACCTTAATCATACTCCTTTTGAAATTCCAAATGCACAGCATCTACTTGTTTCCATTTACAAAATATGCTGCTAAAAATTATCAAATGTGATTTCTGTTGCACAAAACCATATGTTAACTCTGTTTGATTGCGCTATGATTTTTCTAATTTAGCTAGAGCCAAAAATGTTAGCATAAGTGTGGAAAGCACATGTCGAACAAGTCCAAGTTATTTGTGAAAGTGTTGGGTAATAATTTAGAAAGTTGTTGACTTTCTGAATTACAAGAACTTTTTGTTACAATTTTTTTCATCTCTGGATGAAACCCAACTCTCATTAACGGCATTTTCCTTTGATCATTTAGGTTCGAGGAATTGATTAAAACACAAAGCAATAAGCTTTTACAAGATAATAACAGATAAAGGTGTCAAAGCTGAGAGATTTGTAGTTCCTAAATATAGGGTTATGTTAGCTGAAAGTTTGCTTCTGAATTTGGGGACTGAGATTAGAAAGCTAGAACAGCAGTGACAGTGTGGGAGGCAGGGCCGGAGTGCTTATTGGGAACATATACAGGCTGTGAAGCTGTAGGTTAGTTCATATTGCTGTGCGGAAGCCCAGGAAGTCAGCAAGGAGAGCATGAGAAGTCAAGCCTTAAGGGTTTAGCAACAGCAGAGATCAGGTGGAGATCTGGGCAGGTTATGTACTGTAGGTGGAAGCAAGTAATTATTTCTGAAATTGAATTACTGGCCAGAGGCTTGGATAGCTACTATTCAGAGATTCATATCATTTACAGAATTCCACGTATACTGATTTCACCGGTCATTGTTACATTTTGTTAGACTAGGCAAACAGTTAAACACAACCTCTATAATTTGAAAGAGTTTTCAACCTGCACAGATTTTTTAAATGAAAAGCAGACATTTCCTGATTTCATATCTATAGGTGACAACCATTTTGATGTGGATACTATTTCTAATTTGAGTAAAAGCTAGTACCAGTTCCAGTGTTTGATCCAGATATAAATCGTATTGCCTTCAGAAAGCAGTTAACAAGCATAGCTTAATTTCTGTTAAACATTGAAGTCTTTTCATTGAAAGGACACACAAACCTAATTTACAACTTACTGATAAAGTTAGGCTTGAAAATATGTTGTAGATTATTAATAAAGAACATAAAGCATGGAAATTTTTTTTAAAAATGCCCATCAAATTTGTTCTTTTTACAGACCACAAGCAATTGATACCATCATTAATTCAACTTCAGCAAACTATTGCTTTCTTGTGTTGTTTGAGCTGAATATTTGAAACTAAAACCCTTGATATTAACAGCAGAGAGCACTGGAGGGGCAAGGGACATGATGAGGAAGGGCATGTTGGTGGGGACAGGCAGCTTTATGGTCAAGAAACCTTGAAGAATTTAACAGCAGGATCTCATTCCCATTTTTGATTGTTCCCTGAGTGGTGACAGCCAGCTTGGGATATTGGATGGTTGTGGAGCTGGTATAGGTTTTTGGTACTAGGTCTCACTGACCAGGAGAACCAAGGGAAGAAGAGATCAAAATCAGGTTGGGGAACATACGTTGAGTAGGAAGCTAGGAGTGGCTGGTGGAAAATGTATTGTTGGAGACATCAATAGCTATGGTTCACAGTAGCTAACATCACTCAGATGTCTGTAAGATTCCATCCAAATTTCCCAAAGTTTTGACATCCTTTTGAGGTGTCACAAAAAAGAGGATAAGTGCTATAAATGTCCCAACTGATCACTAACAATAATTGAGAAAGCCTTTCTGGTATCTATCTACTCATATCTATAAAAACTGGTAAGTTATTTTCTACAACTCATATCTCTTCAGAGAAATAACATTTTTTTGTGTTTTTAGAAAAACACAATTAAAATCTGTGCTCTATTTTAACTACGTTTGTTTTCTTTTTACTTTGAAAATATTCCATAATAAGACAATGTTCATCATGGAAGCCAACCATTTTCATATCAGTTCTCACTTCTCCACTGTCCCATTTTCTGTCACTGACTATTTATCTTATCTTACGTATTTTCCTGCTAACTACCGGGTTTGTTTTTACAGAGTGTATAACTTTCTATGGAGTTTTCTGTGGGCTCAGTTTTAATGAATCCTCAGTGGCTTACATAAAGCAGCTAACCTTGATTGTTATTTCCTTTTTACAAGTTGATTCACGCTGAATGCTTTACAAATGTTTAGTTGTGTTTTATTAATAATGCATTTTGGGTGTGGTGCAAAATTTGCTCAACTGACAGATAGCATTCACAGCTAAAAGTACAGCCTGTTCTCAGTTATGGCCAGTATTACATCCAATGAGTTTTGAATGAGGTCAGATTTTATATAATGGTATTTGCAGTTATAAGATCAAGGTGCAATAATTTTAATTGCAAAATTGCATTAAGGTGTATGGTTATATCACATTATATTTTATGTCATAAAATTTGAATTCTGACCTAAATATTGAAATGTTTTGTTCAATGAAGTTTATGCAGCTATTATAGAGGCATAGGGTCATACAGCATGGAAACAGATCCTTCAGTCCAACTAATACATGCTAGCCATAATCCCAAACTAATCTAGTCCCACCTGCCTGTGCTTGGTCCATAACCCTCCAAACATTTCTTACTCATGTAGTTATCTAAATGTCTCCTAAATGTTGTAAATGTATTCACATGCACCACTTCCTGTGGACATTCATTTCACACATGAACCACCTTCTGTGTAAATAAATTGCCCCTCATGTCTGTTTGAAGTCTTTCTCCTCTTGCCTCAAAAATATGCCCCCTAGTCTTGAAAGCCCCACTGGGAAAAGACACCTGCCATTTGCCTTATCTATACCTCTCATGATTTTATAAACATCCATATGTTCACCTCTCAACCACGTATACTTCAGTGAAAAAAGTCCCAGTCTGTCCAGCCTCTCCTTTTAACTTGATCAAGGTGTATGATGACAGTTTGAGTACTTGTTGATCCTCTGGGAATTAATGACGTCCTGTTGATGCAGTTAGCACAAACCTTCAAATGACACCAAGACATATGAGCATGCAATGCCAAACATGTCAACATGTAATTAGCTAGTTTACTGCCACCATCCCCTTTTCTGATTGGGTCCATAAGACTAATTTGGTTTAAAATGATAGTTGAGAACCACAAACTAGTCTAATGTATAAAGATTCTTGTCTTAAACTAATGTAGTTCATTGCATGATAGCAATCAGGTATAAGTGACAGACATTGTTACAGGGCTCTTTTGGCACAGTGGTGGTATCCATACTTCTGGGCTTAAAGGCCCAGGTGCAAGTCCCAAAGGTGTGTTGTAACATGTCTGAACAAGGTGATTAAAGTACCTATGAGGATACCTAAGGAAAAAAGGCCTGACCTTTGTCATAAACTGTTCAGCCTTTCCCAAACAAGTCCCCATCACATCATCACATTGGGTGAGGCTTAATGCAGTCTCCATTCTTATTTCTTTTAGAACCATTATCTTATACAACAAGTGACATTGGGAGAACTAAGGAAAGAGCTCCTGAATTACAGGAGTTGGAAACAAAGCTCAAAAGCACCTCAGGGTTTGCATTTTGAATAACACTGTGCTACTCACTAACCACAGACAGGTAGAGGAAAGTTCAATCACTGATTAAACAGCTTGGACAGTGTTTTAAGAGGGTGCATTTGACCTTTGTCTGGTGCTTTATTAGTTTTGGAGCAGAAGACAACTGCACAGCAGGATGGACCTCATCTAAACCAAATGCATGCCAGTGTTCTGGGATCAACTGAAATGAAGCTATGGGTCAGAGGTTGAAATAATAATCTTGGGGATGAAGTGGGGATGCATGTACGGCTCATGTAGTAGGATGGATAAATGAAGAAACCTGTGTTGGAGTATATGAACGATATTTAAGAATATTTACAGTGAAGGAAAAGGAAATGCATTGGAAAGTGTACTGGAGTGGATGAAAGGATCTAGGGGGTGCATGCTTAAAGTATTAGATAAGATGTCAGATTACTACAAATATTTAATTGAATGAATGGATATGATAGAAATATAATGAATGTCTATTGTTAATTCTCCAGATCTTCCAAAAGATCACACGTCCCTTCAAATAGAATGTAATCTTTTTGGTATAGAAAGTGTTATTTCTTAGATCTCTACCACCAGTGGAGAGTGTTGGCCTCTGGCAGTGAATGTAGGAAATTTGGCTATGTGTTGCTCACAGTTTTCAGATTGCAAACTCATACCTCCTAAGGTAAAATAAAGTATGTAACATTTCACTATTCTTAGTAATTCTAAACTCTAGTGACTTACGAGTGAGTCTCTGACCTGTACTGTGTTCAGCTCAGGAGAAGTGATGAACTGGAACTGGGGGATGTGTGACAGACATTGGTCTTGCCAAGGACATCTATAGCTCAAAAAAGACTAAAACAAGCCTGGAGGAAGGCTGTCCCCTATATTCTCAGTACTAACTACCAATGATTGCAAAACTATTTGTGAAATGAACTTCAAATTAAAAGGGGCTTTTCATTGGAAACTCATGTCAAAGTTTTCAATTATTATGAGGAGAAAGCCAAACTGTATAAGCCTTTTTCTTGGATATGTTAGATGTTGTTAAAAACAAAAAGTTGTCTCTATCTTTTGGAACCAGGCAAACCCCCTTCCCCTCCCCCTTTTCTGATGAAGGGTCTAGGCCCGAAACGTCAGCCTCTCTGCTCCTATGATGCTGCTTGGCCTGCTGTGTTCATCCAGCCCTGCACCTTGTTGTCTCGGATTCTCCAGCATCTGCAGTTCCTACTATCTCTGATTCAATAATAGCAAGTAGTTCTGCCACTTTATGTCATCATTCCTAAAGTCCTTTAAGGAAAAAAGCTACTTTCCTTGCCTGGTTGACTTACATGTGATTCAAGATCTGTAACAATGTGGTTAACACTTAAGTGCTCTGTGAAATGACACAGCAAGCCACTCAATTCAACTGTAATTAGGGATGGACAACAAAAGCTGACCTTGCAAACAATGCTGCTTTCCCATGGAAGAATAGTAGTGATGATTGTCATTAAAGAGACATACTGCCTACTGATCAGAGATAGTAAGAACTGCTGATGCTGGAGTCTGAGATAACAAGGTGAACACAGCAGGCCAGGCAGCATCAGAGGAGCAGGAAATCTGACGTTTCGGGTCTGGACCCTTCTTCAAAAATGGGGGAGGGGAAGGAGTCTCTGAAATAAACAGAGAGAGGGGGAGGCGATGATAGAAAGTGGATAGAGGAGCAGGTAGGTGGAGAGAAGACGGACAGGTCAAGGAGGCGGGGATGGAGCCAGTAAAGGTGAGTGTAGGTAGGGAGTTGGGATGGGGGTTGGTC
>NC_063344.1:34381930-34414135 GCF_021869965.1 Rhincodon typus
GACCAACCCCCATCCCAACTCCCTACCTACACTCACCTTTACTGGCTTTATCCCCACCTCCTTGACCTGTCCGTCTTCTCTCCACCTATCTGCTCCACTATCCACCTTCTATCACCGCCTCCCCCTCTCTCTATTTATTTCAGAGCCCCCTTCCCTTCCCCCATTTCTGAAGAAGGGTTCAGACCCGAAATGTCAACTTTCCTACTCCTCTGATGCTGCCTGGCCTGCTATGTTCACCCAGCTCTACACCTTGTTATCTCTGCCTACTGATCAGTTATGTGTACCCTTGTCATTATAAAGAAGTAAAGGGAGTCAGACAGCTGACAGGTCCTCAGTATGCAACAAGTAATTTGCAAATGATCCCAGCTTCCATTTATAGCTGATAAAATATACAAAGGCTTTATTTAAGTTTTACAAGCTTTAGGAAATCAAGGTATCACAGTTTTGATTGACAGTAGTGGGGTTGGGAACTTATAACCATTATTCTACAGGGCAGGGCAGGAAACAGGATTGCAGGATTACTCAGTAATGAACTTATCCCTTACTTCTGTTGCTACAGTTTAGTTGTCCTCCATCTTTTGTTGCTTTCTCACTCTGCTCCTCCCACCATCCTGCCCCCAACCACTCCCCGGAACTTTATTGTCTGGTGAAGACCACTGCTGTTGTTCTCCCTGCTTTGGAAGCAGTCATTTCTTAATGGCAGGGTTGTACAAGACACTGCTCACCATGATGCAGGTGATTCTTTATGAACCATATTGTAGGATTGTGACACCTAAACCTTGGTTTGACGATCCCAACTGTGTGCCCTGTTATGGTCCCGGAAGTCCTATGTCTTTGATGAAATGTGTATTGTTTAGATCTGCTGGGATTGTATTGCCTTGGATAAATCAGCTTTCATATTCTGTAACTTTCCTTTAAGAATCAAGTATAGAAAGGATCGGTGGAGAATTGCAAAATGAAGATATTAAGCCAGCTGCTTAGCAGCCTGGTCCAAATTTGCATTATCTGAAAATGAAACCGACGGTACACTTCCCATTTATAAAGACTGGTACTCTGGACCCTGTTAGCAACATCTGCACGGTTAATAATACGCTGGATGTGAGGGAAGACAATTACTGTGAAAGTGATATATTCGTTGGTCCAGACAAAGGGAGTATTCTAGCTGCTTCACGTGTTGGTACACTACAGAACAATACACGTCTCTGCTGTGGGAAGAGCTAGCGGCAAGGCGGTGGTGACTATGATAATCAGTGGCAAAGCATAGCTACTTGGTCAAAGAGGCAACAGGCCTTGTTACAGAAGGTTGTGGAGCTCTTTATGCTAAAAATGTGTTTTCTCTACTTATAAATGCTGTGAATTAGTGCAGTATGATTTGTAGTGCTTGATTGATCAGCTGCAAAAGTGAGAAATTTTGAGATTGTTTGTCATCTCTGATGCAGCTTTAATTAATACAACTCTTCCATATTAAAATAACATTAATAGAACATGGCAGACCTTTGGTGCTGGTTCCTTATTGTTCTTGACTGTGAGTTTGAACAATGTCAATATAGCCGGCTGTTGTAAGTGACAAGCTGAAGGCAAATATTTCCTCAAAATGTGGGAGGAAAAAATCAGGAGTGTCATTGTGAAGCTGCACCAGTTAGATTTGCATAAAGATGGACATTGACAGAATGCTGGGAACAAGTTCCCCCTTCAAATAGGAGGAGTATAGAAAAAATAAAAAGTAGAACAAAATTATCTTTCCAGAAAAAGATACAATGCAAATAAAGTGTTTTTGTGTTAACGTCTTCCACTGTCATTTTGAATAATGCAATTTGTCATTGTCAATATTGCCAAACCTTACTGCTGGGTTTAAATTGAAGGTAGGAATGTGTGAATTTTATAAATGTGTGCAGTTTTACAATGAACAGAAATCCTTGACAAATTGCAGACTTGCAGATGTTGTACATTGTAAGATAATTTGTTTAAACAATAAAATTGATCACTGTGTACACAGGACTGGACCTCCGGGGAGGAGTGTTAATTTTGCTAGAAGGTTCCAGACGTTTGTACAGCACCATTATTCGAAAAGTCCTCAGTCAGTGATTGCAATCCTTTATTACTTCGTCAGAGACTGCCTACTTATACACAAGGGACAGCTCCTCACCTGCACCTAGAGCAACAGCCACACTATCCACTTTCATTTCCCTTAATATCTACCTCTTTCTCATTCAGGAGGGAAACAAAGCACAGTAATGCAGACAAGGGTCAAAATGGGTGAGTGCTGCCCGCCTTTTGCTCCTCACACCTTATGTGGACAGCATACATTTTCTGAAAGCTCCAAGTGGCTGACTGACCACATCCAAGCCACTGGACTGGTGTCAGAGGCTGCCATTGACTTACTGTGCCATGACCTCCCTGACCAGAAGCTTTCCCCTTTAATTGACTGGGGTCTGCTAACAAACAGGACAAACTTCCTAGCTGTCTGTCCTATACATCAAAGTAAGACTGAAGTAATATGAGCCTGGAGTCTCTAGTTATGGGGCCTAAGCACAATAAAACAATGCTGGGCTGGGTTGCTGTGAACATCCAGCTCGGCTCAGACTGAGTGAGTGCTGTGACAGCAAGTGAAGAGCCTGGAGATGCAGACTGATCCACTCGATGAGCTGGGTGTGTGTCCCTCAGTGTAATGTGTACTTGCAGCAACATTACAATAATAGCTGTTGGGGCAACTGTCAGTGCAGTGTGGAAGTGCAGAAGTGTCCTGTAAGTGGTTTGGAGAACCCAGCCTCGAGGGTTCTAAGAGGCTGGAACACAGCACTTAATCATAAATCTCAGCTATTAAGATTAGACTTTTAGACCAAATAGATAAGCTTGTTTCATCAATGTTTTTAAATCATTTACTATTTCAAAACATCAAGATGAGTCATCATTATCAACCAAATTTGTAACAAGGCAAAGCATAAATCCATGGCCAAATGCTATACACTTTCCTGCTTTTAATAACAAAAGAAACACCGGATACCTTACTCATAATTCAATGTCTTTGGATGTGAGCTGTGTGTGGCCAGTGTCCATGGAGCATATCCTGAGATGTTTGTGCTTAGCGTCCAAAAGGAGATCCTTTGCAGCAGCTGAAATCACCAGATACCTGCTCTGACTTCCATGTCAAAAAATCTTAATTTCTGGATTTTTAAAATTTATTTATAGGTTTAGGGCATCCCTGGCGAGGACAGCATTTAATGCCCATCCCTAATTGCCCAGTGCACAGTTAAGAGTCAACCACATTGCTGTGAGTCGGCAATCACATGTAGGCCAGACCAGGTAAGGATGGCAGTTGTCTTCCCTAAAAGGATATTAGTAAACCAGAAACCAGACAGGTTTTTCCAACAATCAACAATGGTTTTGTGCTCATCATTAGACTCTCTATTCAAATTCTTTATTGAATTTAAATTCCACCATCTGCTGTAGCAAGATTCAAACCTAGGTCCCCAGAAAATTACCTGGGTCTCTGAATTAAGAGTCCAGCAATAATACCACTGGCCCGCCACCTCCTGTTGATGCACATGATAAGCTGTGAAGCTGCGTATAAATGAAGTGAGTAGGCCATTAATCAGACATTTAACTACCTATAAATCCCTTTATTTGGCAATTTGCCACTGCCAAGTGAAAATTTACTTTGCCGCTTGGCAAATGGATAAAAGATAAAGTGAAAAGGTTCTGACTTCAAGATAGGGCATACTGGATTTCTCACCAATCCTGCCACAAATCTTGCTATTGCCCAAATTGCCGAGGCTCCTGTAAAATCCTACCCATTCTCATTCATTTAATTTACTGTAAACAATTTTTTTTGACCAATTGACTTGTATTTCATTTGAGACTTATGAAGATTCAATTAGCATAGTTAATATGTTCCACAGCGCTTAATCATAAATCTCAGCTATTAAAATTAGACTTTTAGATCAAATAGATAAGCTTGTTTCATCAATGTTTTTAAATCATTTACTATTTCAAAACATCAAGATGAGTCATTGTTATCAACCAAATTTGTAACAAGGCAAAGCATAAATCCATGGCCAAATGCTATACACTTTCCTGCTTTTAATAACAAAAGAAACACCGGATACCTTACTCATAATTCAATTAGCCCTTTTACCTTGGTTTTCCTTTGTTAGTGTCAAAGGTGGAATTGATGCTAATTGAGTTTCTAAAAACTTCAATATTGGCTGTGGTGTAAGCCTTTTGCTAGTAACTGAATGTTACATTCTGTACTTTACACTTTAGAATACTTGTCTTCTTCCTATCATTCATGGTGATTCTCCAGAGATCTTAAGACAAGTTTCTATACCAATGCCAAAAATTCAGCAACACTTCAATATTTTTATGCAGAATAACAATCAATATTTTTATAGATAGCATTGAAAATTTAATATTTTTTGTAGTGCTATAGCAATGTGGATGTGGTTTATTAAAATACATATAACAGATATTTGTGATTTTTCTTTCCTACAGTACATGACAAAGTCTGTTGGGCATAATAGTATCTGTCACAATTACTCGAACTACAGAGATTAATCATTATGCACGTCATCATTGATTTAACTTTCAGCTCAGGTTAATTGTTAAGGCTGCATTTATATTTATGCACTATGTGAAAAACTAGAAATATTGAACCGTTTGGACGCTTTCTGAATTCAAGTTTTATAAAAAGATTCAAGTTTTATATAAATTCCAATTCCAGATGATATTTTAGCTGCTAATCAGTTTTGTCACTTGATTTTAGAAATTAGGTTTGTTTTATAACAAACAGATTATATTTTGAGTCCATTAAAGAAAACTTGGGTAAAGTCTCTTTTATTTATTCATAGCATGTGTGTGTCACTGGCTTGGTCTGCATTAATTACCCAACCCTATTTGTCCTGGAGAAGGTGGTGATAAACTGCCTTCTTGAACAGCTGGAGTCCATTTTGTAAAGGCAGACTCAAATTCCTATTCGGCAGGGAGTTGCAGGATTTTGACACAGCGACACTGAAGGAATGATGATGTATTTCCAAAGTAGGATGGTGGGCAGCTTAGAAGGGATCTTTCAGGTGGAGATGTTCCCATATATCTGCTACTCTTGTCCATCTAGATGGCTGTTGACACGGGTTTGGAAGGTGTTATCTAAGGAACCTTGGAAAATTCCTGTGGTGTGTTATGTAGATGGTACATACTGCTGCCACTGAATGGCAGTGGTAGAAGAAGTGAAAGCTTATGGATGATGTGCCAAATCAACTGGGTTGCTTTGTCCTGCATGGTGTTAAGCATCTTGAGTGTCAGAGATGCACTCACCCAAGCAAGTGGGGATGTTGCAATTTGGAACCCAGGTTGTCAAATACTAATAGTAACAGCAATGAATCACGAAAATTCATCACAATAAGAATAACTCAAAGTCTAAGGCAGGGGCAATTTATTGATGTAGTGCCACTTCAAGCAGCACTATACAGATTAATGAATTTTCCATGGGGGCAGACTGTTCCATGGGCTTCTATCTACACGAACTGCGTGTGTTTCCTCATTATTACCATTAGCAATGATCACTCAGGGTCATGCAGGTAGTGGTCCACGGATTTGGCTGGCCCCGGGGAAACTATGCGTGTATATAATACATTGCTCAAAGCAGCAGTATGTGAATAACCTAAATGTTACAGATGGTACAAAACGGATGGATTTTGCTTTCATTGTTAAAACAAAATAGCCAGACCTTCCAAAATAGAAATTATGAAACACAATCCATCTCGAGTGCTTCAATTCCATCTAGAAGGACAAGTGCAGGAGCTATATGGCAATGCCACCCACCTACAGGTTTCCCTTCCAGCCACTAACCATCCTGCCTTGGAAAGACATCATCATTCCTTTACCTTTGCTGGGTGTAAATCTTGAAATTTCCTCCCTAACGGCATTGTGGGTCTACCTATAGCAATTGGATTGCAATGGTTCAAGAAAGCAGCTTACTACCACCTTCTCAAGGGTATCTAGGGAGGGGCAATAAATTCTGCCCCAGCCAGTGATGACCACGTCCCATGAGGGAATAAAGCAATCCACACTAAAAGTTGTACAAATTTGCATCTCAGTCCTAAAATTGGTAACTGATGCTAGATCAATTATTAGTATTAGGTCTGAGATGAACAGTTTTTCAACCAAACAAATTAGATGATATAAAGGGGAATATGTGGAATTAGATGACAGCTCAGTCATGGCCTTATTCAATGGTAGAATCAGCTTGAGAGGCTAAATGGCTTAATCCTCTTCTAACGTAATGGTATGCAGTCCACCTGTGATTTTCCAATAACCATCTGCTGTGTCTGAGATGTGGGCTGTGAGAAAATTTTCCTTTAAGTTGAATATGTCCTTTTCTTGTTAAGGAACTAACCTGTCAAAGCATGTGAAATGAACTAAATGATCTGAAAATTTCACAAACGTTAATTTATCTGTCTTCAACATTAAATTTATCTGAAATGGCAATAGATTTTTCAGTTGTTTCAGCGGCGGGAGTCCGGGAGGAAGCGTGAGGGCACCCTGGGAAGGTAAATTTTTCGATTATAAAAGTCTTACCTTGCGTGACTCCATTTTTGCAGCAGCAGTGAGAGCGAGGACAAGGGGGCTGCCGGGAAGGTAAGTTAATCCTTTAAAAACTTACCTCGTGAATAGGCAGAGCGCACGCTGAGCAGGATTGGACACGGGACGGCTGAGTAAGTGAGGTAATATATTTGGGTGGTTGCTTTACCCGAAACACTACCTAGGTAGTGTCTCCCACCCATCCTCCTCCTCTAACCAAAAAAAAGGTTCTGAGCGCCAATTTGGTAAGGTTACTAGATTTTTTTTCAATAGTCTCTTTGGGAATTCAGAACATTGGGAAATGGACGTTAGGACAGTTGCATGCTCCTCCTGTAGAATGTGGGAGGTAAGGGTCACCACTAGTGTCCCCACTGACTTCATCTGTGGGAAGTGCACCCAACTCCAGCGCTTTGGAAACCGTGTTAGGGAACTGGAGCTAGATGAACTTCGGATTATTCTGGAGGCTGAGGGCCTAATTGAGAGGAGTTACAGGGAGGTAGTCACACCTCAGGTACAGGAAAAAGGTAGATGAGTTACAGTCAGGGGGTGGAAAGGGAACAGGCAGACAGTGCAGGGATCCCCTGTGGCTGTTCCCCTCAATAACAAGTATACCGTTTTGGATACTTTTGGGGGGGATGACTTACTGGGGTAAGCCATGGGGTACAGGTCTCTGGCACAGAGTCTGTCCCTGTTGCTCAGAAGGGAAGGGGAGAGAGGAGGAGAGCATTAGTCATTGGGGACTCCATAGTTAGGGGGACAGATAGGAGATTCTGTGGGAACGAGAGAGACTCACGGTTGGTGTGTTGCCTCTCAGGTGCCAGGGTCCGTAATGTCTCGGATCGTGTTTTCGGGATCCTTAAGGGAGAGAGGGAGCAGCCCCAAGTCGTGGTCCACATAGGCACGAACGACATAGGTAGGAAAAGGGATGGGGGTGTAAGGCAGAAATTCAAGGAGCTAGGGTGGAAGCTTAGAGCTAGAACAAACAGAGTTGTTATCTTTGGTTTGTTACCCGCGCCACATGCTAGCGAGGTGAGGAATAAGGAGTGAGTGCAGTTGAACACGTGGCTACAGGGATGGTGCAGGACGGAGGGATTCAGATACCTGGATAATTGGGGCTCATTCTGGGGTAGGTGGGACCTCTACAAATGGGATGGTCTACACCTGAGCCAGAGGGGTACCAATATCCTGGGGGGGAAGTTTGCTAATGCTCTTCGGGAGGGTTTAAACTAATTCAGCAGGGGGATGGGAGCCTGAATTGTAGCTCCAGTGTACAGGAGGTTGAGAGTAGTGAGGTCACAAATAAGGTTTCAAGGTTGCAGGAGTGTACCGGCAGGCAGGAAGGTGGTTTGAAGTGTGTCGACTTCAATGCCAGGAGCATCCCAAATAAAGTGGGTGAACTTGCAGCATGGGTTGGTACCTGGGACTTCGATGTTGTGGCCAATTCGGAGACATGGATAGAGCAGGGACAGGAATGGTTGTTGCAGGTTCCGGGGTTTAGATGTTTCAGTAAGATCAGGGAAGGTGGTAAAAGAGGGGGAGGTGTGGCATTGTTAGTCAAGGACAGTATTACGGTGGCAGAAAGGACGTTTGATGACGACTCGTCTACTGAGGTAGTATGGGCTGAGGTTAGAAACAGGAAAGGAGAGGTCACCCTGTTGGGAGTTTTCTATAGGCCTCCGAAAAGTTCCAGAGATGTAGAGGAAAAGATTGCAAAGATGATTCTGGATAGGAGCGAAAGTAACAGGGTAGTTGTTATGGGGACTTTAGCTTGCCAAATATTGACTGGAAACGCTATAGTTCGAGTACTTTAGGTCAGTTTTTGTCCAATGTGTGCAGGAGGGTTTCCTGACACAGTATGTAGATAGGCCAACAAGAGGCGAGGCCACATTGGATTTGGTCCTGGGTAATGAACCAGGCCAGGTGTTAGATTTGGAGGTAGGTGAGCACTTTGGTGATAGTGACCACAATTCGGTTACGTTTACTTTAGCGATGGAAAGGGATAGGTATATACCGCAGGGCAAGAGTTATAGTTGGGGGAAAGGCAATTATGAGGCAATTAGGCAAGATTTAGGATGCATAGGATGGAGAAGGAAACTGCAGGGGCTGGGCACAATTGAAATGTGGAGCTTGCTCAAGGAACAGCTACTGCGTGTCCTTGATAAGTATGTACCTGTCAGGCAGGGAGGAAGTGGTCGAGCGAGGGAACTGTGGTTTACTAAAGAAGTTGAATCTTTTGTGAAGAGGAAGAAGGAGGCTTATGTAGAGATGAGGCGTGAAGGCTCAGTTAGGGCGCTTGAGAGTTACAAGTTAGCCAGGAAGGACCTAAAGAGAGAGCTAAGAAGAGCCAGGAGGGGACATGAGAAGTCTTTAGCAGGTAGGATCAAGGAAAACCCTAAAGCTTTCTATCGGTATGTCAGGAATAAAAGAATGACTAGAGTAAGATTAGGGCCAGTCAAGGACAGTAGTGGGAAGTTGTGCGTGGAGTCTGAAGAGATAGGAGAGGCACTAAATGAATATTTTTCGTCAGTATTTGCACAGGAAAAAGACAATGTTGTCGAGGAGAATACTGAGATACAGGCTATTAGACTAAACAGGATTGAGGTTCATAAGGAGGAGGTGTTAGCAATTCTGGAAAGTGTGAAAATAGATAAGTCCCCTGGGCCAGATGGGATTTATCCTAGGATTCTCTGGGAAGCTAGGGAGGAGATTGCAGAGCCTTTGGCTTTGAGCTTTATGTCGTCATTGTCTACAGGAATAGTGCCAGAAGACTGGAGGATAGAAAATGTTGTCCCCTTGTTCAAGAAGGGGAGTAGAGACAACCCTGGTAATTATAGACCAGTGAGCCTTACTTCGGTTGTGGGTAAATTGTTGGAAAGGATTATAAGAGATAGGATTTATAATCATCGAGAAAGGAATAATTTGATTAGGGATAGTCAACACGGTTTTGTGAAGGGTAGGTCGTGCCTCACAAACCTTATTGAGTTCTTTGAGAAGGTGACCAAACAGGTGGATGAGGGTAAAGCGGTTGATGTAGTGTATATGGATTTCAGTAAAGCGTTTGATAAGATTCCCCACGGTAGGCTATTGCAGAAAATACGGAGGAATGGGATTGAGGGTGATTTAGCAGTTTGGATCAGAAATTGGCTAGCTGTAAGAAGACAGAGGGTGGTGGTAGATGGGAAATGTTCATCCTGGAGTTCAGTTACTAGTGGCGTACCTCAAGGATCTGTTTTGGGGCCACTGCTGTTTGTCATTTTTATATATGACCTGGATGAGGGCGTAGAAGGATGAGTTAGTAAATTTGTGGATGACACTAAAGTCGGTGGAGTTGTGGATAGTGCGGAAGGACGTTGCAGGTTACAGAGGGACATAGATAAGCTGCAGAGCTGGGCTGAGAGGTGGCAAATGGAGTTTAATGCAGAAAAGTGTGAGGTGATTCACTTTGGAAGGAGTAACAGGAATACAGAGTACTGGGCTAATAGTAAGATTCTTGGTAGTGTGGATGAGCAGAGAGATCTCGGTGTCCATGTGCATAGATCACTGAAAGTTGCCACCCAGGTTGATAGGGTTGTTAAGAAGGCATACGGTGTGTTAGGTTTTATTGGTAGAGGGATTGAGTTTTGGAGCCATGAGGTCATGTTGCAGCTGTACAAAACTCTGGTGCGGCCGCATTTGGAGTATTGCGTACAGTTCTGGTCGCCACATTATAGGAAGGATGTGGAAGCATTGGAAAGGGTGCAGAGGAGATTTACCAGGATGTTGCCTGGTATGGAGGGGAGGTCTTATGAGGAAAGGCTGAGGGTTTTGAGGCTGTTTTCGTTAGAGAGAAGAAGGTTAAGAGGTGACTTAATAGAGACATACAAGATGATCAGAGGATTAGATAGGGTGGAGAGTGAGAGCCTTTTTCCTCGGATGGTGATGGCTAGCACGAGGGGACATAGCTTTAAATTGAGGGGTGATAGATATAGGACAGATGTCAGAGGTAGGTTCTTTACTCAGAGAGTAGTAAGGGTGTGGAATGCCCTGCCTGCAACAGTAGTAGACTCACCAACTTTAAGGGCATTTAAATGGTCATTGGATAAACATATGGATGATAATGGAATAGTGTAGGTTAGATGGGCTTCAGATTGGTTTCGCAGGTCGGCGCAACATCGAGGGCCGAAGGGCCTGTACTGCGCTGTAATGTTCTATTCTATTCTAAAACAAAATATACCTACTGTATTTTTCCAATTGGATCTCTTGTTCTGCATTATTCAAATGTGAAGCAAAGTCTGCTGGATAATGCGATCCATATTCATCACAAAGTTCATGCAGTTGATTTACATATATGTAAATAGGATTGACAGTGTTGTAAGCACAATGGAAAGTTCCATAGATAATTGGTCAGAGTAATTTTGTTTAAGAAGAAATGTTAATTGTACGTGAGTGGAATGCTTAAACTGGTATTTATGATGTGAGGAAAAGCTTGGAACTGATGAACACAGACATATACAGACGTTTTACATCTGTAAGAAAAGAAAGTGTGTAGATTGATTGTGGTTTTATTTGTGGATACAGTTATTGATGAGTTGGAATTCTAACTAAGAACTATAAATTGTTCCAAAAAACAGTAAAGATGAACAGGATGGAAACTGATATGCACTGGAACACTTGCTCCCATTTGTAAGTTCTATTAACTGATACAGATTTCTTGATTTTTTTTTGTTCTTATTTATGTATGGTTAAAATATACTTTAAGTTAATGAAATAATAAAACTTTCTACAATACAGAATTACTTTCATTTTGCAGAATAAAGATAAAGGAAGCATGGTTCGTTTTTCAGATCATAAGGATTTGTCTATCTGCGTTCAACACATTGTCACAATTAATTTTCAATGTTTTGACTTCAGAGACGTGAAAGGTGTAGGAAGTTCTTAAAAGAACAGGGATGCATAATTCATAAGTGAACTTCTGCAGATCAGTAAGTCAGGAAACTGAAGTTCGTCAGCTCCCCCACTAATGAAGCTGTATGTATTTTTGTCGCTTTCTCTTTATCAATTCAAATACAAAATAGGCATGAGCTCAAATTCAAAGCTCTGAAGATAATATTACAAAGTGCTGATAGAAGGCTTAAAGAGATGATTATGCAAATATCATTCTGTGCCTTCGTTGAAATGTATTAACAAAGAGCTACTGTGAAAGTTAACGCTTGTACCCCTAAACACGACATTAGTAATAAATGAATAAAAAGGTATAAACAATCTGAGAGAGTTACTTCCTGTTCAAAACCAACCAATGGCAAGAGTTTCAGTTGCACCATGCAAAAAATACTAAATTATAAGCACCCAAGAATTTAACACATGGATATCACTCCTAGGAATTTACTCAATTGTTTTTCGATCAGACACCATAATGTCAGAGATGTTCAGTAGAAACCCTGCTTGGATAAATAAATACGCTGTTGCAGAAGTTCAGGTATTCAATTGGAAGCAGCAACAAAGAAAATCCTAATTCCTATCTGGAGCAAATGGAACATTCTTCTCGTGGAATGCCAACATAATGTATGGAATGAGAAAATGTCCAGTTGATCTTCCAAGTCTGCATCCTCTACAGATCATGTAACATTGATCCCCTCATGAACAGACAGAATACTCTGAGCTAGAGTTCTACAAAAATAGTCTCAGCTGATCAATACAATAAACCAAATTGAAATACACCTATCCGTCTTCATAACTTCCACCTGATTTCTCCCACCTTGTGTTTGAACACATGAAATTCACACTGTTCACAACCTAGCATTTAACCAACTTGTTTTTTGTTTTAAGTAGAATAATTGATAAAGCACTTTTTCAATACACTTTGTTTTTTTCTGGAAAAATTGCTTCTAATTTCTAGGATGCTGAGGATGTTTTTAAATATTTACATCAGTTATTTAATTTATTTTTTCAGAAAGCATTGCTTTTCTGAGTAAAATTGTTTGTTTACATTAATTATATCCATTTTACCATTCTAAATCAGTAGTCCTAAACCTTGCTGTCTTGCTGTGATAGCATCTCCTCTTGATTTAATCTATAAAGGTCTCAGTTATTAAGATTGGATGATGGAAATTGCAAATTGATATCACATATTTTACTACAATTGTGACAATCTGAAAATTGACGAATGCAGATATCAATAAGGTACCAAATGTCAGCTATGTGAATGTAGTTTCCAGTTATACCTGTCAGGACTTTTGTTTTCACAAGTAAACATCACAACCCAAACAATTATTATTAAAAAAGCCTAAATACAGGTAATGGTGTAGATTTTGCAGTCTTGGAATGTGTTAGTAGAAAAGTGAGTGCTAAGGGTTTCACATCCCTTGATTTAGTTAGTCATGGGTAATAATGTGTTTGCGTAGGCTACTTCAATAACTTTAGATGTTATGGGTGGAGGGAACATACTGAGCGAAAACTAATTTTCATGAGGAGTTAGATGTAATTCTTAGGACCAAACGGATCAGAGGGTAAGGGGAGAGAGAAAACAGGAGCAGTTGGATGATTAGCCATGATCATGTTGAATGGTGGAGCAGGCTTGAAAGGCCAAATTGCCTCCTCCTGATTCCAGTTTTTATGCTTCTCTGTTAACATTAAGAGAGTGAACTTCCTGCACTTGCGACATTCCTGTTGGGAGATCATGAGGTTTTGGGCAGGTTACCTTTCATGCTTTCTCAGTAATCAACCAGGTGGTGCTTGTGAAAGCACTAAAAGAAAACTGCTGAAAGCGAAAAGGGGTTTGCAAGCCTAGAGCAGCACATACAAAACATTGTTTCATGCTGAAAAGATTGATAGTTTTAGGATAAAGGGTAGCAGATTTAAAACAGTGATGAAAAAAAATTACTTCTCTTAAAGGGTCATGAATCTGTAGAATTCACTACACAAGAGTGTGATGCATGCCTGGACATTGAGTGAAATTAAGGAGGAGATAGACAGATATTTAACTGATGTTTGAAGGGTTATGGAGAGTGGGCAGGAAAGTGGAGTTGAGGCCAAGATGAGATCAGCCATGATCATATCAAATAGGGGGAAAGGCTCAAGGGGCTGAATTGTCTCCTCTTACTCCTAGGTCTTATGTTTTCTCAATAACTCTGACTTATTCCTGATTCACTTTCCAACAGCGTCTATCTCTACCTATGTTTCTCTGTTAATAAGACATGGTGACACATGATTGCCGAGAACAAAGTTATAGGACAGGATGGCCACGCAATCAGCAATGCTCAGTTATTGTGATAAAATGATACTCAAGCTATTTTGCATTCAAGGAGTGGAAATGTGAGGACAGTCAGAGGTCTCCCTCAAACTGAAACTTGCAATGACCTTTATTATCCTTGACATTCACACTGTGTCACATAAACACACCTTCACTTTCTGCTGCCATGTTACTTCTGGATCTGTGCCTCCAGCAGGGACATCCTGTTAGTCCCAGATGCGCACAGTGGAAGTAAAAAAAGGAAGAGTTTAAAGCAGAAATAGTAAGAACTGCCGATGCTGGAGTCAGAGATAACACATTGTGGAGCTGGAGGAACACAGCAGGCCAGGCAGCATCAGAGGAGCAGGAAAGTTGATATTTCTTCTGAAGAAGGGTCCCGACCCGAAACGTCAACTTTCCTGCTTCTCTGATGCTGTCTGGCCTGCTGTGTTCCTCCAGCTTCACAATGTGTTATCAGTGTTTTAAGCAATTGTTTTAAAGTGCACCAATGCACAGGCCCTGTGAAAAGTTAGTAATAATTTAGAAAAAAAGATGGTTCTTTTACTGGAAGCTAGATGATTATTGATAGTACAGTAATATGAAGGATTTCTCAGACTTTGTCCACTAACCCAGCTCTCTAGAATAAAGAGTTATCTGTACCAATATTGTAATAATAGCTACTAAACCAGTATGTAAGGAGCTACAGTAAAATTGTGATAAGTCGAATGTCAGGGTGCCTGCCTTGAAACTTGTGTTAAGCAGAGCTTTGAGATAGTCGAGAAGGTACCTATACAACACGATTTGCCTGCAAATGTACTCTTTGTCAAAAAGAAACCAAACAAAAACAGCAATTCAGTAAATATGTGAAAAATGGTCTTTATAATCATTCCTCCATATTTGCAAGGGTTCTATTCCCGAGATCCCCTATGAATGATGAAATTTGCGAGTGCAGACCTCATTAAAAATAGGTTAAAATGGTTAAAAATTACCATGGATACATGATTTTTGGACAAGGGTAGGCAAACACATGATTCGTGATACAGAGGATTTACTGTATTTTTCAGTTTATTCACATCTTATATTGATATGACATTGTACAGTAATGGGCATCAAAAGGCAGCTGGAAAAAGACAGCAATCATTTTCTGCTTGGCTTGCTATCTTTGGATAGTCAAACATGTTTGTGTTGCAGTATGAAATCCCATTTGGCCTTTGCAGTTTCAAATGGCAAAACATGCTTGTTGTGTAGGCATTTATTGGACTTTTCTGGGTTGTCATGGTGATAATCTTCCTTTTCTTGCATTGATACATTTTATTCACTTGCCTGGTCCTGCCTCAAAAATACTGGCGGTCATCCAGGCAGTTTTGTTACCCTCATACCATGTGTGTAGCGCCTCGACATTTGCAGAGCGACATGGCTTTTTGAACTTTCCTGTCAGAGAAAGCCACAGCTTTTTGGTGCCATCCATGTTGGCACAGACCATAGCAGTAACACATTATTTCACTTTATACTGTTTGTTACATGTTTTATCTTTAAACATTAAAGAACAATCTGGTAAAACAGTCTGATTGCATCTACTTTAAAAATGTCTTGGTGCATGTTCATTCAGGAAGGGATAAGAGCATTTTGCAGCTACCACTGTAGCAATGCTTGTGATTTTATGCACAAGCATAGTGTGACTCCATTTTGGTTGGTGCAGTCATTTGAGAGAGTACTTACATTCAACTAATCCAGATTTACCAATCTGGAACTTCAGGTTATCATGGACATCCATTTATTAGATTTCCTGTGGAATTCAACAGTGGTAATAGCTGATAACTTTGTCACAACTGGAGTTTTGGGTTGTCTGAATTTGATTTGTTGTGATTTCACTGCATATCATGATGATATCAAATCACGTGGGACTGAAATCTGATGATAGAGCGCAGTAGCAAAAGCCTGATCGAAAATGCTTCAGGATATAGTTGATAGTTAATAATTTTTACTAACGTTGAGTTAAGCCCTTATCTGTCTCAATCTCTGAGAAGCTGCTCACAATATTCCTACATCTACTACACTGGGACACCCTGGTAAGAGTTGGGGAGATCAGCTGTATTTCAGTAACCCAGAAATAGAATTTTGTTGAGTTTGGGAGTGCACGTCTATAAGTGGATATCCTGGCCAATCGGAGTTATAATTGCATTAGAAAATATACATGGTCATCTCTTGCAGTAAGATCTGAAAAAAATCAAAGCCGTCACAATTTACTATTCATAAACTTACACAATTTTTTCTAGGTTAACACTTGTGAACTTTGCAGAATCTCTTTGTTTTCCATATACAAATGCATCAAAGGAATTGTAGATATGTAACTTAGTCAACAACTTCAATATGTAATTCACTGGCCAGTAACAGCAGCAGACAAGGGATGCACAATATTCCATTCTGCTGGTTAATCATGAGTGCAGGGGATCAATCATTGCACATTAATGGTCACTCTGCTGTCTGTGCCTAATGCTGTAGCTTATATGAACCAGAAGGATTTTTACTCTATGTGTGTGTTGCTGATGTGTGGTCAAAAGTGCAGAATCTGTACACTTTCCCAATGGCCTCACAATGCTTTTATCTTATACCAATCACCTGTATTAACCTAATTTGAAAAGAAAGGAAGAGTTGAACTATGATTCATGAGAGACCAAAATTACATTTGTGCCAAATTACAGACAGATGCAGAGTGCAGACCCAATGTGACTCATGCTGTTGTGAGAATAATTATCGAGCATGCAACTGGAATCTTGAAGCAACACTTCACAGTCTTGACAGATCATGGGGTGTATTGCAGTTCAGGTATTCAGGAAGCACTGACATCTGCCCCACAATCCATAACTTTGTTTTATAACAGGCCTTACTATAAAACGCAAAGAGCATTGAAGAGTAGAAGGATTACATTAACAGTGGGAGAGTAACTCCTGAAGTGCCAAAACAACTTGGAAAATAGATTTTAATAAATACCTGTATTGCCCCAATTTTGACACATCTTGAGAACAGAATGAGGTATGCTATACTTACTTTTGAAATGTGGGTGTCACTGGCTAGGCCAGTATTTATTTTACATCCCTAATTACATGAAAAAGGTAGTGGTGAGCTACCTTCTTAAATTGTTGTAGTCCTTGGGGCACAGGTATTCCCACAATATTGTTCGGAAGGGAGTTCCAAGACTGTGACCCAGCAACAATGAAAGAACAGTAATTATAGTTCCAAGTCAAGATAATGTATGGCCTAGAAGGAGATTTGCAGGTGTCAGTGTTACTGTTCATCTGCTGCTCTTGTTCTTCAAGGCAGTCATGGATTTGGAAGGTACTGTTGAAAGAACTTCAGTCAGTTATTGCAATGCACCTTGGAGATGGTATGTACTGCTGCCACTGTGCATCAGAAATGAAGGGAATGAACCTTGAAGGTAGATAGAGTTTCAGTCAGGCAGATGCTTTGTCTCTAGCTCCTTGAGTCTTGTTGGAACTGCACTCACCCAGACAAGTAGAGAATATTCCATCCCCTCCTTAATTGTGCCTCATAGATGATGGACAGACATTTGGGATACAGCATCCATTTCTTATATGCAGCCAAAAAAAGGAATGTGCATTTATGTTGCGTCCTTCGTACCCTCAAAATGCCCCAAAGCACTTTTAAGTACTTTTGAGGCTTCCTATTACAATTGTAATATAAGGTAACACAGAAGTTAATTTGCATATGAAAAGATACCAAAACCAGCAATTAGATAGGTGACCAGATAAAATGATTTAATGGGTGAGCAATTCATTAAGGCACTGGGTGAGTTCTACTGCTCTCTAAAAACTGTCATGGACCTCAGTATAATATCTTCAGTGGGTTTTATCTGTTTGGTTAGTCCAGTTAGGAAACATTATTGAGCTTTCAAAAGTTATAAGATGAGCTATTTTATAACACATTAAATAACTACATAAAGATTTACTGAAGTATGACTATCACTACTGAAGTATTGATGCTTCTCTTTCTGAGTCTCTCTCTTTCATGTGATTTCTTACATTGTCACAATAGGAGGTTAATGGGACATTAATCCTTTCAACCCCATTTACTACAGATGGAACCTCTGATAGTAGAGCTTTGTACTGAGCTGAAGTTATGTGCTCAAGGATCATGGCTATCATTATCTTACTTTTGTTCATCATTGTTCTATATTCCTTGATACCTTTGCTTCGTTAATATTTGTTGTTTTCAGTCCTGAATACTTCAATTGATCCAATATCCACAGACTTTTGGGAAGACTGTTTTAATTTTTTACTACCCTTTGTGCAAGACATTTCTTTGCAGTTTCATCCCTAACCAGTTAAGTTTAATTCTATGATTACACCTTTTTGCTTTGGATTTTCTCCATCACAGTAAATAGATTTTTAAAATTTCTTTCACGCAAAATGGATATTGTGGCACTATCACTATTTAATAAGGATGGAGTATAGGTCGGAGGGGAAATTAGGTGGTGTTCCAGTGTGCCTGTTGCCTTGTTACTTTAGGTGACACAAGGATAACATTTGGAGGGTGCTTTTGAAGAAACTTTGGCTAGTCGTTGCAGTGCATCTTGTAAATAGTATGTATTGTAAACGTTGTGCACTGTTAGAGGCAGTGAATGTTTGGCTCCATCTTCTCTATTGAATCTTTTATCACTTTGAATATCTAAATTAAATTTCCATTCAACTTTCTCATGTCAAGGGAATAAAGGGAGCATTTTATACGCCATTGTTATAATTTAGTCCTTTGAGCACGGCATCATTCCAATGAATTTGCTCAGCCTTTCTTTCCAAGGGGATTAAATCTTTCTCTTCATTGACCAAACTGAATGCAGTAGACTAGATGAGGTTTGATTGAGATTCTGTACAAATGAAACATTACATTCTCCCTTAAAGTGTAAACGCTTTGAAGTAAAATGCATTTTTGATTAGTTTTGCACTTGACACCACAACTGGCAGTCTAGGTGACAAAAATCACTAGTGGCTGATCAGCTACCACCATGAACTGATTGAAATGATTCCTGGCAAGGTAAGTAAAAACTAAGGGTCAGTCAGAGGCGCCATGATGGGGTTAGTTGGAAAGTCCATAATCTGGGCAAGTGTCAATTCTGGAGTTACTTTATTTTGTGTATTGGTGCAGAAAGAGCACTTAGAATCACAATTGTCAGAGTGTAGAACAAGGCCAATCAGCCCTTCATACCCAGTTCTATTCCCTAGTGCAAATCTTCTGCCTTTACCTATATCCCTACATGCCATTTCTATTCAAATAGTCATCCAATGCCTTCTTGAATGCCTCAATTGAAACTGCCTCCACCACATTTCCAGGTAGTGCATCTCTGTGTGAAGGAGTGTTTTTTTTCCCCCTCACATCATCCTTGCTTGGTTTGCACATCTTCTTCTCCTGCTGAGATTAATTTCAGCTGTCCTTTCAGGGCTGTTTGGTTAGATAGCTCAATATCTGGAGCGAATGCTGAAAAATTGCAATTGGGATTCTTTGTACTTCCTAGGACTCCAGTTAAGCTGTTACAAGTGCACTTCCAATTTGAAACTGTTGGTTTCTCTGACTGCCCTCGCTAGCATTCTTGTCAAGATGATGTAATGAACTACATAAATAGGTAGCATGTAGCCTGACTTTATTTTCAGGTCACTGAAACACTGTGTACGCTGAGTACAGGCAGTTAAAATGAAGTCCAAAAGTCCTTCATGGTGGGAAAGCAGATTGAAAATTCCATGAAAGAGCTGAAAAATATGTTGCATGTTTAAAATAAAAATAAAAGAAGGGATGTTGAATTGTTCTGAGACATTGGTTAACCTGCAGTTAAAAAAGTTTGGTGCATCAGTTCAAATATTACAAACATGTGAAGGATACGGCAAAAATTTGCTTGAATGAAGGTTAATGAGAACATATATAATGTGATTATCTGATGGTAATACATGAAAGAGGTTTGGAAATGGATTGAGAATATCTAACTTTTGTTGGAGATTGAGTTCATGCCCAAGCCTACTTTGAATGACTGTCTTTTCTGTTCTAGGCTGGATTGTTCCACTTTGTAGGGCCACACTGGCATATAATGGATCAGTCAACCATGCTACACCCAACCAAAATTTCCTACCCATCGACTTCAATGGCATGGTTTGTTTTAAAGCTGCCACACTCCCATTACCTCCCCCATCCCTGTGGAAACTGCCACCCATAATTTTTAAGATTCAACTAATGAATATTTTTTATTTTATTGTTTTAATTCTTAAATGGAGTGTTGAGCAGGAGTTGGCCTTGTCCCTCCCTGTCTCAGTAATCTCCTTTAACCCTCCAATATACTACACTCTTCTAACTTTGTCCTCTTGAACTTTCATAATTCATAATTGTTCCATCACTGGTGACCCTATATTCGACTGACTACACTGCAATTCTCTCCTGACACATACTGGCCTCTGTGTCTTGGTTGACACCTTTAAGTCACTCATTAAAACCTACTTCTTTGACCATGTTTTTGGTCCGTTGACCTAATATGTCCCTATGTGGCTTGGTATCATATGTTACTTTGAAATGCTCCTGCAAAACACATTGGAATATTTAATTGCCTTAAAAATGCAGTATTAGTTTAAGTCATTGTTGAGATGGGGCTGTTGAAGTCATGGGCAGTTCTCCATTTGAATCAGATCTAAATGTGAGGATAGGATTTACAACGTTTGGACTAAAGATTCTATCATTGGATTAAGATGTCTTACTAGATGACTATATTTTATTTTCTGGTTGAATATATTAAAATCTGAAAGCAATTATTTCCTGTGTTACCTAAAGGCATTTTAATTCATTTTCACTTTTAGGCAGATGGCTGTTGATTAAATATTTAAATTTGGTAAGGAAACTATGGTATTACTTTCATGCTTCAGGAAAAAAAGAACTGCATGACATCTACCAAAATTGAATCCAAAACTCAAGCTTGATTGTCAGAACCAAGCCATTACTTTGCATTGTAGAACACCGTAGGTCATGTTTGAAGGGTGAACTTCCCCTAGTAGCTGCAACACTATAATAATATCCCTTCCATGTGTACAAATGATTTACATTCTTAGTCTTATATGATTTACTTAGAGATAAATTTGTAATGTGCTGACAAGCGTATGACTGTTTTCTAGTGTTTATATTGGAAAATGCTATAGTTAAAACAGAACTCTTCAGGGAGTCCTAAAATAAATACTTTTAAGAGCCAGGAGTAAATTGCAACTTCTATGTATTGCAATGTGGGTGTGTTGTGATCCAACTACATGCTTAGACAAATTAAATTATTTTAATATGTGTAGTTATTTGTTTGACTTTCTTTTGTTAATTAGTGAATATGTATACATGATTATTGCCTAAGGAAGGATATCCTGGAGGCAATACAACGCATGTCCACTGAATTGATTCTATGGATGAGAGAGTTATCCCATGAGCAAAGATTGAGTACACTGGGCCCATGTTCTCTGGAATTTAAAAGTATGACCGGTGATATAATTGAAACATGTAACATTTTTAAAGGCCTTGACTGAGTGGATCCTGACAGGATGTTTTTTGGGTGGAGAATTGAAAACCAAAATGCATAGTCTTCGGATAAGAGTTCTGCAGTAAGATAATTTCAGGTGAGTGTACATTAAGAGGCTTTATGAAGTATAATGTTATTTACAAAAGAGGATATGAGAGGGTATCTTTGGGAATACTACACATGTTTCCCAGTTCCACGTGTTCTAAAATCACTGACTAATTAAGAAAGTATTCATGAACTCCATCTTAAACAGGATCAACCAAGACTGTGATTAGTAAATATTTTTTCACTTAGAAGCTCATGAATATTTGGATTAGATTTGATTTAACTGCAATGATATAAAACTACTGTTGCATTAGCATTACGAGGGACATGGACAAGGTGGATAGGAAGCGGCTGTTCCTGTTGTTGAAAGGTCAATAAGCCAGGAGCCTAATTTTAAGATGAAAGGTAGGAAGTTTAGAGGGGATTTGAGGAAAGCCTTTTTCACCCAGAGGGTGCTAGTAATCTGCATTGTACTACCTGGGAGGGTAGTTGAGGCAGGAAACCTCACAACCTTTAAAAGGTTCTTAGAAGATGTCACAACATTCAAGGCCAAATGCTGGAAAGTGGGACTAAGTGTAAATTTAGGGAAGATTTTGTTGGTGTAGATTTGATGGGCAAAAGAGCCTCTTTTGTTCTGTATTATTCTATATTGATGTGGAATAAACCAGGCTCAATCCTTAGCTGTGATAAGTTAGAACAAAGATATGAAAGCTGCAGTTGTTTGCAGCAGCCATGAATTCGGGAAGAGAAAATTGTTTGGTTGTTTCTAAGCTGCACACACTGGGGTAGTCCATGCTGCGTGAACATCAGCTGTGGACAGGATAGACTTAGGATGCACTGTTTACTATATTTGAATGACATACTGACATTCACTACTTAGACTCAGCAAAAGGAATGGCCTCTAGCATTACATTCTGGCAGACATGGGGTACCTGGTAAAGCAATCAATGCCTTCAGGAATAAGACAGAGAACAAGGAAAAGGAGGTGGAAGAAAATTGAAGGAAATATAATTACAATTTTTGTTTCTCAGTGAGAAATGTTCCAATGGCAGGGGAAATCTGTACAGAAACAACATGGCTGCTAGGTTACAGGAGGCCAGCCTGGAGCCAGTATACAATGACACCTTTTTGGTTTTGCTTGTGGAGTGCAATGCCTTTGGTGGTGTGAGGCAAACTATTTTGAGAATGTACCCAATGTTGCTAGAGGAATTAGTAATAAGTTATTCACTCTACAGAATTGTCACCAAAATCATCACCAGTCTCATCATATAAGTTCACGATTGCTACAATCTATTAACTGTAAATAGCAAATCCAGATCATAGTGGAAGAATTACATAACCCAGAGATGACAGCTGCTTTGTCACCTATGTCACTGAGTTCTGAGACACTCAGCTGTCAAAAGATATTCAGCTGTTCATAGAATGCTTTCACTAGATGCATAACATTGTTTCCATAGCATGAGATTAGATTGAAGGTCACCAATTCCATCAAGATCTTGATTTGACATCCACAGAAGTAATATATTCTTCACAATTGTCCTAATGTATACATATATATTCTGCACATTTTTAAAATGTTATTTATAATTGACCATACATAAAATTAAAATATTAAAAACTGCAGGATAGAAAAATAATAATCTTTCTCTGGTGAAAGAAGTCAGAAGCACCTTATATATTTAAAATTCATTTACAAAAATGTGTTACTTATACCAAGTTTTTATGGACTGTAATTTTGATTAAATTAATTAGATCAGAGTACTAGTCACTAACCAGTTTCCAAAATTAATGACAGATACTTTAGTGTTTGAGTATAATTGTACAAAACTGGAGCTAACAAGCAGATCATTAGGAAATATACTGGCATTTTCATTTCATTCTAAAGCGAAAGTAAAATATTGTAACCATTAGAAATCTAAAATAAAAACAGAAACTTAAGTTTAAAACCATATCCATGATTGCAAAATTACTTTCTCAGGACAAGTTCTGTTGCTCATCAAATTTGATTAACCATACTGCAGTTAAAAATCCAGTTACTTTTGGTTGAACAAGGTATAATTTCTTCTGATTTTCCAGCAATGTAAGAGCAGGGAAGTTGAAATTTTCACTAAATTCAATGTTAGCTTGTTCTGGGATGAGCCACAGTGCAGCCTACATCATAACTTGGAGTGATAGACCTCAACTTCACGATGTCTTCACTAATCTGGTCAGACCCGATCTTCAGAAGTTGAAGAAAGAAAGACTTGTATTGATGTTACTTACTGCTTGTTACAACCTTAGGATGCCAAATGCACTTTACAACCAATGAATCACTTTTGAAATACAGTTCCTGTTATAAAATAAGAAATAAGATTAAATGAAGACATCTCTGAAGGTGTGTGATGGATTTACAAGGATGGTACTGGAGTGGAGAGATTATAGCTATAATGAAAAACTGAACAGATTGTACCTTCTTCTCTCTAGAAAAGGTTGATGGGTGACCTGATACTGCTTCTTAAAATGATGAAGAGCATGAGAATATAGTCACAGAGATAATGTGCAGAATTCTCCTTACCCACGGGAGGTGGGAATGGAGCTAGGATGATGCTGATAAAATTGTGGTGAGTTGTGTCAGATCAGCTCCTTGACAATATTTCACTATTAGGCAATTGGCGGCAGCACTAGCTTCAGATTGTTTAAGTTAAAAATGGCCTTATTAAGAGCCATTTTACCTGACCATTGGCATTTTGCTGATGATATATCAGCTTTCTGGTGCAAAATGGGATAGTTAAGAAGGTGTAGAGGAGGTTTAAATCACAGCAACAGAATCATGAATGACAGTCCCTTTCAGAAGAACTGGAGGAATGGTTATGAACTGGAGTGGAATTTACTGATCTCTTGAGAGTGTGGACATTAACAAGCAAGTTGGAAAAATACAAAGGAAAAGTAAAGATCAGAGTCTTGATGTCAAGTTGAAAATTTTTGATCTTTGGCTTACAGTTTAAGCACTGAGTTCAGAATCTCACTAATGAATGGATCATTATTAGCTAATTTTGCCTAATTTCTATGCAATTTCCAGATCTCATCTCCTTCCCTAATAAACTAAATGACATCAGTTTCTGACATGAAAATCAGGTGGCGCCAGCAGCTTGATCAGATGTCCCTCCTGGCCTTCAGACAACTCTGTTTCCACCATAGTGCTCTGTGGGCTTGTCCCCTTTCACCCTTCATTTATTCATGCAATTTGGCATCGGCAAATCACCAGGTTCACCACATCATCATACTATCTTTTTGACCAACTCACTAGGCTCTTCATGCTCCAGAACTTTACTTTGGAGCTGAGGGAGTCTTATGACTTGTTAGCTTCTGCCAGATGGCTTTGCATGCAAGGACACATGCATCTATACGGGATACATCTTATGGTTATTAACTTACTTTTTTAGTGCTTGCTCACTTTGAGTTTACTTGGGGACTAACAGCCTCTTGCCTTGCATTGCTTTTCAGCGCATAGGTTCTTTAGTGCTAAGTTACAGTTGTCAGCTTCCATGGATTGTATTGCAGGCAGGCAGTTTGTCATAGCTCAGAGCACTGAACAGTCAAGGGAGTGGATATATTACTGTATGGCACCTTGAAATGTCAAGGCTGCACCCTTAGCATGTGCCGGCGGTTTACATGGCAAACGTACTGTTTATGTTTCAACCAAATAGTCATGCCTGAAAATCAAAAGGAGGCAAGAATTGTCAAGGAGGTCAATGGTCAGTCAGTAGATGCTGCCCTGATCAAGGGGCTCATCCAATTCTAGTACAGGTGGTTTCCCACAGTCAGTCACTTGGTTCTACCAGAGGTTGGAGGTCCATACCTTTGCAGTCTAGCAACTAGGTTATGCTCAGTCCTTCAGATCAAGTGTTACCAGTCTGGGGATTACAGCAATATTAGTCAAAGTGCTATCAAGCTATCAGTCTGGAGGCTGGGCTGTTCTTAGTCAGGGCTGCCCTTACAAGTGAGTCCAGAGGTGGGCCACAGTCAGTCCAAGAGCTTTCAGCATTAATAATCAGGGGGTCTATCACGGAGTCCTGGGAAAAGTGTCAGATCACGGTTGAGGTTGGGATTCATTGTACTGGGTTGTTGAGGGAATGATTAGAGTGAAAGTGGGCAATTTAAGATAAAAGGATGGTGTAGTGATTGAAACAAAGTTGGCCAGGTGGATCTTATTGAGTATGAGTTCCTTGATTGGGGCTGTTAACCTGGGCCAGACAGGGAGTCCTGGCTGACAAATATAAACAGGAGTCTGAGGGATTTTCCTCACTTGCGGAACTGGCTTTCAGCTAGCTGGTCAGAATCCATGAACAGTGCATGTATAAATAAAAGTTGACTGGGTGGTGGGACACTGGCCTCCATGGAGATATTTTAGGTGGGATCTCACAGCGCAAGGGAGGAGACCGTCGGGAGGTGAGGGGCTTTCACATGTTACTGTCACTCTTGGCCTCTACATAAGTGGAGGGTATCACCAACTAGGGCATAGTAATTCACAAAGTTATGGACTAAAGGAGTAAATTGGGGTCATTAAAAGGGACTGAACAGAATGTAGGAAGGGTGAAAAGTCATTGCAGCTACAGGGGCAGCAACACAAAAGGCAACATGAAGAATGAAGGGATCAAACCATGACTCGGGCAGAACTTGCAAAGCATTCGTGAGGACACAAATTAGAAACTTTGCCTCCACAATCTCTAGCCAGCCATCCAATGGTGAGACAAAATGCTGTCACTGCAGGCAGAGTAAGTTACTGTTTTTCCTTGGAAGGGTATAATTCTTTGAATTTGATGCTGTAAGGAGCAATTGCATTAATCATTATGTTTTACATATTCTATTGTCACTATTGGGTTGAGGTACGGATTCAGTAATGCCACCTATCTGACATCAAAATATATTTCAGCAGCAGGTCATTCTTTTTATCAGCATAACATTACAAATTAACGTCTCAAGCAATCATGACTATTGCATAGTCTTCACTAATCACCATATTATCATTTCCGATAGGCAAATAACTAACTCAAAAGTCTATTTGGTTTGCCATTTCTGAATCATATTTCAGACCTGATACTGGAAGCTGCTGCATTGAAATGTGAGAATGCAAGGACATGGTTTGTGATTTTCAAGGGAAGTTTTATTTTGGAGTGTGTTTATTACAGTGGATTAATGCCAGAATTTTAATCTTCCAGTGTAGCGCTTGCACTTTGATTCTAAAACATATATCTGGATAAGGTTGTATAGCTCAAAGCCCCTTACTGAGGTATAATATTGGCTTCCCAACAAAACCTCCAATGTATACTATCAGGACATAGGCCTTCATTGCAAATGATATGGGAGCTCAGGTGTAGCGTAAATGAAATGCTATTCTCTTTTCAATATTGTCTGCAGATTATCAGCTGATGCATCTGACTTGGACCTCCCAGTTGGTCCATTCCTTGCGGTATTGCTGCTCAGGTGAAGACTAGCTCCTAGAGAGACAAGCAGCAATTGAAGGTTCCCTAAAAAGGCAAAGAAGATTGATGTGACCTGTCACCAACAGACCTGTCATTATCTACAGTTCTTGGAAACCCCTGTATCGGTGAAGACTAATGATAACTATGGTTGTCATCATCAAATTGTGTCATCTTTTGAAGCAAGACTTTCTCTCAGGAAGGAATGTCTGGCCATCTTGTCCTCATGCCTATTAACATTATAGCTGTCACGAATTTTTATGTCAGCAGCTCATGTCAAGGACCAAATGGGGAAACGTGTGGTGTCTCCCAATCCTTGAACTACAGATAAATGTGGGATGTCCCTGATGTCATTTTCTCCTAATTCCACCTATTTATATCCTTCTTCTGTGATGTAGAGAGTTTGGCAGCCTGGGCAGTGAGTTCTCTACCATTGCTGGCTTGCCCCATGTGCAGGGAGCTACAGAACTGCACCCACGTAGCTTTGAGAACACTCTATCATTAACCTGCAGAGTTCATCAATAGAAAAGGCTTCCACTCTAACAAATTCCAACTTATCTGTGACAATCGATGTCAGATTTTGGAGGTCTGTGTCAAATGTCCTGGGGACTGTCATGATGTGTACATTCTAGAGAACTCACTGCCTCCTTCCACAGTCTGTGAGCCATACAGGATAGCTACTGAGAGGAAAGGGCTACACTCACCTCCGCCCCCCCACCCCCCCGCCCCCCCCAAAATATGGCTCGTGACGCCTTTACATACTCTCATGTTGACAAAATGAAGATCCAATGCCATCCATTCTTCCACCAGGGTCATGGGAAACAAACCATAGGCTTCTTCAAAATGAGGTTTTGATGCCTGGATTGCTGCAGCCAATACTTGCAGAATGGCCAAGAAAGGGGGTGCCATATCATTGTGGCATGCTGTGCCCTTCATAACTACAGCTGACAAATAGGGGTTGTTCTGTATGGATAGGAAATGAGGGGCTGAGATCAATTCTGTAAGGATGAAAACAGGGATGAGGATCTGGACATTGTCTTGGAGTGACAACCAAGAGTGCTTCATAAAGCGATGCACCATCGAGAGTTAGAATCCGAGGGATACTAATTGATAGCAGCTTCCAGGATGATCTGGGTTTGCACTTCCTTTCATTCTTTAAGCTTTTGTTTATAATATGGTAATTGGCCCCTGGTCAGCCTAAAGTCCATTAAGACCTGGTTATTTTTGCCATCCTAAGGCATCTCCTTTTCCCCCTTCCATCATTGGTTTGCTTTCAATGTTCTTAAGACTGCTATAGGGCAATGTTTAACCTTTAAAGGAGAGTGCTTTGTGAAGACTATTTTGCTATGAAGGAAAATGGGCATGTGAATGAGAATTGCGCATTACACAACTCTCAGTCTTGAATTGCAATGGCTAAATTGAAAATCTGATAGATGGAATGAAACTTTATCACTAGAGATATGTAGAATCATCACTGATTCCGTGCTGTCACTCACAAGGTGTCTGTAAGCGTGGATGATTTATGCAGGACAGTCTGTACCACGTTTGGCAGTCTCAGTGTTGTCCACATTGAAATGCAATAATTTGGCTGCAGTCCTCATTGTGACGGTTCAGGGAGCTATGATATCTGCCTGTATCTGTACTAAAGGGGTCAGTTGCCTGAGATAGATAAGTAATGCTTGGTGAGTAGAAGGTTTTCATCGTTAGGATGTCAAAAGAGGGTGCTTATCACTCATGAGATAACAAGATGTAGAGCTGGATGAACACAGCAGGTCAAGCAGCATCAGAGGACCAGGAAGGCTGACATTTCGGGCCTAGACCCTGCTTATCACTCAAATGTGATTGACTCATAAATGGTCTCTTCATGATTAAGGATAGACAACAAACGCTGGTGTAGCTAGTGACGTCTGCATCCCACTAATAAAGAAACGAATGGATGTGACTTCACCAGGTCCAAAAGTGGCAAAAAAAAGGTAAAGCAGACTTTTTGAGAGTGCAAATGTCTACATATTTCCAAAAGTGGATTGAGTCTGATAAAAGTGAATGGGAGTTTTTGATGATGCAGGCCAAGAGAGGTGGTAACATTTGATCCTGGTGAGTGAATAGGAAGTGCAGAGAGCAGGAAGGGTTAGTAGTTTGGGAGATTGGTGGGTACCATTGAGTGGACATGATGTGTATGATAGTGAGAATTGCAGTCAATGAGCCTTGGTGAGAAGTGTGTGCAGTGACAGTGTTAGAGTGAGTGGTAACTTTGTGAGAGTGAGGTAGCAGAAAGAAGGTGGAGGTACTTAACCTTGCAGAACACAGAAGATCATTCACTTCCTTAATGCAAGGCTGGGTATTTCTTTAAACCTGGGCATTGCACTGACCCAGGCTGTTGTCTTGGTCTAGGCTGGCTGAGTTAGGTCACATGGCCTCCTTTGCTTTCCACTCTATCGTTCCATCCATCAACACTGCCATGTCCCTGCTGGTGAGCAGTTGCCAACTTCCCTTTCTGGGCCATACCCTTTGTGATCATCACTGATTCCGCGCTGTCACTCACAAGGTGTGTGTAAGTGTGGATGATTTATGCAGGACAGTCTGTACCACGTTTGGCAGTCTCAGTGTGATGGAAACTTCCTGGCCTGCAGTGGTCTGAAGTGGTGTGCAGCTAGGGTTTAAGTGTAGCACCAGTAACATCGACATTGTACCGTTCTGGCGGGATTTCAATTGCTATTCCAATTCTATTGCTGCATGATTCCAGTCATGGAATTAATAACATGAACAGTAGATGATTACAGGAGTAAAGCCAACGCAGAGGAAGGCAGAGAAGGCACCATGATTCTGACTCAAGAAAAAACTTGGCCAAAATGTGAAAATTCAGCCTCTGAAGTTTTTTAAAATTAATTTGTGGGACATGGGCTTCACTGGTTGGCCAGCATTTATTGCCCGTCCCTAGTTGCTCATGTGAAGGTAGTGGTGAGCTGCCTTCTTGAGCTGCTGCAGCCCACTTACTGTGGTTATGACCCACAATACCCTTAGGGAAAGAATTCCAGGATTTTGACCCAGTGACAGTGAAGGAACGGTGATATATTTCCAAGCCAGGATGGTTAAGTGGCTTGGAGGGGATCTTGAAGGTGGTCATGTTCCCATGTAACTGCTGCCCTTGTCCTTCTAGATGGAAGTGGTCATGGGTCAGGAATGTGCTATCTGAGGATCTTTGATGAATTTCTGCAGTACATCTTGTAGATAGTACACACTGCTGCTACTGAGCGTCAGTGGTGAAGGGAGTGGATGCTTATGCCAATAAAGCAGGCTGCTTTGTCCTGGATGGTATCCAGCTTCTTGAGTGTTATTGGAGCTTCATCCATCCAGGCAAGTGGAGAGCAAGTTGGCAAAGGTCAAAACCTACCAGGTAACCTGCCATGGATGATGGGTACTGCATTTTGATTTGCTGAGTGTTTCCAGCCTTTTCTATTTTTAGTTTATGTTATGATTAATGATTATGGATTAATACCAGTTTTCTCAAACAAGCAAAGAGCCCTGCAAGGTAATCCTTGATAATTTTTCATGACAATCATGAGTCTTAAAATAAAAATCATAAAAATATTTGTCATAATGTTAAAGTACAATGTATTTCTTCGATGTGCCAATTCTGCTTTCTTTTTGAAATGCTTTCTGGATTGAAAGAGCCTGTGACATAACTAATTTAAGGCATTGATATGAATTGATTTGTCTAAAGTAAAACTGGAAAAGGATAGCTCCCACTAGTGTGGCTTCATATTGGCTACAGTAAGCATGATATTGGTGTGAGAAGGACCTTTAGAACTTCAGAATTTAAACAAACATGCTCCCAGCATTTTTGGTACTAACAAAATAACTAACACAAGAGTAATTATTTTTTAATGTTGAAAATTTAAATGACCTTCAGATATCAGCTTGCAGAATTCTGTATCTGAGATTAAGCAACTGTGCATTTACTTCAGTTGATTTTGAGCTCTTGACAAATTGAGTGCCTGTGTTACCTTCTAAAAGCAGTGACAAAACTTCAAAGTAATTCATTTGCAATGCAGCACTTCAAAGCATTCTAAGAATATGAAAGCTGTCCTATGAATTTGAGTTCTTATTTTATATCCTCCTAAATATTTAATGACAGTTTGATGTGACTCCAACAATAGTAGAATGAGGAATTCTCAGCTCTAATAAGTCAACTGTTGACTTACTCATTTGTTTTGCTGTTTTGGAGAGAGAAAAGGGAAAAAAAAAGACTGGTGAGCAGACATTCACCTAAGGGAAAAACTGAAACAGAAGTTACTTTTATCCACCTCTTAAAAAAATAGCGTCAGAGTAACATTGGTTGACTGGTGGGAGGAAAAATAACAATAAAAAAAAATGACAAGACAGAGCTATAATCACCAAAAAGCCACATTTGTATTAGCCATGGACTAGAAATACTGACATTAAATTTGTATCTGGTAAGTAATTAAAGGGAAATTGATTTCATGGTCTTGAAATTGTGCTGTGGTTTACAAACATACAGATACCAACTCATTTGTCTGAAATTTCTTCCAATTTTTCCAGGAGTGTTAACCTGTTTTAAATAAATATGTTAACACTCTGATATAATAATGAAGAGGGGAATTTCAAATGAGCATGCTGATGTCAGAATTATTTGCAATCGAAAATATGGACAAATGTGTTTTCTTCAGCCAGTTTTCTTATTCAGAAATCCATTGAGAATGTAATTCCAATGTAAATCATTATTGGAAGAGAGTGGGTCAACTTTATTGAATTAACCCTTTAATAACTCACCAGTTATCCCAAAAAAAAGTATTGAGTGAGGTACAGATGTGCTCTGCCCTGTTTTCTAATTGTGATATAGGAAATGATGGGACCCAATATCGCGAAGGCTAGCTAGAGGAGGCCCTCACCTTTTAAGAGGAGACACGTTGAGGCTCTTTGAATCAGTGTGAGGAATTTAACCACTTTTAAAGACTTTTTCAACATGGGTCAATAAAATGAGGAAATATGCACCAACGATAGCTGATAATTCATTGGAAAATTTAACGTGTTAGACTGCTAGCTGATGGGTGCAACCAAGGAAAAAGATGAGATGAATTCCATTCAGACAGCAGTCATGCAATCAACAAACAGAACTGTGGAGACAAAGACAGAGTTAACATCAAAAGTGTTGAGTTTGAATGTGGTAATCCAGATTATTCACAGTGAGTACAGAAATAGGTTAAGGCAGTTGACTGGCTGAAAAAGTGATGCTGGAAGTAGGGCATTCGATTCCTAGGGTACTGGGATTGGCTCTGGGGAATATAGTAATTGTATAGGATGGAATGAATGCATTTAAACAGAGCTGGGACAGAGTTCTAGACAACAAGGTG